>NC_044311.2:64768159-65070124 GCF_007474595.2 Lynx canadensis
TTGCAGAAAAGTTGAAAAACTAATATAACAATTTTAAATTTAGATTTACCAATCTTGAACATGCTGCGTGCGCTGTCTCTGTATATACGGATACGTAAATATACATATCCATATATACATATGTAATACCCATATATATATATGGAATATATTTTTTGCTTATTTTAATGTTTGTGGCCAAGTTGCTTAAAAGTAAGTTGCAAGTCTCCATTGTTCTTTATCATGTTGCTATGCTTTGTCTCCATTGACTGGCCCCACTACGAAGTGGCTTGTTAATGGAGAGTGCGGGAAACCAAGGTGACTTGGAGTTTCCCAGACTTTCTAGGATCAGGCTTACACAGGAGAAAAACAGATGGTGGAAACCTTTTCTCCGCCTTACAAAATATTCAACAGTTCACCCTTAGGTTCTATCCAGTCACCCAGCTCTATACTTTCTTTAAGAAGCTACGGAATAATCACTCTGGAGACCACCAGAAATAGGCACTCTAAGATGGCAAGCAAAAAAGAATGACTTACTTTGCTAAACCATATGAAAATAGAAGGTGAGCTTGTTTCTTCCTCAATGAGTTCGCATCTAGCTAGTGAATCTTTGGTCTATGCTGGGAAAGGCAAAGGTCTGTCTTCATATCACTTGATATCACTATTCTAATGTGATTAAGATAATTACCTATGCAAATATTTTGTGACATTATAAAAGGAATGTGTCCATGCTTGTTTAATCTATATAATATACAATCTACATCATCTATATGTACCTGGTTTCACCTTTTTCTTCCAAAATGTCCAGAAATGAGGCCCCATCAAAAGGTCTCTGCATTACTTGAAAATTTCCCGGAGAACTGCCCCATATTTTCCTGACCAAGTCTAACTAGAACTTCCATGCTAGCCTCCCCATCCTGCCATCACATTACTGCCTAGATGGTTTATGACCAGAGGAAGAGCGTCCACACACTGTGACCCTCTTACTACTACCCATGCTCTGTACCATACGTGGCTCACACCCTCTCAATCTCTCTCTCTCTCTCTCTCTCCCACTCTCCACTGCTGCTGAGCCACCTGCCCCCATCCTCATTCTTAGAAGAGTCTATCTACATTTGGATATCGGTTTAAAAAAAATATCTCAAATTATACAGGGTAGAGTCTTACCAGTACACCCAGTTTACATTCCAAAACAGAACGTTAAATTGTTCCTGCTTGGGGCACCTGGCTGGCTCACTCGGTAGAGTGTGCGACTCTTGATCTCGGGGTTGTGAGTTCAAGCCCCATGTAGGGTGTAGAGATTACTAAACAATAAACAACCTTTTCAAAAAATTAAAAATAAAATGTTCCTGCTTAAGCAGGTGTGCTGGGTTACATTCCTGCATTCCGCTTTTCTCCAAGGGCAAAAATCAGCTTGATGTTTAAAAATCACAAAATCCAGTTTCTAAAAGTAACAGCCTAGCTACTTTTAGACAGCTCTTTGTTGGAATTGTAGGAAGTTATCCCAGGGTCTGTCTAATATTCTGCGGTGGTTGTTCCCTGAACTCTACTTGTCAGAATTGGCATATGGCACTAGAGTCTATATTTCAACACTGGCTTCTAAGGGAATGGCCAGAAAAAAACACATTTGAAATAAAAGCAAAGAAACATTTCTTTTATGTTTGCTTTTATTTAAGAAAATCACCCTGAGAACAATAGTTAATTAATCCCAATGACAAAAATGCGGAAAAGTTTTTTTCAGTATAGAAACGTTTCAGAAGAATAAAAAACATTTTGCACATATAAACCTGTCTTCATGGTATATAATCTGAAACTTTTAAAAGTTAAAAAATAAAAATGTTAGGGGCACCTGGGTGGCTCAGTCAGTTGAGCGTCCGACTTCAGCTCGGGTCATGATCTCATGGTTCATGGGTTCAAGACCGGCATAGGGCTCTGTGCTAATAGCTCAGAGCCTGGAGCCTGCTTCGGATTCTGTCTCTCTCTCTCTCTTTCTCTCTCTCTCTCTCGCTCTCTCTCTCTGCCCCTCCCCCACTCACTGTCTCCCTCTGTCTCCCAAAAATAAATAAATTTAAAAAATAAAAATAAAAATAAAATTGTTAGCCTCTAATTTTGAATCCCATTGAAGCAAAAATAGATGGGAAAAATTTGAAGAGAACTATACGCTATATTTTATATTGACTTTTACATATCATAGAGAAAACCAACACTAATATTCCAGCTACTGCCTTATTAATAAGAATGCATACCTGGGGCACCTGGGTGGCTCAGTTGGTTAGGTATCCAACTCTTGGTTTCGTCTCAAGTCATGATCCCATAGTTCATGGAATCAAGCCCCACGTCAGGCTCTGGAATGATGGCATGGAGTCAGTTTGGGATTCTCTCTCTCTCTCTCTCTTCTCTTTCTCTCCTGCGTACGCTCCCTCTCTCAAAAAAATAAATAAACTTTTTTTAAGAAAGAATGTACACCGAGATGTTATAATGCTATCTTGATGATGTTTCTTTTCTACTGACTTGATCAACACAACAGCATAGTGTTTTATAAATTTGGGATAAAATAGGACAATATATCCATGAATGCCTTAACAACAGCAGCTTGACCACATGTTTTATAGAATTAACTGAGTTCCATTAAATGGGAAAGAGTGTTTTATTTTATCATGGTCAAACCAGTCATCTAATACTAAGGCAGCTGTCATGATCTGTTGGCCAGAACTCTAACTTATATCTGTGAAAGAGGACACTAGATTGATCATTTCAGTAATTGGCAGTAAGAAACTGTTCGTGGCAGTAAAATGAGGATGCTTCTGAAGCAATATCTTTAAACTCTGAGCTGCAATCCATTAATGGTCATGAAATCAATTTAGTGGATTGCATTTAGTCTTTTTTAGTTACTGAGATAGAATAAAAAATATTATTAACACACTAAAAGTAAGCATAGTTTTGTGAAACTAAAATTTTATTTATATATACACTCATATAAATCATGACATCTGTATATATGTAATTATACATAAACCTCTCTAAATATAATACACATACTCCATGGTTACTTTAGGCAGTGTATTCTCACTGTAGGTCACAGTCAAAATAATTTAAAAGTCTCTGTTCTAAGGGTAGTGAGAGAAACCACAACTATCAAATCTTCTCTTACTAATGGAAAGCATTTTAAATAAATACCAACCATTCTCTTTGTTTAGCCTTGAATTGTGTTCCAAACATGTTAGTTTCTTCAACAGGCCATGAAAACCTCACAAGGAAACTCTCTGTCAGCAAAACTACGATGTCAACATTCCCAAGAGCACCATGAGAGAAATGATGTTCACATGCATCTGAATCGCACAACCCTTTGGCCATATCTGGATTTCACAGCTGTGGCAGAGGTAAGATAAGGTCTTGGTTATGTGATATTCCTTTAGAACTCTCTATAACTTCATTTCCTTCTCTCACTCAAAAAAGCACAAGGTGACAGATGCCCAGGTGGCTCTGTCGGTTGGGCATCTGACCCTCGGTTTCGCCTGGGGTCATGTGCTCACGGTTCCTGGGAACGAGTCCCATGCTTGGCTCCACACTGAGTGTGGAGCCTGCTTTGGGATTCTCCCTCTCTCTCTCCCTCTGTCCCTCCCCACTCGTGCTCTACCTCCCTCCAAATAAACATTTAAAAAAAGGCACTGAGTGATGAAAAATAGTGACCGTGGTCGGGATACTTGAATTCACTCCAACACTTTAAAAAGAGAGAGAAAGTAAATCATTTGCAAAGTTCAACGTCGTATAACCGTTATTAATAACAAAGATCTGAGACACCTCACAACTGTGTCACTGAGACAAGGTCGTAGTAAAGTATTGCTGTAGAGTGCCGAGGGTATACTCATGCTCTTTCTCTACTTTTCCAGAACTGCACACAGTTTGCCGCCCAACTGGCCAATCTAGTGTCTTTTGCAGAGGACATCTAGGTACCAAACACAAAGCAGTATACCCAAGAAGTAGTACCCCTGAGCTGCCAGCACAGGGAATGGCCATGTTTAAGAAAAGCTCCAAAAGTTCATCAGCGTGAATGACTTTACCTCAGGTCTCTTCTTTTCTGGCTTAAGATCAGTTGTGAGACATACCTACCTTCTTCCTTGTTTTTCCCCCTCTTTCGGTTTCGGGCTCTGGATAAAGAGAAGGTTTGGGGTTGGAAGGCTTGGAGGTGATGGAAACGCAAAGAGCAGACTGTAATAGGTGAAAAATTCCCGTACTTTAGAACTCAAACTTCATCTGCCTTTGATGGAAAATGAAAATTCAGGAAATCGAAGAGACTTGCCAAGCGTCATGAGGTTTCCTGGTGGCAAAGACAGGGGAAGCTTCCTGGCACTGAGATTCTGCACACGGTAGCCTTTCTCTGGGGATAGATTAGGATCCAGCCTGCACGATTTACTAGCCGCTCTTCCAACTGATGGTAGTTGCGCCTTTCACAGTGAGGAGTGTCAGGCCTGGCAGCTACGTTTGGGGAAGAGATAACAAAGGGAAAAAAGTATTGAGACACTTAAGAAGCGCTGCTAAATCATTCATTTGATCAACCCCAGTTTAAGTCACAGGTTCACAGGGTACAAAGATGGCCAAGACGAAGCCGGCTGTCATAGAGTGCATACTGTGGCACAGAAAAAGATCATACACACATTCATTATGAAACAATACTGGGAGGTTATAATGCCGGAATAAACCAGTGCCTTATATAAAGAGAATTTTGCCTGGAGCTTGAGCTGGTGTGGGGGCGTGGGGGGGTGCGTGTGGGTGTTGGGGGCTCATCCAGAAACCAGGTCAGCTGTGAAGAGGAGCAATTATGTCAGCAGTCTGTTTGAGAGGCCAGGTGGTCTAGCGAAATATTTTCAAACTTTAATGTGGGACTCTTAACTAGATCACAGACTGTGATTTAGGAAGCAGAGGGGAGAAGCCTGAGTTTCCGCATTTCTAACTAGACCCAAGAGATTCCCTTGCTGCTTCTCCACAGACCATACTGTGATGAGCAGAGGTTTAGTAAGAGGAGTAGAGATTTCACATTAAAGAGAAGAGAGTTTTTTTAATCCCAGCCCTATGTCCTGTAGTTGATGGTGTTTGGGTAAATTACGGAGACTCCGCTTCCTTATCTGTAAGAATGGCCGTAATGTTAAAAACCTTACAGCTTGTAAAGATTGAATGAGAATGTAAGCACAGTGCTTAAGACAAGGTAAAACTCAATTAAAATTAGTTCCTTTCTTATTGATTTTGAATTATACAATATAATTTGGCTCCAAAGAACAAGATTCACGTAGAAAGCCCTCTCATATGAATCCATTCAAAGTCTTATAACCCTTTTTCAAAGTAAATATCCCTGATATGTATTTGTTTTTACAGCAAATTACGGCATTAAGATTTTCCCTGAGGCAATAACAAAACAATGGCCAAGTCAGATAAGAATGCAGGAAGTATTATGCCTAGACCCATAACCTAACCACTAACCCACTCAACGTTGTCCTTAATGAACTAACGTAATTAATGGGTGAAACATGGGAAATTTTGGAACTTCCCTATATAGCGAAAGGAAACGGCCCTGCAATAATGTGGTTTCATAAACCTAAACTTTCTTTAATGTACTTGGAAATTAGATAATCTGAAATAAACAGTAACCACATTTGCAAAGGGTTTTCATGTTTCTTTTCCTCATACATCAAGATCATTGAGCCTCAGAAAAACAGTCAGGAAGGCCAGCTATTTTCACCTTTTACAAATGAGGAAACTGAGGCCCAGATTGATGAAGTGACTGGCTCACTGTACTGAAAGTTCTTTTTTTTTTTTTTTTAATTTCTTTAAGTTTATTCATTTCAAGAGAGTCGGAGCAAGTGGGGGGTGGGGGGCAGAGAGAGAGTGGGAGAGAGAGAATCCTAAGCAGGCTCTGTACTGTCAGCGCAGACACTGTGAGGCTTGAACTCTCGAAAGACTAGATCATGACCTGAGCTGAAACCAAGAGTTGGACACTTAACCGACTGGGCCACCCAGGCGCCCCTGTACTGCAGGTTCTTAAGGAACACTAGCCCTGGCCTAGTATGGCTTACCTCCAAGGAATCTGTTTTGGCTTGCCAGGGGGGGAGGTGAGTGGGGAGGGAGGTGGGAGTGAGAAGGTAGAGGTTTGTGTTGAGGGTGGGCAGTACAGCGGCAAAGTCCCAAGAATGGAGTATGCCTTTTGCCTTCTGGCCAACTTTGGCATTAAAGATTTAGTGCCTGTGTTCACAGCCACATTTGTTGGGCTAGAGTTAAATAAATCACATGGAAGGGGGAATGAAATCTCATATGAGATTTTAAAATGTTTTGGCAAATTTACAAGTAGCATTTTTGGGATTCACCCAATTTTTTTCTTGATTTCAATATGCCCTTTTTTTTTTGGCTTCAGTTTTTTCCTTTTTCTCTATTTTTTCTGATAAAATTCCAACTTAAGGAAGTTGGCAAATTATGAAAACACTTATATGAAATGCAGATTTCCTCCTTCCTGTATATATTTCAATATTTATTTTTTTCAATATTTATTAATACCTGGGAAGCATAACGTTATTTTAACAAAGAACATTTAAGTAATGGGATTAGAACTTTATAAGTAGAATTGCTATTTTGTACATGATGACAAGTCATTTTGATTCTTTTTTTTTTCTTCAGATGAAATTCAAGTGTCCTACTAAAATTGAAAAATGAAAAACAGTATAAGCAATACTTTGGGAAACTTAATAGCATAGACCATCAGGAGATAAATTGGTTATTTGACATCTTCCTACCCAGGGATCTTTAGTTATTAATTTTTAGACTCAGTGATCATAGATGTTTATAAAAATAACACAAAGGGACAAGATTCATTGAACAAAACTCTTGATAAATCTTCACTGGACACAGCTGAAACCGTGATAGAGAAACTCCTGCCTTTAAGAAGTCGACATGCCCTAAGAAGTAGAAGGTAGACATACTTTCTCAAATTTTTCTAAACATGAAGGAGTCTGTTCTTATCTTCAGAGTTGAATATTTTATGGTATTTAAAAAAATTTTTTTAAGTTTATTTTTATTTTTGAGAAAGAGAGGAAGTAGAGGAGGGGCAGAGAGAGGGGAGAGAGAGACTCCCAACAGGCTCTGCACTGTCAGCACAGAGCCCAATGCAGGGCTCAAACTCACAAACTGAGATCATGACCTGGGCCACAATCAAGAGTCAGACACTTAACCGACTGAGCCACCCGGGCTCAAAATTTAAAAAAAAAAAAAAAAAAAAAAAAAAACAATTAATTATAACACGCTAAATGTGTATTCTTCACTATGTATTAAAGTCCTTGAAGGCAGGAACCATATCTTGGCCATCCTTTTATATTTCTGTAACGACCAGCAGAGTGCTTTGCTTATATTAGGCACTAAATAAACATTTGTGAATTCAAATTTTTGGATGGAATTATTCAGAGAATTTAATGAACTGACTGCAGTAAGTACCAGAATCTATTAGAAAAACAGATATTTGTCATCCTAAAGTCTCTGTTGCTTTTCAGGATCAAATATGAGACTGGGGTGAATAGCCAATCTATCTCTTTGAAAGCATATAAATAGTCCTTTCCTAGCTTTAAAGAGGAATGGAAAAAGCTATTTGAACATTTTTTTTTTTTTTGCCTGTAACGACAGCTCTGGCCCTAGTCAATTGTTCATGGTTTTTACAAAGCAGTAAAACCTAGCCAAAAATACATAAGTGCCTACAGGTGAGCACATGTCAAAGCTCAAATCCCAAATAGGTTATAAGAGTCATCAGGTTGGATTTACATAAGCAATGACATTTAGGAATTCCCTACAATCACAAATGTTACTCATTGGTAGAGTGAGTGCTTTAAATGAACTTGCCTGTCTCAAGAGCATCAAATATCCAGATAATAGAAGGGCTTATACCCTCCCTGATAAAAACAACTGTCTCTGTAGAGGCTTGTGATCCACTTCTATTCTAAATAGGAAGCGTGAGGCCTAATATTTGCTTCAGTTACTTGTCTGTTTCTTCCAAGACCTCTCAGGATCTGACAAATGATAGGATTTCTTGACGTAAGTATTATTAGGATCATATTTTATAACAGTACTGACCCTATAAACTTTATTTTCTTTTTTACTTAGCTTATTTCCCATCTGTTTTGTCACCATTGCTTAAGTAATTTAATAATTAAACTGGATTGTCCGGATACCAATAAAATGTAAGTAACAAATAAGCTTTCTAACCTTGCCAATTGTGCTCAGGACTGACCAGCTGTAATAATTTACATTTCTTATTTAGGAAAGAACCATAGGTGGTGGCAATTGAATCTAAGACCATCCAATGTATCTAAAGCATCTGATATAACCAGTGGCGTGCTGATAAATGTTTAGCAACCGGCTCTCTGAAAAGAAAAGAAAATAACACTGATTGATAGTGTTTGTTGATTTCATGGTACAAATACTCCCACCGTGGCCGTTTTCAAGCTGACAATGTGAAATCTCTGAACTCAGTCTTGGGAAGAGATGCTACAATGGGCTCTCGCGACTCAGTAGGAGCTGGCTCCATTACACTGCTCAGTGAAAAAACACACAAAATGGATCGCCTTTTCACAAAACCGCTATAAAGTTTTCAAGGCCTGATCTGATGTAATGATTGACATTCAGAAGAAAGGAATTCCAAGACGTGTCTCAATATAAAGCCCTTATGAAATAGGGATGACATTTCACTGATTCAGAAGTCTGGAAAGATAGAAAGTTCAAGACCTCAGCTTTGGTAACAGAGGTAAGTGTTATTATTTTTCTTTTTCAAGATATTGCCACCTAACGTATGATGTTGATGGGTTAGCCTCCACTAATCTTAAGAAGTAAGAAGCGTATTATTCATTATTGTCAGGGAATAAGTATTTTACAGAAGCATTTTTTAATAAGTAGAGTTCATCTCTCTAACCAAAAATGTTTATTATTCTACTTACATTGCATCAAAAAATTAAGAAAATACAGCAATTCTTTGACTTCTTAGAAACTGTATAATGATGCCATCACATTCTTGATTCTTCTTTTAGGACATTAAGAAAGACTTTAGACTGATCTGTAAAACACTGCAGTGCACTGAGGAGTTATTTAAATAAATTGAGCTGCAGGGGTCCCTCGCTTACTGTTGTGTGCTTGAGCATTTAGGTTGGCTTTTTATATTTCTTCTTCGCTTCATCCTTTCTGCCTGCTGTGAGCTGTCACTTGCTGTCTGAGTGACAGCCCCTGGCTATTTCACTGTCTCCTCCCCATTTTTAATTTGCTGCTTCCAACCTGCTGAAGGCTAGGAAACAAAGCAGCTAGCCCACCTTCTTCGCCTTATGTATGAAATAGACTCCGAGAGAGGGCCTGGGGGGAGTTAAAGGGCAATGATTTCAATCCATCAGTTCTGACATCTAGTTTCCCTATGGGAACTTACTCTGTACATTTCCTAAGACAAAAGGGAAAATGTACCAGTGTGGCTATAATCCTGTACAGTTAAAGTTGAGGTTGGATCTATATTGTCCACAAACTAAGATATTACTATTTTGTCTCATCTTACAACACCTTGAATATTGAGTGTCTTTTTTTCCTATCTTGGGATGTCTCGAGGAATAGACTCATCCCATTATTCAGAGTTGGATTACCAACATGGAATCTGTCACCTTTGCCCCCTCCTATTCAGAGTTCTCTATTGCCTCTAAATTGTCATCTGTAGTCACACAGAGGAAGACAATTCAGCCTACATCTGGGAACTTTCCTCCCTAGCTTTCCCCCCACCCACCTTAGGTAAACCTTATATACAGGAATGCATAGATTTTTTTTTTTTAACGTTTTTATTTATTTATTTTGAGAGAGAGAGCACGTGCACCAGCAGGGAAAAGGCAGAGAGAGGGAGAGAGAGAATCCCAAGCAGGCTTTCCCTGTTAGGGCAGAGCCAGATTCAGGGCTTGATCTCATGACCATGAGATCATGACCTGATCCAAAATCAAGAGTTTGATGCCTAACTGACTGAGCCACCCAGATGCCCCACACAGATCTTAAATGTACAATTCAGTCGGCTTTGATCAAGGTGCACATCTGAATATCTATCATCCCAATCATGATATAAAATATTCCTTCACTCCAGAGAGTGGTCCCATGTGCCTTCCCATCAATTCCCATCCCTCATAGGCAATCCCTGTTCTGATTGCCTGTTTCCAAGTTTAGTCTCTTACTTCTTTGGCTCAACATACAGTTTTGGGATTCGGCCATCTTATTGTATGTATTAGTGGTTCATTCCTTTCTATTTCTGAGTAGCACTCTAGTGTATGCATACACCACAATTCACACCCCCATACTCCTGTTGATGGACACCTGGGTTGTTCAAGTTTAGAACTATTAGGAACAATGCTGCTATAAATATTCTCGGATAAATTTCTGTGTGAACATATTCCTTCATTTAATTCGGGCAAGTACCTAGGAGTGGAGCTTCTGGGTCATAGGGTAGGTGTATATTTAAGTTAATTTTTTTTTTAATTTTAGAGAGAGAGGGAGTGAGGGACAGAGAAGGAAAGAGAGAGTGAGAGAGAAAGAGAGAGACAGAGAGAGAATCCCAAGCTGACTCCATGCTCAGTGCAGAGCCTGAGCAGGGCTCAATCCCATAACCCTGGGATCATGACCTCCGCCGAAATCAAGAGTTGGATGCTCAACCTACTGAGCCACCCAGGCACCCTTAACTTAATTTTTTCTCAACATGTTTTAATGAAAAATTTCCAATATACAGAAAAAGTGAAAAAAAAACTATACAATGGGCAACCGTTTCCCAGTACCCGACACCTAAATTCTGCAAGTAGCATTTTGCTAATTTGCTTCATCACATATGACATATCTATTCCTTTATTTGCCCACCAATTCATCATATTTTTAATGCATTCCAAAGTCAGTCACAGACATCAGTATACTTTACTCCTAAACACTTCAACGTGCATCTCACTGACTAGAGCTCAGTATTTGTCCACAGATTTTAGGATAAAATTTATATACAGTGACATGCACTAAACTTAAGTGTACTTTTGATGAATTCAGGCAAATATAACTCAAACTCTTTACCAAGATGTAGAACATTCCCACCAAGCCAGAATGTCCCCTCTTCCCACTTAATCCCCACTTTCATTCACCATATGCAACGACTGCAATGAAATTTTTTTTTTTAATTTTTTTTTTTTAATTTTTTTTTCAACGTTTATTTATTTTTGGGACAGAGAGAGACAGAGCATGAACGGGGGAGGGGCAGAGAGAGAGGGAGACCCAGAATCGGAAAACAGGCTCCAGGCTCTGAGCCATCAGCCCAGAGCCCGACGCGGGGCTCGAACCCACGGACCGCGAGATCGTGACCTGGCTGAAGTGGACACTTAACCGACTGCGCCACCCAGGCGCCCCTGCAATGAAATTTTTTTATCATAAAATAGTTTTGCCTGTTCTAGAACTTTATATAAATAGAATTGTATAGTATGTACTCTTTGGAGTAAGGCTTCTCTGACTCAGTATAATGGTTTTATGTTGCATGTATAAGGAGTCATCACTTTTTTTTTGGCTGAGTGGTATTCCTTTCATTGGATATATCACACTTATTAAGCCTTCTACTGTTCATGGACACCTGGGCTCTTTTCAGTTTTAGGCTATTATGATAAATCTGTTTTAAATATTCTTTTACAGATCTTTTTGTTTTAATTTCTCTTAGGTAAATCCTAGGAAGAGAATTACTAGGTTATAGAGTAGTGTAGCTTAGTTTTGTAATTGTGGACTGTATTAAGTGGTTGCTCCATGTTACATACCTACCAGCACGTATGAGATTCCCGGTTTCTCTACATCCTTACCAACAACTCGATAAAGGCAGTCTTTTAAAATTTAGCCACTCTAGTGGCGCCTGGGTGGCGCAGTCGTTTTTAAAACGTCCGACTCAGCTCAGGTCATGATCGCATGGTTTGTGAGTTCGACCCCTGCATGGGGCTCTGTGCTGACAGCTCAGAGCCTGAGGCCTGCTTTGGACTTTGCGTCTCCCTCTCTCTCTGCCTCTCCCCCTGCTCTCACTCTATGTGTGTCTCTCTCTCAAAAATAAATAAACATTGAAAAAAAATTTTTTAATTTAGTTATTCTAATGGGTGTAAAATGATATATCATTTGTGGTTTTTATTCACATGTTCTTGATGACTGATGATATTGACTGTATTTCCATGGCCAGTTTGGCCATCCATACATCTCCTTTGTGAAGCAGTTGCCCATTTTAAAAATTGAGTTTATTTTTATTGTTGGATTGTATAAGTTCTTTATATATTCTATCAGACATACATACTTAAATATTTTCTCTCAGTCTGTGGCTTGCCTTTTGATTTTTTTAAAGTGTCTTTTGATGAGCTGTTTTCATTTTGATGAAATCCAATCTATTGCTTTTTTATGGATTATGGTGTTATGTTTAAGAAAACTTTTTCAAGGCTGCAAAAATTTGCTCTGTGTGCTCTTCTGGAAGCATTTTAGTTCTAGATTTTACATTAGCATGGTGACTTTAAAAAGCCTTTCTGAATCCAGAGAACACTCCTGATATATGTATTGGTAATATACAAAATATATACAATTACCAATAACTAAGTTTATCATCTTAATTCAAATCTTCTTTATTCTCTCTTGAACTATGTGTTTATATTTCTAAATGCTACTCAAACTGTTGTCGTAAACAACCAGAAGGATTCGTTTCCCCTCATCCCAAACAGCAGGAGAAAAGTCATTTTGTAGTCTTGTCTGTGTGCTGCATGAATGTTTCCGGGTTTGCCAGCTGACGGGGGGGGGGGGGCAGAGGGCAGAGGGTGCAGCGCCCCAAGCACGGGCAGTCCTCTCCAGTGCAGGACTGCCGCAGGCACAGTGCCACGGGGGCAGTGTTGTGTGGCTAGTCTGCCTACTTTGAGTGCGGAATCTTGACTAAAATTGTCAAACATTCCTGGATCCGCCGTGTGTTCTAACAATATTGTCTTAAAATTGGAACCCGAGGAAGTTTTATTAATTGAGACGATGCCAATGCACTGCAGAATAAGCTGTGTGTGTGGTGTGTGTGTGTGTGTGTGTGTGTGTGTGTATTCATAGTAAAACACACAGGATGTTTCTTCAGTGAGGTCTCCAGCCTTCCTCACTGACAAAATGTGAAAGACCTTCACGAATCTCAGGGAATTCTCTCTGTCTTTTGGGCAGTTTTGTTTCCTTTCCCATAATGCCAGTCCTGCACTATCTGTTGATCCTTTTCTCAGGATCATGCAGTAGTGGTGTGGGAACAACTGCTCCCTTGTGTTCAGACATTTAACACCAATTGCAGAGAGGGTTCTGGCTGTCTCTGTGCAGGTGCTCAAAGCTCAGGTTTTTCACTTTTTTTTAATGTCTATTTGTTTATTTTTGAGAGAAAGAGAGAGAGACAGAGACAGAGCAGTGTGGGGGAGGGGCAGAGAGAAAGGGAGACACAGGATCTGAAGCAGGTTCCAGACTCTGAGCTGTCAGCACAGAGCTCAACGCCGGGCTCGAACCCATGAACCATGAAATCAAGACCTAAGCCAAAGTCAGATGCTTAAGCAACTGAGCCACCCAGGCGTCCCTACTTTTCTTTTTTTTCTTTTTTTTTTTTTTCCTTTGGCTCTTCACCAACCTCTTTTCCATAACTCTTCCTAACCTCACATGAGTCTTACATAGCAAAAGGAGGGCCCCTGTGCCTTCAGCATACTCCACACAATTCCTAGTGCCAGTTGTGTTTTTGGCTCCCCCAGGATAGCAGGTAGGTTCTTGAGCTCTTCTGTACCCTTTTGCTCATGGTCTTTAAACTATGGCAGTGAGAAGGTTATGTAACCTCGCTTTGGCCATTGATAAAAGACAGTTAATAGATACTCGAGATTGAATAAGGTTCTTGGACATCAATACTCCGAGTGTCAACTTTTTTTTTAATTAAAAAAAAATGTTTATGTTTATTTATTTTGAGGGAGAGAGAAACAGACCACGAGCTGGAGAGGGGCAGAGAGGGAGACACAGAATCTGAAGCAGGTTCCAGGCTCTGAGCTGTCAGCACAGCCACCCAGGTGCCCCCTGCTGAGTGTCAACTTTTAACACCCCTTTGATTTCCATAGCTTTGCCCCTCGTTGTGCTCCTGTTCATTCCCTGAGTACATGGCCTTCATAGACTAGTATGATTTGCCTAAAATAAATATTGATTTGAAGACATATTTCCATCTTTTAAGAAATGGGACTCACATGATGCCAAATAATCAGACGAACTAAAATTTTAACTTTTTAACAGTTGTTTTGGCTTCTTACCTACACAACCTTTGTTGAAATGCTTACTGCTTTAATTTATGCAAGTTAGTAATTCTCATTCTACAACTGGCTTAGTCTAAAAATATGGACATTTAATTATACCAAAGTCAATAAATACAACAGGTTTTTGCATGAGAATTCTTGGGAAAACATTTTAACTATCTAAAATATCATTAATTTAAAAACTAATTAGCCTAAATAAGATTTGGCAAGTTCTACCCTAAAGACAAATGGCTCATGTTTTTCTTAATTTGTTCATGCGTGTTACCATGGAGACAGTGGAGTCAAAACACACAAGCTAGTGTATTGTTCAGCTCTGCACTTCCTACTATAGATTTGATGAAGTCATTCTGGCCTCCTCGTTTTGAGAATTTGAGAACATAGCATTGTTTCTTTTATAAAAATATGGTCAGCATTCAGACATGATCAATAAGGCAAGAAAAATTAGATCTTACTTGTAATCTTTGCTCCTTCTAATGTGATAAAATAAGAAAGAGGTAAATCACTTCCTTCAATTAGTTATTTTTGTGGTAAAGGTAATGCCTCTGATTCATTCCTCAGAACAGCAAGGCTTAATATTATTAAAAAAAAAAAAAAAAGCCTGAAAAAAAACCCTGCCTATTTGGTGGATAAGGCAGGTGTCCTTTCATACTACAGCACCAAAAAAGGCCATTTGGCGGCTCATTTCCTTTGCAGATGCTTTGAATATTATTCTCCATCTTCCTGCCCTTCATTATACTTAAGAACAATAGGAAAATGCACCTCTTTTTCAATGAGGTGTGTTTGTGGTCCTGTCATTTTGCCTTTCTGAGACCCATTCGTGATGTGTTCCTGTTCTCTCATAATATTGCTTCTGTCCCCACTGGCGCTCACCTAGGAAATCAAGATGTTATTATTTCTCCATTCTGTTTCTTTTGCCCTTAAGATGGGCAGAAGAGCCGTTTCTAACCCTTTCATCCATTTCATGAAGAATGTTACCAGTGGCTTAGCAAAGGTAGGTTCCACATAGGTGAGAGTCCCTTCCCAGCACTTCATGAGCGTGGAAACAAAAATGCCTTAGATTTGTTTTGTTTTGTTTTGTTTCTTAAGTGAATTGTCTGAATCCCAGAGAATTGTCAGAGACCATCTCATTCTGCCTTCTACCCATTCCCAAGAAAATAAATGTGATCCTCTTTAGGGAATTTCCTTTCTCTTTGTATCCAAACACTCCCGTGGAGTTTTGAAGCAGCCTGGCTTCCTAGCAGTTGTACTCAGTAATGGTCAAGGCACTTAGGCAACTGAAAAATTTTGGTTCTTTTATAAAAATGTTCCTTCTGCAGCAAACAATGAAATTATTTCATTGCAAGTGTACATAAAAAGCCTAACTCTTTGGGTTTTCCTGCTTGACTCTATACGGAAAATATTTCAATAATAGTTCATTAACGTATTTCTTTCCAATAATTAAAACGTGAATATTTAACCATGTAATCCCATTTCATCTCCGTAGAAAAACTATGTGTATCATGTCTATACCAATTCATAGAGCATGAAACAGCCCTTGCCACCTCAATCACAGAAATGATCTCTCTCTCACAGCACTTAATTCGAGGCATATACCAGATGTCTGTGGCACACATCTCAGCCATAGTTACTCTGTAAATACCAACTCCGAGAGTGAGCTCATGGGAAAGGAACTATCAGTCTGAATCCGCCCAATAAACGGTCTGTTCAAGAGCTCAGAGATGAAGTGGGCCTCCTTCCCCATTTTTGCTGGTTTGGAGGTGGAGGTCCAGGGAACTGTCTCTCTGCCTGGGCAAGCATCGGCCCTCCCCTCCAAGGAGAGCCAGGACAGATGGGCAGTGTATTTGACAAGGAACCCCTGCGTCCTTGCTTCAACGCCCTTCTGCTCTACGGTAAAAGCAGTACTGTATTTTTTAAGTGTTGGAACTGGCAGCTATACCGGTCACTGGCTACAGTGAACAATCCTCCATTCAAATCAAGCAGCCCAAACCCAGATCCAGTGGAAAGCGGTGATGAAGCACACAGAGGGAGCCTCTCTGCCCTCCACCGTGCGGAGGGCGAGGGTTATGTCAGGCGCCCCGAAGATTCCAGAGGGGGGAATTCAGCAGAGTTCTTATACAGCATCTATTATACCAGTTTCACAAGGAGGATTTACGAACTGGAAAAAAAAAAAAAAAAAAAGAAGGTTACCTTGGTTGGCTTCCTTTTACTGGTGCCACCAAGGTCTGAACCTCCCCAAATCTCCTGTAAGCAAGAGGCCTCTCTCCCTCCCTCACTGGAGGCCTCGTCAACCAGGCCATAGTTTGTAGTACTAACATTTCTAAGTAAACATCAGAATAAAATGTCCCTTTTAAAGGATCCAACGCAGAGAGGAGGTGAGGGAGGGTTTGTAAGTTGCAGCAAGGCAAGGAAAGACAGAAGAGCAAAACAGGGAGGGAGAAAGGAGAAGCAGAATCTGCTCTTGGGTTTAAGTCATTTCAGACAAATGGCATCAGCTGAGTTTCCCAGGAGCTGGCCCACTACCTGCCCATGATGTAATTACCTTACAACACCAGCAACATCTTCCTAACACACACATGTACGTGCATACGGGCATGAGTGCCCCATTCTTCCTCTGTGCGGCCCACATAGCTCAGCCTGAATCCTGGATTTGTTTCCCAGCGCTGTAACCAAGTACCAGAAACTGGGTGGCTTAGAACAACACAAATGTATCGTCTCACAATTCTGGAGACCGGAAGTCCACAATCAAGGCATTGGCAAGACCAGGCTCTCTCTGGCGGTTTGAGAGGAGACTCTTTCCTTGCTTCTGGCTTCTGGTATTTGCCAACAACCCTTGGCACTCCTCAGCTTGTAGATGCATCACTCCAGCCACAGAACCGTCTTCCCCTTGTGAGTCTTCACCTCATCTTCCCTCTGTGTGTCTGTCTCTGTGTCCACATTTCTCTTTTTCATGACGACACCAGTCATATTGGATTAGGGCCCACCCTAATGGCTTCATTTTAACTTGATTAGCTTTGTAGCAGCCCTATTTTCAAGTAAGGTCCATTCTGAAGTACCAGGGATTAGGGCTTCAATGTCTCTTTTTTAGATGACACAGTTCCACCCATCACAGGCCTCCGTTTGTGAAGGACCTCCCACTACTTTGTGCTCACCTCCTCAAAGCCTGCCCCCTGTACTAGGGCAGGGAGGAAGAACTTCTCAAGGGAGATGAACCTCTAGATCAGGGTAGTGGAAGAACAGGGTACGACTGACTTTTCTAGTACGCTGGGGTGTAGAAATAAAGACATCAGGAAGGAATAAGTCTCTCCTCTCTTAAGGACTCTGTGCAGCAGGCCAGTGTTGGACACTTTCACAATCATCTCATGTCTAAAAAGCTACATCACCCAATCCCTTTTCACTTTGCCTTTTCCTCAAACCTCCCCCGAGGATTTTTTTTTTGCCCATAGGAAACTATGGATATTCCTTAGAAAATAACATCGCCCAGGATAAAGTCTTAATTTTGTAGATGAAGACACTGAAGGTCAGAGAGACCAAGCAATCTCTCTCAAGATGCCTGGCTACTTAGTATCAGAGCTAGGGCTAGAATCCAATTTTATTGACTCCTTCTCCAGCAGTCATTGATTCAATATTGCCTTCCAATTTGACTTGACATCATTTGAAGGTAGGAAACAAATTCAACCTTACTTAACTCCTACCCTTCTAAGGAAATGAAATCCCAGGCAGAGCAAATGGGATGGCTAGTAAATTGCATATGACTAGAGTATATATGGATGTCTTGCACCAAATACTGCTCTTGCCAGAGTCTGTGTAGAAGATGGAGATTCAGAGAGAAATGGATACAGACACTGCCTTCAAGGAGTTCATAATCTTTTTTTTATTTTATTTTATTTTATTTTATTTTATTTTATTTTATTTTATTTTACAGAGAGAGCATGAATGCTGGAGTGGGAGAAAGGGGCAGAGGGAGAGAGAGATAGAGAGAATCTCAAGCAGGCTCCATGCTCAGTGCAGGGTCCAATGCAGGGCTTGATCCTACACCCTGGGATCATGACCTGAGCCAAATTACAAGTTGGACACTCAACCGACTGAGCCCCCCTGGCACCCTGGGGAGTTCACAGTCTTGTAAGAGATTCAGAAATGTAACAAATTAATCATATTCGAATGGAATAAGTGTCACAATAAAGGTTTTAAACAAGTCTAGAGGGAGCATGGCCATGGCTAACAGTTGACTGGGTCCCATGGGCATGTTGCCTAGACAAGGTCAGTGGAGCAGGTGGATCCAGGAAGAGAGCCTGTGCAGTGACCTCCAGTTGGGGACCAGCAAGGTTTGTAGGATCCTTGGGGCAAACAAGTCATGAGTGTCAAAAAGGAGAAAGGAAAGGTGGGCTAGAGCCAGTTTCTTAAGATTCTTCATGCTATACTAAATAACTTAAACTTCGTGTATGGGCGGTAAAAGTCCAAAGTTGGTTTTAAAGCAGGGGAATGACAGGAATCATATTTCTTTCTTAAGAAACAAGGAGAAGGGGGGGCTAGGACCAAGGAAACCTTGGAAGCACCAAACCTCACCTCCCTCGATGCCCAACACTAACTAGCCCAGGGCCTTCAAGCTGAAGTAGCCAACATCAGGTGACACCCCCATCCCCCAAGTGGCTTCCAAGGAAAGCAGGGGTCCCTAGTAAGCACTGAATATCCAGATTACCTGTGGGAAAATCCAGCTCCAGTGTCACAGAGAAAGCCCCTGACAAGCTGTTAGGAAATGTCAGCAGGAGGGAGTCCCTGACATTTCAGAAATCCCTTTCCCCTGTCTTTGTCCTTCTCAGTCTGTGTCGTTAATTTCCAGGCCGTCTCCATAGCAGAGTCCAAAGAGCACCTTGGCATGTGTGTGGGGGTGTTATCTGGCAGGGCCTTTCGGAGCCATAGGTATGTTGTAAGTTTGATACCCGAGTAAACTCTGAGTGGTAGATGAAGCTGCTTTCCTCAAAGGTTAAAAGTAATAAGGCCGTCTTTGTGCCTTTGTGGTCTGACTTTTCACAGGCTATTATGAAGGTGCAGGGGGGTGGTGCTGGTAGAGTTTAATCCATATAATTTGCATGTTAATGTCCAGTCTAAAAATATTCACTGTGAAAGGAAAAAATACTTTAAATTATGCTTCAAGGGAACAACATTTCAGTTCTTATGATCCAAGTGTTTAGCAGTAAGGAAAAGGACACCAACTCATTTCAAATTAATTTTACTTATTACAAGCTTTCAGATATCAATCATTTTACTTATTATTTTCACTAATTATTTTAGAGTTTTGGTAACACATCATTTTTTAAGTTTGTTTATTTTTGAGAGAGAGAAAGAGAGAGAGCACATGTGTGCACAAGTGGGGGAGGGGCAGAGAAAGAGAGAAGGAGACACAGAATCCAAAGTAGGCTCCCAACGTGGGGCTCGAACTCATGAACCATGAGATCATGTCCTGAGCTGAACTCTGAGGTTTAGCCAACTGAGCCACCCAGACACCCCAACACATCATATTTTTATGCTTATTAAACTCAGAGTAGATTAAGGAAGTTCAAGGAGAGACTCTTTCAAAATTTCCATTCTTCTCCTCCCTCGACACACATGTCTCAGCTGCGTGTTGGGGGCCCCAGACTCTGCTGGATGGATACAGGGGCTCCTCAACTGTAGCACCCAATATTTTATCAGGAGCTGACATTAAATTGAAAGGTGCTTAGGTCAATCCTTTCCAGAATAAAAGAAAATGAATCCATACTGCTGTGATCAGATTCATGAGGAAGTTTGTGATTTATGTAAATCAGGATATGGGCTTTTTCTCCTAAAAGGAGAAACAAAATTCATCTTTGAGGAAAATTAGAAGGGGCAACTAGGAGTTTGGTGTCTCTCCTCTGAAACTCCTCTGAGAAGGTGAGCCTTTTGGGTGTTCCTTCAGGGTGGTGTGAAAGGAACTGCTGTTACCTGCTGAATCACCCTCCCCACATCCTGGCCCGCCTGCCTGCTCCCTGGGGGGTGTCTGCCCTTTCAGTAGTGGCCACACTTGCTCAGGGAAGGATGAGGTCACCGCCTGCGTGCATCTCAAGGATGGCCAGAGAATGGCCTCCTCAGATGAACTGGGTCCACCCTCAGGAGGTAGGAAGACTACCCTTTCCTGTGTACTTAACCTAGCCCTTTGGGCAAATAATGACTCTATCTTGAAGGTTCTTCACAGTTTTCTTCACAATTTCTTCCCTTAATGTCCTGTGAGAAGAAAACCTTTCATGTCTCTCTCCAAAACTTTAGGGCAGGGGTGGGTACCACATGAGGCTTTAGCAATAACAATTATACATACAGTGAGAGAAACTCGCACAGAACAGAGCAGAAATCCGGATTCTGGGTTAGTTTTCTCTTCCTATGTGATCTGAGGACCACCAATTGACCTCTGTGAGATGTCCTTCCTCATGGAGATATTGCATTAATTCACAGGGACATGCACCACTGATGTGTGTAATGAAAAGAGAAGGGTAACATAAAAATTTTTTTAGTTAAGTTCTATACCCAACATGGGGGCTTGAACTCATCACCCCAAGACCAAGAGTCATATGCTCCCTGACTGAGCCAGCCGTGTGCCCCCAAAAATATTCTTCGAAAGCAGATACAGAAATGGACTGACAAAAAGGCAGAGGTAGGGAGACAAGGGAATCAGGTCATGGACCAGTGTACAGAAGAATATGGACAATAAAAGGAATTGTCAGCACAGAACCAAAAGTAGAAAGCCCAACATAATTTTGTCCCAGCTTTATTCAGAACCAGAATAAGCAATCTTCCACTGCTGGGCCAAGATATGAGAAGGAAAGAAAGCATTTTTGGATAGAAAAGAATTTATTTTTTCTTAAAATGCAAACTCTAATTCAGGAGTTAGGATGGGAACCGAGTGTGCTTTTGTTTTTCTTTTTTTTTTTTTTTTTTTTTTGAGGAGGAGGAGGAGGGGTGCAGAGAAAGAGGAAGAGAGAGGAGAGAGAATCCCAAGCAGGGCCCACAGTGTCAGCTCAGAGCCTGACTTGGACTCGATGCAGGGCTCAAACCCACAAACTGTGAGAGTATGACCTGAGCTGAAATCAAGAGTCTGACGCTTAATGGACTGAGCCAACCAGGTGCCCCTTGAAAAAAAATTTTAAAGATAGGATGGCATATGAGCATCTTTTTTTTTAAGCCTTATTGATGCATACTCATTCAAATAAGTTGACTCATCCATCTTGGCAGATTTATTTGATAAGAACACATGCCAACCCGAGGCCCACACTAACCCATAGGACCCATTTAACTAAGGCATTTAGGTATGTTGGATTGTTATCCCAAGAAGCACTGGGAATCATGAGTTTGTTTTCTTCTTCCTTGTTTCAGAGCAATGTGCATTGCTGTCCTCACCTGGGGTTCTGAGTAGTATGCACATGTCAAATGTGGCCGTGACAGAGAGTTAAATCAATAATCATTGATTGGACACCTTTTAGATTTTAGGTATCACTTAAAGATACAAAGAAAATAAGATGTGGACCCTGCCCTCAGAAAGAGGCAGATGGTTAAACAAACAAATTACAACACAGCATCCTAAATGCCGTGACACAACATGGCCGGGGCAGGAGGAGAAGGAATGATTAACTCCTTCTGGGAAGGCTTTGCAGGAATGACAAGAGAGGGGGAGGGGAGAGTGTATTACACAGTCTCTTCGATTATTTATAGAAGTGTTGTTTTTTAAAATGGGGGGGCGGGAGGGGTCATGATCAAATAACTTAAACAGACCCTTTGCTGTAAGATTTACTTTTACTATTACAGGTGTGATTTTAGGTAAGTTTCTTAATCTCTCTACACTTCTACTGGTTTAACCATAGACTCGTGATAGTAAAACACACCTCATAGCATTACTGTGATCACTGCAAGATATATCTATATGTACAGACCTAGAGATATACACACACACCTCTAGTAAGTGGTAGAGCCTATGCCCACCCACCAGGAGATACCCACTAACAAAATAATTAGGGTTTATGTGTGATGAAAAATAAGCACAAGAAAAAAAAATGACAGAGATTTTGCTCACAGTGAAGTAGTATCTTGAAATCTCTTATTGCCCAGAAAGAGAGAAAGAAAATCAGTAGAAAGAAAAGAATATCCTCATGGCACATCTCAGTCAGAAAAGACACGTTAATAAATATGTGTTCAATGAATTCCAAATCGTCTCTTCAAGATCAAGTTCAAAGATGAAATCAAAAAAATACCTCCCTTTGTGTGATAGTGACTGGGGATAAACAGATGACACTGCAGGGCTTTAGATAGGGGTCTGATGAGAGCTTTGGGAATGGGGAAGGTTTACTTTGTATTTTGGAAGACCCTGAGTGGAAAAATGAAACTGTTGACTGTACTTTGTAGAAATACTTTTGAGTAAACCAGGGATAACATTCCACCAGTTCTTTCGCAACGAAACATGACTAGCTCTAACTAGACAGCATGGGCCTGCTCTAAAAGAAGAGATTTTGGTTTTTTTAAACCTTTTTAAAAAGTCTATTTATTTATTTGTTATGTAATCTGTACTCCCAACAGGGACTTGAACTCATGAGCCCGAGATCAAGAGTAGCATGCTCCTCTGACTGAGCCAGCCAGGTACTCCTAAAAAGAGATTTTAATATTAGTAGTTTCTATTTATTAAAAGCCTAATAGTTCAAAGCATTGGCTTTGGGGTCCAACATGTCCAGGAGTTCAAATTCCAGCTTTCGCTCTTGCAGGTACAGGATGTTAGACAATTTACTCTCTCTGTCTGTGCCCTCATACATAAAATAGAAGATATAAGAACACCAACTTCACAAAAGATTATATGAGGATTTATGAGCTCACACATGTAAAGCACTTAGCACAGTACGTAGCACCCACAAAGTCTCCAAAATTAGCTACTCTTATTATTACTGTATTATTCTTTCTTGTGAGAGCAGAGAGGAAAAGGGGGTTGATTCTTTTTGGAAAGAGAAAGAGCCAGAGATGAATTCACGTAAGAAAAATATGTATAGAGTCCACTAGGATGGCCGTAATTAAAAAAAAAAAAGTATTGGCAACAATGTGGAGAATTACGTAGACAGTTCCTTAAAAAGTCAAACATAGAGGTATGATACAACCCCGGCAATTTCATCCCTAGGTATATACTAGGAGAAATGGAAACATATCCCCAATAAAAGTAGTACATGTTACTAGCATTGTTATTCATAACAGCCCCAAAGTAGAAAGAACCCAAATGCCCATTCACTGGTAAAAGTATAAACAAAATGTGATATATCCATATAATAGAATATTATTCAGCCATAAAGAGGAATGAAGAACTGATATATGCTACAACATGGATGAACCTTGAAAAATGACACCAGGTGAGACCGGCCTGTCACAAAAGGCTACGTATGACATGATTCCATTGATACAAAATGTCCAGAATAAGGAAATCCATGGAGACATAAAGTAGTGGTTGCCAGGGGCTGGAGGGGAGTGGGGAGTAGGTAGCCACTGCTAAGGGTAGAGAGCTTCTTTGTTGGGTGACAGGAATGTTCCAGAATTAGGTAGTGATACAGCTGCACAAACTGTAGATGTGCTAACAACACTAAATTTTACACATTAAAATGATAAACATATGTTAGGCGAATTAGTTCTTAAAAAAAAATTAATGTGGGCCTTCGGAGACAAGTAGGGACAGCCAAGCAAGTGAGGGGAACAGAGGCACCCAGGCTGTCGGAAAACTTAGGGTCAGAGTTCAAAAGTAATAAACAAACCAAGGTTTGTTCAGGCTCTTGGTAAGAGCCTGGTGAGGATAGAGCCTATGGCTGTTGCTACTCCAAGTGTGGTCAGTGGACTGTGATTGTACATTCTCTGACCATATAAGGAAAGAAATCACGAGTGAGTAGGCTATAGAAACGTTGGTAACTTGACACTGCACAGTCAGTGGCCTCTTGTCCTGGGGCAGGATATAAACCAGGTGTGGTCAAGCATGTGTGGCGAGGGGAGTGTCACCCAAGCTGCACGCTAGCCCTGCACAGTAGGACCACATATCCGACCTTGATAGATGGGACATAAAACAGCTGGTTCTTCACTTTGTCCAGGTTGAGAAGCACCGTCATATGGGATGCATTAGAGGGATTACAGGCTGGAAAAATAGATTGGAACAAAGTGTTGAAAGGCCTTATTAGTACAATAGTTTGGGATCACCTCTCTGTCCAGAATTCTTTAACTGGGTTGTGCCTAGTTATGCCCCATAATTGTGACACTGTGGCCCTTTAAAACATGGAGGATCTGTGAGGACTGGAGAAAACAGAGCAACGGGGCAATGGTGGGACAAAAAAAATCTTTACGAACCAAACCAAAACAAAAATACCTGGGAAACAAGTAAGGGCATATCTCTTCCTCTTGGAGTAAGCAGAAACTAGATGCAACAACCAAAGGGGTTAAAAGAGGCACATAGCCACTGATCAACATCCAAAGGTTTGTTTCTATTTATTGAATAAGAGAAGCCAGAATACGCCATCCCAGCAAGAAAACCAGTGGAGAGCTAGGCTAGTGGTCCAGAGATGAACGAGGCAGGGAGAGGAGCAGTAGAAAATCTCACAGCTCACTCTCCCGTGTAGGGAAAGGCACAGCCAGGAAGCTTCACGTGTGGGAAAATACTCAACCTCACAGAAGAAGAGCGCTATATTGATTCCAGACATTGTTATTCCTGCGTGCAGGGGGGACGAAGAAAGGAAAGGAAACCAAGGTATTGACAGAAAAACCAGCTTCTACTTTCTCAAATGTCTTAATATGTCACTATGAAGCAACCGCGAGACTTCCCCTGGTGTCTCATGTTGACTCATTCTTCCCCAAGCCAAGGCCATTTATTTAATGTCTATTTTGTTAAACTTGATGAGAATTTGTTTCAGAATCCGGGGCAGTGCTAATGTAAAGGCTTGTTTGTCCTGGTTGTGCAGAATGAAGGAAGTTCACGCTCTGCACAAGGAACGCAATGTGTCATGTAATATTGCCAAAAGGTTGCATCATTTCTAAACTTTCCGGAAGACTGGATGATGAGAGGTCATCTATGTTTATTTTGTGAAGTTTGCGCCTACCAGGAAATGTGTGGGTACAAGAGATATTTTAGGCCCATGAGACTCTCACTTTAGAAGATGAATCCAGCAGCATGTGCTATAAGCTTCAGTCTCTAACTAAATCTTGAAAAGAGTGGCAAGTTGTGAAGTATGCAAGGTTTTTTGGCTGCACTAACAGAGCCACGTATAAAAATGCTGTTGCCAAACAGAGACTAGAACCAGATGACAAAGACTGAAAACACACACCATGTATTGACTTTCTCTATACAGTACTCATTACAACTTAATCCAGTAATATTCATTTCTAGAATTGCATAATCACTTACCAAGCCATATTAATTAAATTGTAAATTGACCATGAAAGAAGACTTTTAAGCAGAATTCTTCATGTTGAGTTCTTTAAGAATGTAATGGAATTACCTCAACAAGGAAGGAAAGATGTTTTTAAAGCAGTGATTTGTAGCATATAGTTTAAAAGATGTGATAATTAATGGCCACCAGCAACTCTATTCAAGCCTGCTCATGGACATTTTATTTGTGGTTTCACGATCTCTGTAATCCAGAAGATAACTATATTCCTTCCGTAGGAGAAACTGCTTTTCTCTACTTTTTTTTTCACATGGTTCTAGGGTGGGGGGCTGCCAAAGAAAATATCACTCACACACACCCCCCAGCACACGCCCCACCCCAACAAAAACACACACACCCTTCCTGCCCCCATCACACACAAGCATAGGAGATAATGATACTAACACAGAGGGGAATGCAATGATGCCAAGAGATGGAAACAGAGACCAGCTCTATCCCTAGAATGCACAGGAATGAGCCAATAGATCACCTCTACTGCTAAAGCTGTCTGAGTTGAGTTTCTGTGACTTGCAACCAAAAGAATTCTAACACCAAAATTCAAGATGTTCATCTCCCTATAGACAGTACTCCTCATTGCACTCTTCCGGAAGACAGGTGCAATGAGGAATATTAGCTAGGTGACTGGAGTAGCATCTATGGGACTGCCACAACCAGGAGCGTGGCCCCATTTACATAAGCTATGTGTGAGTGCTCCCCCTCCCCAGAATTGTGCAATGTGAGAATGGAAGGGATCATAAACTCTCCTTACTATATCTATCAGCACCGATTTCTCCACATACCTACTGCTGCTGGGCTTGGGCTTGGGTGAGCTGCTTCTTCTCGAGCTTCCTTCCTAACACTATGATTTTGCACCAACACCGCTGCCAGTTTTCATGAAATGCCTCTTAGAGAATGTTCCTCCAGTATTTTCCTTCCCCTGAGTCCTCACACGCAGGTACACCTTCTCTATGGAAACTCTTTTAGCTTGATCTCCAAGTGGAACAAGGCCACAGCATCTTCTCATAGCATATGGGGGCCAATTGTTTCTATTCAATTCCTGGCTCCATAATTCTTGGCCCTAGAAACCTCTGTACCCCCATTTTCCTAGAGACTATAAATTCCCTCCTCAAAAATCATCCATAAGTCACATGCCCTCCAATCTTTTCCCAGTTGTGTGATGGTGTCTTCTGTGACGTGCCCTCTCCCTCCTTATCAGATGTCTTTCTTCTCTGCTTTTAATATAATAGTAACTCCCAAAATGTGCTACCTTGTTTAAAAAAAAAAAATTAAGTCTTGGAAGCAGTATTTATCAAAACTAGAAAGTTTTTTTTTTACATGCAGGAATTTGTACACAGCCAAGCCCCAGATTCTTTCTTAATGATTTCAGATAAATCTTTCCCATTCACTGTATACAACTCTGAGGGTCCTAATATTTCATGAATAAAATATTGAGACCTGTTCTCTTGAAGAGGGAAGAAGCCTCCTCCCTTGAAAACACTCTTGATAAAAAACGCAAGGCAAACTTCCTTGTTGAACCTCTGGCAAAATGTATCCAATAAAACTGGGGGAAAATTAGAAGGGAAATGAAGGATTGACTATTAAGAAAGAAACGACAAATGGACAATGACAACAACAACAGGGACAACAACGAGAGTCACTGCAAGGAAAGAATCGTCTCTTAACATACACAGCATAAGTGCAAAAGGAAGTAAGTTGATATGTGGGAAACCAGTCCAGCCATGTGTTCAGCATTCTTCCAGGGACCAAGCTGGAAAACCGTCCTCACAACATCTCACCGCTTCTGCCTCCCACCTGTCCTGCATCGGTCATTTGTCAAGTCACATCGGTTCTATTCCACACCAGTCATGCGGTCATTCAGCACATGTTTTTTTGAATCGCTGCTGTGGCTCAGGAACCATTGGAGCCACCAAAAGCAGTGAACAAGAAGAGAGACAAAGTCCCTGCTCTTGTGGGATTTATAATCGTGGGAGGGGTCAAAACCATAGTCACGGGAACATACAAGAAAAGTAATTTCACTTGTGACACGTGCCACAAACACAGCAAAACAGGATCATCAAGTATCCCGATCGACCCTTCTGTACATTCCCATAGCCACCACCATCCTATGATCTCTTTTCCTTCTTGGTTGGCCGGTTATGGTCACTTCCTACGTGGTCTTCCCATTCCCTACCTGCTGTCTGATGCATGGCCGGTCATGTGATTTCTCGTCTCGTAAAATCTCAACATGAACCAGAGGTGACCACATGAAACACCAATCCTCACCGTGCCATCAAAGACACTCATGTTGTGGTCCCCATCCCCCTTCCAAGCCCATCTCCCACCATGCCCCTTGACCATTCTGTGTTTCAAGCAACTGGGCAACTCAGGGGCCTAGACACTCCAGAGGCTTTCCTGCCTTCCTTCCCTTCCCTGCAAGTTCAGTTCACTTCTGTTTGGCTCATCCCAGAGGTCATCTACCTGTTGAAGCCCCTGCTGACGCTCTTCTTCCCTTCTCCCCCTTCTTCCCTTCTCTCCTTCTCCCTTCTTCCCTTCTCCCCCAAGAATACCTTTCCCTCTTTGAGCCCCCGAGATAATTTATTTGTATTTGTCTCTGGGGCTTTATCTTACACTGCCTTATTTTACACTGCTGCCCTATCTGACCACTCCTGAGAGCAGAGATGATGGCTTCATAATTTCTGGGTTCCTATTGCCTATCACTGTGCTGACAAATGGTAGCTTCTTGATTATACTTAATTATGAAAGTGATATGAAATGAAGTAACTTTAAAAAAATTTTTTTTACTGTTTATTATTTTTGAGGAGAGAGAGAGAGACAGAGCATGAGCAAGGGAGGGGCAGAGAGAGACGGAGACACAGAATCTGAAACAGGCTCCCGGCTCCGAGCTGTCAGCACAGAGCATGACGCAGGGCTTGAACCCACGGACCGCGAGATGATGACCTGAGCCAAAGTCAGACACTTAACCGACGGAGCCACCCAGGCGCCTCACTAACAGTAACTATTGGCTGTATGAAGAATATTCCATCACAGCTGTACCTAAAGTCCCTTTAGATTGACGTTAAGTGGCACATTTTGCTGACGCGAAAGCACTTATTCTTGGTATACAGAATCACCTTCATGGATGAGTAGCTCAGGCTAAGACCAGAGCAGGAAATAATATTATTGAGCACCTACTATGTGTCAGATATTATGCTAGATACTTCATATTATATTATCCCTCATTGAAGCAAGGAGATAACCTGACATCTTGCAAAAAGCAGGACTCTCGGCGTGTAATTTGATCTTTCAGAGTTCAGAACAATTTTATCTAACAAACTGCACTCTTGTTGATTTATTATTTTTCATATTGTCATCTTCCTCTACCTCCTTCCCTAACTAGAATAGATTGTCTCTTTCTTTCTCTTTTTTCTCCCTGTTTTCTTTTCACTGCACGATTCCCAGCAGTACTGCTGAGCCAAAGTAGACACTCAAAATATATTTGATGATTAGATAATTTTACCTTCATATTTCCTTTCAAATCCCTGCTAACTAGCAGTCTTGCAGTCGAACTCCCTAGAACAAAATGACCATTTTGAAACATTTGCATGTGAAGATCACATTCTTCTCCGCTGTAAATAAAACTCAAACATGTCTCCCAAGTGGCCCAACTTCACAGGTGTACATCCTGAGAACCAGAAACATCTGGGTGGAGGGGGCGGGGGGAACCTGAAACGTTCCAACCCCACAAAATGGTTTTCAAAAGACAAAATGAGAGAAAGCTTTAGGAACAGCCAAAGCGTTTTGCAAAAAAAAGAACTCCCTTGTGGATTGAGGGAAAAATCCGGAACAGAGGTTTCCCTGGGGCTGGAAGTGTTACTGGCCTCAAGAGTCATCTGAACCAGAAGCACTGCTGGAGTGAGTGTGGGTTCCAAGCTCAGCGCCTGCCAAATCCAGGATCTCTCCTCCCCAGTTCTGAAGACAAACCAGATAGAAATGAAATCTGTTGGAGATCGGCAGTGCAAGGGAAGTCCATGTGGCTACAACAAGGGAAGGAGTCATTTCTATTTATTTAATACCAGGCTGGTTTTTAGTTGACATTCCCTGGATTCTTGCATAATCGTGTTTCATTTACTTACATGTGGGTGTTACTAGCAACTGTACACTCTTTTCTTCAATAAATAAGGCAGGTGGGACCTTGCCGTTAGAAATATATGGATTTGCCTCTGTTGTCTTTTTTTTTTTAACTTGCAGGGTAAAGTAATAAGCTTGTTCGTTTCAAGATATCTACCTAATAACATTAACAATTTTTAAACAGTAAATATTCTTAAATTTCAGCCCAGGGAATCTGCTGTATTTTTTAGGGTATTTTCTCCTCTTCCATTTGAGTCTGTCCTTCTTTTTTCCACCTGAATTGTGAAAAGAAAACCAGAAAAGAATTATTTCTCCCATCCAGGCCCATCTTTTGTTGTTAATATCATCTTTGAAATGGCAACACCAAGGTCAACAGTGGCTTCTCTAAGTGGCAGGTGTTTTTCCCTTGTCAAAGAAGATAAAGGGGAAGGATAGGAGAGCATCTGGCTGTCTGACCTTAACACGAGATGCAAGGAGGAAGGTCTCTTTGGTCCTTTATCCCCTTTAAATCCATCTCTTATCTCCCTAATATTTCCCTCACCTAAAGTTCAAATTCAACTAATTTTATAAGTGTTCGTATGCCATTCATGTGATACACATTCATAGGGTCATTTATTCCCTATAGCTCTTGAGCTCCTATTATGCACCAGGCACTGTCTAGACTCTAGGGTTAAAACTGCAAGGAAGGAAGGTCTCTTCCCTAAAATCTAAGAGTAGATGGACAATTAAAGCAGATGAGTACTATTATGGAGGCAAACGCATGATAGAAGATGGGAGGAACATCTAACTGTTACCAGGAGGCCATAGAAGGCACCATGGAAAAAGTGATGAAAAGGAGTTAACCTGCCAAGAGGGAATGAACAGGAAAAAACATGTGCAAAAGTCCAGAGGAACACACAGCAAATAACCTGATAGAACTACAAATAGTTCAGTGTAGTTGAAGGATAAGTCGGGGGAGGCAGTGGCAAGACACCGTGTGGGAGAACAGACCATGAAAAGCTTTATATCCTGTGGACAAGAGGAAATCATTGAAGAATTTTAAGTAGGAGTGAGGGAAGGGACATGATTAAGATTCAGAAAGATCACTAGGGGTGGAAAATGTGGTCACATGGAAGCAAGGGAAGAGAGTCTTCCAACAGAGAAGGGAGTGGTGGACAGTGTCAAATGTTCAGAGGTCAGGTCAGATAAGAAATGAGCACTGTTCATGAGAATTAGCAATGGGGAAACAGTTTATGACCTGGGTGAAAGCAGTTTCTGAGGAGAGGTGTGGGCACCAGCAGATTGCGGTCAATTGAGAGGAAAGGGAGGTGAGGAAATGGCAGGAAAATGATAACAGTTATTTCAAGAACTTGAGCTGTGACGGGGAGGAGGGATAGGAGGAAAGTGTGGGGCCAGGGAGGGAAGGGAAGAGTTGGAGGGAGTGGTTTGTTTTTTTTTTTTATTCTTTTGGTTTTTGTTTGTTTGTTTGTTTGGGGGTTTTGTTTTGTTTTGTTTTGTTTTGTTTTGTTTGTTTTGTTTTAAGATGGAAAGACTTGAGGATAGTTAATGGGAAGGATCCAGTGAAAACATCAAGATTGAACTATAGAAGAGAGGATCATTGTTGGCGGGAAGCATCTGAAGAAGCCCAAGATGTGAGAGCCTGGGTTCACGCAGAGACGTTAGTCTTGGGGGAAGGTAAGTAGGTGCAGGTAAAGGGACAGGTGAGGTGATGGGAGGGGTGGTAGGAAATTGTGGACACCCACATCGGGCTTCTAGGTTTTTGTGAAGTAGCAGGCAGCATCATCTGAGGGCTGAGGTGAGGAGGAAGTACAAAGGAGCAAAGTAGAAGGTCTGAAGCGAACGAAGGAAAAGGCTTATGACAGATGCTATGGAGGCTGAAGGAACATGCTGACCAGGGAAGCAGGAGTTCCAGGGCAGTGCTGATGGCCCAGGTGACCTGGAAATGAATTTGGACTACATGTTTCTGGAAAATTGGGTGATTTTCTCCAGCAGTACTCCCTAACCCAGAGCATGAAAAAGGCAGACAGCTATGGATGGAAGAGTTCTGCCTGAAATCTTGGAGGAAAAGTCAACTTAAGGACGCTGCAAGGGAAGCACAAAGTTCAGGAGTGAGGCAGGTTTCTGGAAGGTGGAGGCATTTCGTGGAGAGGTGGAAGGTGCATGTGATCACCTTCCAAAAAGAATATGGAAATGCTCTGGAGGAGAGGAGGAGTGGAGTTCGGGTTAGGGAAAAGGAAACCCATAACAGAGGAGTGAAATGGGAGAAGACAGTTGTCCCAGGAGAGTCACACCTTGGCCAAGGACCAGGGAAGGCAATAAGATAGAAGAAATGGTGGGCTTAGCTGACAACCAGGTGTGGCCCCAAAATAAAGCCCAGCAGTCATCTGGGTAGCTAGGAAAATCTCAGGCCTCTATGAAGGAGTGAAGCCAGGCTTGCATTGATTGTCCTGTCAGGGGAACCCTGGCCTCTTCCGCAGGCCTGTTGGGTTGGCTGGTTCCTGTGACACTCCTGTTACAAACCACAGGGACTGGGACACTCTAATGCCTTTGGAAGGAGTAAGCCATGTGTGGTTCAAAGGTGCTTTGTTCTCTTTAGCTGTCGCCTTGCGTGGTGAGTAGTAGTATTTCCTATTCACAGGTGAGGCTCAGAGAGTTGAAGAACTTGCTCCAGGTCATCAGCAAATAAATGGGAGAGGGAGGATGAAGCAAGCATTTTCTCCAAGTTCAGTTTTCCTTCAAATTACAGTCCTCCTTCAAATTGATAGTCCGTGCTATAGGACTATCAATCGCTCAGTCACTCCAAACCATACGGGGAGGTGCCAGTGCAATGGTTGTAATATTTTTGAAAGTAATAAACTGATCTATTTTGATCCTAATGAACTCCCAACGTGTAGGTGCTCCTGATTCACACACTAGATAGGTTGTCAACAAGGGGTGAATACTGCCCATCTTAGGGATGTTGCAGGGGCACTTTTGATTGTCACATTGACTATGAAATGCTGCTGGCATTTAGTGGGTGAAGGTCAGGAATGCTGAGATGTTCAGCAATGCCTGGGACGGTCCTACCTAACAACAGTTGTCTTACTCCACATGTCAATGCTGCACCCATTGAAGAACGCTGGCAGAACCATGTGTAGCCAGCCTCCAAGATGGCCCCTGTTGATCCCTACCTCCTGGTATTCACACCCTTCTCCTGTCCCTCCCACACTCACTCTAGAGGAGGGTTGGTCTTTGTGACCAGCAGACTATGGAAGAAGTGATACTATGTCACTCCTGGGTTAGGTTATCTTGGATCACTGCTCTGGGGGAAGCCATATGATGGGAAGCCCTACTGAAAGGCCCACCAGTAAGGAACTGAAACCTCCTTCCAGCAGCCACATGGGTGAGCTTGGAAATGAATCCTCCAGTCCCAGTCAAGTCTTTAGAGACTATAGTCCTAGGTGCAGCTTGATGGCAACCTACCCAGCTGAGCTACTTTTGGATACTTGACCCTCAGATACTGTGCGAGATTATAAAAGTCTATTGTTTTAATTACTACATTGGGGGGGGGTAATTAGTTCATAGCAAGACTTGATTTGATAGCCACACACAGTAGGCTCAGTTCATAGGGATCTCACATGAGCAATAAGAATGGTAACTCAGGATATGACATAAAGGGAGTTCGTGACTCCCTAAAGAGAAAGGGGAAGTGGGGGCTCATTGGGGAGGAGTTGAGAAGATAAGAGAGGGAGAAGAAAAGAAAGCATTCAGATATTTGGGTTCTAGCTTCTTCCTCCAGACCTACTGCAAGTGGTTGTGCAATCTGCTGCTGCACCCAGATACCTTGCCAAGGAACCAAGTAAGAAGGTCTCTCCAGGCCTTGTCTCTCCACTCACCAAGCTTTGAAGCCTGGGCCAAAGGTATATTCACCTGAGGAGTGTCATTTTCTAATTGTCACCAAGAATCTCGATGGGCTAGTCATCTCCCTGCCTACTTTTGGATCAAGATAATGAGAAATGGGGAAATGGAGACACTCAGATATGTTTAGAGGTTTTCCAGAGCAGGGGCCCTTTCCTAACTTTTTTGGATACACATTGTGATGATTTCAAGTTCCTTAGGAGAAACCCAGCTTTAACATGGCACCATCCAGGCTGGTTGGAAATAGCTGAGGAACAGGTCCATGTGGTGAGAAGCCAGAGAAGTGCCCCTAAGGTCTCCCTTGGCTGCTATCTGAAGTTCCCACATGACCCTTGTCAGGGATGACTGAGTAGAGAGCCAGTGGCCAGCCAGGAGGTTGCTGGGGCCTGGGGTAAGAATGGGCTTTCCCAACCACGTTGGCTCTGGGCGTAACCAGAGGATCTGCAGCACCAGCAATAGTCTAGGCCTTGGCTGAATCAAGAGAATGCCAATTTCGTAACCAGAGATTTCAGTGGCAGATGTCAGCAGGGTATGCCTATAACCAGGAGGGATAAGGGCCATCATCCTGGAAGCCATCAAGGGCCTATTTTAATCCAACAGCTCTAGGAGAGCTCAAGGACCAGCACCCCCTCTCCCAGCCTCACCTCCAGGACCATTAAAAGAAGACCTGAGTGGTGATGAGGGTATCCATAAACAATGAATATTTACCCAAAATACACAAATTACCAAAGAGCCTGTTTTTAGCTGAAAGACATTAAAATCTCTTTAACTGACAAGTTTATACCTCATCCCAGTGGCTCGTGGAGCAGACTAGAGAGCTCTAGAGAGCTCTAAGAAATAGTTTGAAGAGAAATTTGCTAAACCTTTTTTTTTTTTCACTTTCCAATTTGTAGTGAGTTACATTTTTGCCCCCATGGAAACATCAATGTAGTAATTACAGCAATTGCCTGATTCTTTCCCTCTGAAATTTTTTAGAAAGAAAACACTGAATACAAATGCAGCATTCACTTTCCTACCAATCACATCCCCTGTGCATGCAGTCACCCCAAAGCATAGCGTCTAATGTGAATATGAGCAATACTATGGATTCTAAACTTCAAATAACTTGACCATTGACTACAGTAGAAAAATTGTTTCCTAATAAAATGCTGAAAAGCTCTCAAAGAATAATAAATTTAAGGGCACCTGGCTGGGTCGGTCAGTAGAGCCTGTGACTCTTGATCTCGAGGTTATAAGTTTGACCCCAAGCTGGGTGTAGAGATTATTGATAAAAATAAAATCTTTAAAAAATAAAGAAAGAAATAAAAATAAAATACTGAAAAAAATAAGTTTTCCTAAAATAGAAGTCAGGAGTCTAAGTACCTACAAAGCTGTCTTCCATTCCATAGCGGAATACAAAAAGGATGAGAAAGAGATAAACTGGGGAAGATGATAACCCCATTTCTCGGCATTTATCCTCATTTTAATTTTGCCTCCTTATTCTCCATTTACATATTATATTCTTCCACTTTCTTTTAAACAAAGCTGTGTTGGTTTTTTAATTTATTTTTGTTGTTGTTTGATTTTTAATTTTTTTAATGTTTATTTTTGAGAGACAGAGAGACAGAGAGAGAGAGAGACAGGGAGAGGGACAGAGAGAGGCGGAGACACAGAATCCAAAGCAGGCTCCAGATTCTGAGCTGTCAACACAGAGCCCAATGCAAGTCTCGAACTCGTGAACCGCAAGATCACGACCTAAGCCAAAGTTGGACACTTAACCGACTGAGCCACCCAGAGGCCCCTCTTCCATTTTCTTTTAAAACCAAGGAATGATCTTTCTCAAACTGAGGTCAACAGACTGTCAAGGGGATCAAGTTGTTCTTGCTCTAACTCTGTAGAAAGAGGGCAGATATGAGAGCAGGCCAATGAACAACCAAAGAAAATTAAATCTGTGGATGTGTAGGGATCCAAAGACACCCCCAAAGCTTGGACGGTCCATCTTCCTACTGGACTTGGAGCCACCATATGAGGGTGTGAACCCCAGTTTTGCTGTTTACTTCCTTTGTGGAAGCTCCTTGTAGGAGTTCTTGAACTACTTTACATCTCCACTTTCTCTCCTCTAAGATGGATATTATAATGTTAATACCACCTACATCACCAAGTTGCTGTGAGAATTCAAGGAGATAACATGCATGAAATTCATATTATTTGAGGGTAGTGTCCCAAATCACCACTGGTATCACACAGAAAGTATTACAGTGCTATGCAGCTTACATATAAAGCAAGAAATAACTCTTCCTGTCCCTTCTCTCACCATTTACCTCCCCAGCAAAACAAAGAAAATTGAAGCTTCAGAGAATGTGGTTGCCAGAACCAGCATCCAAATGGTGCACAAATTAGCAACCAGCAGCTGTTCCCAGGGTTAACACGTCCATACTAAGGAATCTACGTCATCAGTAACAAAACCCTAAGGCAAACACAGACACCCCTGGACAGGCCAGATGACAGGAGAAAATACAGGCCAGGCCCTTTCTAGCTGAGGTTCATCAACAGTTCCTTAACGTGAAGGAACCAAGGGGTGGTAACAAAACCCTATAACCTTTAGACCCTTGCTGCTGAAGTGCGATCTACCGACTGGCCCCAGCAGTATCACCTGGGAGCTTGTTGGAAACGCAGCATCTCAAGCCCTGCCCAAGACATACTGAACCAGAATCTGCAACTTGACACAATCCCCAGGTGAGCTGTTTGCACATTACAGTCTGAGAAGCTCTGTTCTGGAGTTCACTGGACAGAAGCATGGGAGATAGTATATGTAGTTCTCAACCTGTGTTTCTGAGTGTTCATAAGATTTCCGATGATAGAACCCCTCTGGGTATTGTTACACAGAAATCTCATGCAGGGGAACTCTACCTGGCTATTACCAAAGATTTGGATATGTAGATGAGCAAAAAGATAAGTAGCACCCTCAGGTTTTACGTCTTACTAATTTTTTCTCATGTTTATTCATTTTTGAGAGAGAGAGAGAGAGAGAGAGAGAGTGGGGGAGGGGCAGAGAGCGAAGGAGACGCAGAATCCGAAGCAGGCTCCAGGCTCGGAGCTGTCAGCACAGAGCACAATGCGGGGCTTGAACTCATGAACCATTGAGATCATGTCCTGAGTCGAAGTCAGACGCTCAACTGACTGAGCCACCCAGCTGCCCCACCCAGGCTTATGTCTTAAATGCGTATCCATGCCTCGGGGATGCTTCATGCTACCAAGAGCACCTACTGAGTATCCTAGTAAGAATTTAATTTTGTACATTGAGCATTCATCCAAAAATCACTTATTGGACACATATTATGGGCAGGGTTCTATTCTTAGAGGAATAACCAAACCTGGAGTAAGTAATCTTTCCTTTCAACCTAAACTACACCAGCCCATAAAAGCCAAAATCTAGACATAATTGAAAAGCTTTTAAATGAAGAAATTTATAGAATTTTACTCTTCTGTTTCCAAAACTGAAAAACAAAGTTAACAGAAAAATAAAACTTTTGTAGGAAAAATATTAGAAACCCTAAAACATATACTTCAAATATATTTTCTCGTCAGTCCACACGAACAAGCTGGTGTCAGGAAAAGGAAGAAAAATGCACAAAACAAGGAAGAAGCAGGGAAGCTCAAAGAAAGCAAATAAAGGATGAGATAGTGAGAGATGAACAGAAGAGAGACAGGGAGGGGCGCCTGCATGGTTCAGTCAGTTCAGCGTCTGACTCTTGATTTGGGCTCAGGTCATGATCTCACAGTTTCATGGGTTCAAGCCCCGCATCAGGCTCTGTGCTGACAGTGCAGAACCTGCTTGGGATCCTCTCTCTCTCTCTCTCTCTCTGCCCACCCCCCCTCCCCCACCGGTGGTGTCTCAGCCACTCTCAAAATAAATAAATAAATACATACATACATACATACATATCTCTAAAAAAGGAAGAAAAAGAAGACGAAGAGAGAGAAAGAGAGATACAGAGAAAGTGAGGCAGACACAGGTGCAATGGTGTGTGAGGTTTCAGACAAGTTAGAATTGCCACACCTGACACTCATTTGAGTTCATAGTAAGAGATCATTTCCTGTCACTTCCCTTTGTAAGATTCTGTACTACCTAACTATCCATGGCTCTTTACCTCCTTATCAAATATTGTTAACTCTAAAATTGAGGGATGCAGCAGCCCTTTTGTGCTTAGAGGTACTCAAGTATCACCTCTAATTGTGAAAGGAGGATTAATTAATTATCAACAAAAATAATTTGTAGAGTTCTGATATTTGGTGTGCTCTGTAAGACCTGCTCTAAGGACCTTGCCATCTAATTAACTATCAGTCGTCAAAGCAATGATAGAACTAAACTGGATCTACACACTATGACAACCAGGCTAATAGTTGTCTACTCTTCCCTAAAAGATATCCAGGAATAGAGGTGACATCTCAACAAATTAATATGAAATTGACAGTTAAGGTATTCATCAGAAATCTAGAACTTATTTTAAATTATTTATTTGAGAGAGAGAGATGAAGAGCATGAGCAGGGGAGGGGCAGAGGTGTGGGGGGGAGAGAGAATCCCAAGCAGGTATCAGCTGTCATGCTGTCAGCACAGAGCCCAACTCAGGGCCTGATCCCAGGAATAGTGAGATCATGACCTGTGCTGAAATCAAGAGTCGAACACCTAACCGACTGCACCACCCAGGCACTCCTTGAATTTATTTTAATAAAAGACCATGTTGGGCACCTGGGTGGCTCAGTCGGTTGAGCGTCCAACTTCAGCTCAGGTCATGATCTCACAGTCTGTGAGTTCAAGCCCCGTGTCAGGTTCCGTGCTGACAGCTCAGAGCCTGGAGCCTGCTTTGGATTCTATGTCTCCCTCTCTCTCTGCCCCTCCCCTGCTCATGCTCTGTCTCTCTCTGTCTCGAATATAAATAAAAACGTTAAAAAAAATTAAAAAAAAATAAAAGACCACATCAAGCTGTCTGAAGTGAAAATCAATGGTTTTATTATCCATGAGCATAAAAAATCTTGCTTTTTTTCACTTGTAAGATAGAAATGTTTATTCTTCTCAAGGCGTACATTGCTTCTAGGATAAAGTAATGCAGAGAAGAGAGGCACATAAACTCACGCATTTCCAGTTTATACTTCTGCATTGTGACAGTAATGTGCAAGGAAGCAGAGACTAGTGAGCTCGTAAATATAGAACAATTTGAGATTTTGCACACAAGTTATTCTAGAAATGCCAAAATACCTCGTTTACAACAAACCAAGAATTTAAATGTTGGTTTTTCCTGTTCACCAGTACACAGAAAACACAGAGTGAAAGGCTTTCACATTTCAAATAAAATACACTCAGGGAGCAACAGGATTCATCTCGCTCTAAAAGGCAAAACGACTTAGTTGGTTGTGAATGGAAATAAGTATGGCTGCGTATAGAAAGCAGAAAACATAACTTTTAGGGAGATAATCTGCTTTTTAAAAGATGAGCATCTGGGGGTGCCTGGGTGGCTCAGTTGGTTGAGTGTCCAGCTTCGGCCCAGGTCATGATCTCACATGTCATGGGTTCGAGCCCCGCATCGGGCTCTGTGCTGACAGCTCAGAGCCTGGAGCCTGCTTTGGATTCTGTGTCTCCCTCTCTCTCTGCCCCTAACCCACTCATATTCTGTCTCTGTCTCTCTCAAAAATAAATAAACATTAAAAAATTTAAAAAATAAAAAGATGAGCATATGATTCTGCAATGATGACATAGAAACTGAAGTGTTATTTCCTAGTCCCTATTACATTTCAGCTGTCCCCGAAACTAAAGTAATGGAAAAATTATATTTCTATGTACAAAGTGACTATAAATTATCCATTCATTACAGAACATTTTACCCCTTATCTATTTAGATACAATTATAGCCTTGCTTTCCAGCGCTTTAGAAAACAGGATGTTGGTTAATAAAAATTCCAGTGAAAAGTAAGTATTCATTTTCTCTGAGCTTGTCTTGCTCCTATTTTGTCCCTTATTTCTTTCCTCCTAAATTGGGCAAAAGATGTGTCCCAGTGATCTAACTTTTCTTTCTGAAAAACTAGCCGGAGCAATAAATAACTCTCTAACTAAAGTTTCCACTCTTTTTATAGTCTTCTGACATTGTCATTCAGTAAAAAGTTTTATATGATGGACTATCAGATGGGCTGAAACTAGATAGATTAGTAAAATACTATATAATAGCATCTGGCTGTGATCACACTTTTAAAAATATAGTAGACACGGGGCGCCTGGGTGGCGCAGTCGGTTAAGCGTCCGACTTCAGCCAGGTCACGATCTCGCGGTCCGTGAGTTCGAGCCCCGCGTCGGGCTCTGGGCTGATGGCTCAGAGCCTGGAGCCTGTTTCCGATTCTGTGTCTCCCTCTCTCTCTCTGCTCCTCCCCCGTTCATGCTCTGTCTCTCTCTGTCCCCAAAAAATAAATAAACGTTGAAAAAAAAATTAAAAAAAAATATAGTAGACACATGTGTATTTTATCTATGTCTGCTATATATGTATATAATTTCTTCTAGACTGTGAGCTCTGTGAGGGTAGTGACTGAGCCTGTCTTGTTCACTTCTGTAATGCCAAAACACAGCATAGTTTCTAGAATATAGCAAGTGTGTGGTGCATTTATTCACTCATTGGCTGTCTTTATTGAGCGCCTAACTCTGTTCCAGGCACTGTTTCTAGATGCTGGGGATATAGGATTAAAAAAGAAAGAGGGAAAGAAAGCTTCTGCTCTCGTGGTGTTTTATTCTAGCAGGGATCTACGAGCAAACAAATGAGTAAAACATATAGTCTACACTTTGAGAAAAAAATAAAGCTGCATAAGGGAGGTAAATTGAGGAGTATGAGATGCTACCAGATACTGGGTGTTTATAGCAAAAACTGCACTACCTAGGTCCTCCTACGGGGGGAGACATTCATTCCTGCCTCCTCCCCCGGACTCCTACCCGCCAGCTACCGTGAATATTGGCAGCTGACAGGTCACAGCTGAGTTCTCTCCAGGAGCTGCTCTCTGTAGGAGGAAACTGCCTTGCTCAAGGTTATGCCCCTCCTGGGGGTAGCCTGCATCCAATAACTGGCTCATGCGGTGGTTCAGATCTCTTTTGCCTCAACTGGAACAATTCTGAGGGTCCATCCCAGCTCTAATGCTCCTAGTAGGATCAGCTGAGGACTCTGTCGTCACTGCCTTAGTAGTTTGGCTTTCTCCCACTTCTCAGTGCTGCCTCCTTCATCCCCATCCATCACAGGTACCGGCCCCAAATACACTCCCCCCACATCTCCTCATGTAAATCTCAGAGTCTCAGAGTGAGCAAGGGGGAGAGTGGCATTTGGATTTTCTTCCAATTAGAGTTGTCAAATACGTACTTGGTATGTGATTCTGGAGCTCAGGGAAGAAGTGGAGTAGAGTATATAGATTTGGAAGTTGTCAGTAGTTGTTAAATCCATAGGACTGGATAAAATTCAGCCAGGCAGTAAGTGTAAATAGAGAATAAAAGAGACCCAGTGATGGATTTTGAAGCCCTCCAACACTTAGTGATTAAGAGAGATGGAAAGAAACAGCAAAGAAAATGGAAAAGAAACAGCTATTATAATAGCAGAATCGTGGAATGGCGTCCTGGCAACCAACTCCTGGAAATGCTCCAAGGAGGAGAGAATGATTAGCTGGGTCAAATGCTACAGACGTATCAAACTGAAAACTGAACTGGTGATTAGATTTGGCAACATGGAGGTCACTGACAACAAGAGTGGTTTCAGTGAAATTGTGGTGCAGTGAAATGGTATAACAGTAGAATGTGTATAACATGTCTTAGTCAAGATTTATTAGATGCCTGTTATATTAACTGGCTATATTTATATTTCTTCCATATTTGAAAGGGTAGGTTATTTGTATTCCCAGTGCCTAGAACAAATACCTGGCATGTAATATGTGCTCAATGCATATTTTTTGAATCAATGAATCACTTGGTGCCATTTTTATATGTACCCAAGCTTCATTGACCTTAATAGTATAGAATTTTTAACATGAAAAGAGATTATAATCTTTCCACCTAATTCAACTACCTCTTTTTACAATCTAGCAAGCCATAGCCTTCAGAGATCGCCACATAGCTGAGTTGGGACCAGAATTCAAATCTCTGAAGCTGAGTTCTTCATTTTAGCCCCTGCAACATTCTGAGATGTGAAAATGTTTGCTTTTATGTAACTCTATGGACCTACAATCACCTTCAGTTCAAATTAGAGAAAAAGCAAAAAAATTTTTTTCATGGTGTTCAAATAGTTATTCGCCTAATCCCTTAGTGAGATTTCTTAATGCTTCTAAATAGAGTTCATTGTGTGGGGTGCCTGGGTGGCTCAGTTGGTTAAGCGTCTGACTTTGGCTCAGGTCATGTTTTCCTCGTGGTTCTTGAGTTTGAGCCCTGTGTCAGGCTCTGTCCTGACAGCTCAGAGCCTGAAGCCTATTGCACATTCTGTCTCCCTCTTTCTCTCTGCCCCTCCTCCATTCATGCGTGTGCGTGCTCTCTCAAAAGTAAACACTTAAAAAGTTTTTAAAAACTAGAGTACGTTGTGTGAAACTTTATGATTAAAAAATTTACTTTTTAATTCTGTATTTTTATTTGATAAGACACTAAGGGGTCTAGGGAGTCTGTGCTAGGGGTTTCCATATTACTTCAAAAACCCAAAAAATTACCCTTTGGGAAAAAACCAGCATGGGGTTTAGGTTCTGTTGTTCTCATTCTAAGCAAAAAGTTACCTAGCCTGATTCTTTTCAGATGAATCTTTAATAGAGCAATACAACATAAACCTTATCTAAGGGATGAATCTCTAAATTCTACTCCTGAAACCATTATTACACCTAATGTTGACTAACTTGGATTTAAATAAAATTAAAAAAAAAAAAAAAACATAAACCTTATCATTCAAACAAACTTTAAAGCTTTTTCATGCACATGGTGATTCTCTTGAAAAATGATTTTAGATGAAGCATTGCGAACTGAAATAGATTTCCGTTGTACTAGTCACTTGTACTCAGAAGGGTCTACTTTATTTTCAAAGACTGTAAGTATTTAACATCAAAAACCGGACAGTAAAAGTGCAGTATTGTGAATGTCCTAATTTATTTTATAGAGACAGATTTTGAATGTCATACTCAGAAAAATGCTACTTGTGGGTAATATCATTGAACGAGGCTTTGGCAGAAACTTCAAAAAGAAACTGTCAAGTGCAGAAAAATAGAACGTAGAATAATAAAACTTTATTCTGGTCAGTTTTACTAATCTATACTGCTGATGAAGGTGCCAAAATCGAAAGCATAATTTACCTGTCCCATTGGCTGATATGTTATAGTTTTTTTCCCTGGAAGTGTCAGATCGTCTGAGAGAAAACAGAAAACATCAACTGTATTCAGTTTGGTCATGGAGATAATGAGTAAGCATGAAGTAAGTCTATTTGCTTTGAGTCTTCACAGGCCAAGACAAAAAGAAAGGAAGCCATTGTGTAGATCATTCAAACTTCAAAACCCACCAGGGAACAAAAACAGGGTTTTAAAAATGATTCAGTGTATTTCAGTAAAATTAATTTAATTTAATTTAATTTTTGAAGTTTACTTATCTATTTAGAGAGAGAGAATGAGAGCACAAGCTGGGGAGGGGCAGAGAGAGTGAGAGACAGAATCCCAAGCAGGCTCCATGCCACCGGTGCAGAGCCCGATGCAGGACTCAAACTCACAAACCGTGAGATCGTGACCTGAGGCGAGCTCAAGAGTCGGACACTTAACTGACCGTGCCACCCAGGTGCACCAATAAAGTTTATTTTATACAAAATAAAAGATTCATTTGTAACTACCTAATGTAATTAATTCATTTGGGCCAGGTTACAAAATGCACTGAATGAAACGCATTTGGGGAACAGGATATTCATCTGGCCTCAAAGAAGCATCTCATATATTCGTTATTAAGTATAATAGGAAATGGTATTTTTATGAGGGACAGATGCAAAAGACACTCACATATTCATACACATATATGCATAAATACATAACTTAAAAAAAAATTTTACATACTTCTCTACAACTTGCTTTTCTCAGGCAGTAGTACCTGAAAGAATTTCTAACTCAACTAGTATCTCTTTCTCTAACTTGCTATCTCTATCTTTTTCAGTGTGGTTGTGGATATAATGTGACTGTTTGAACAAGTTTCTCCATTGAGGTGCATTTTCTTTTTCCCCTCTAATTTGCCACCTCTATGGACAATGCTATAAAATAAGCATCCTTGTACATATTTCACATGTGCTGATCCTTCGTTTCTGTAAAATTACCATCTAAGAATGGGGCGAAAGTGTGTCTGTATCTTACATTAATGCATTACCAAATTGCTTTCCAATGGCCCGATAACAGTTTGAGGTATTTCCACAGGAAATAGAATATTGTTACTCTTAATCGTATTCCCACCAACAATAGATACTATTGCTCTATAGTTTCCCCACTTTGATGGAGTAGAAAACGATACCTGATCAATGCTTTAATCTGCATTCTCTCATCGTGCTTCAGTTTATGCATATCTATCTATCTATCTATCTATCTATCATCTATTTATTGACCATTTGTCTTTGCTTTTCATATTCTTTGCCTATTTTTCTTTTGGATTGTTTGCCATTTTCTTACTAACATCTAAGATTACCTTGCATTATCAGAAAAATTCGTGTTTTGTCAGCTGCTGATAATTTTCTTCAAATATATTATTTTCTCAGTTCATATAATTTATGGCATCCTTGGCCAAAAATTTTACAAATTTTTAAAATAAATATATGTTGATATGACATATAGAAATATACTTTAGGATTTCCTATCTTAGTTAACAATGCTTGCCATACCCACGGAGGGAGAAAATTGATTTTTCAGTTTTCTTTATATAAGTTCTTCTCCTTCTTTGTCTAATATATACCTAGGGGCACCTGGGTGTTTCAGTCAGTTAAGTGGCCAGCAGTAAGCTCAGGTGACGATCTCGCAGTTTGTGAGTTCGAGCCCTCCATTTTACGTTGGGCTCTGTGCTGACAGCTCAGAGCCTGGAGCCTGTTTTCGGATTCTGTGTCTCCCTCTTTCTCTGCCCCTCCCCTGCTCACTCTCTGTCTCTCTGTCTCATAAAAATAAATAAGTGTTAAAAATTTTTCATAAATATATATCTAAATTTTTCACTTTTTATTTTTTATAATAGTTTTATTGAGGTGCAACGTAAGTGTACAATTTGTTGTTTTTAATGAATTTATACAATTGTACGTCCACCACCACCATACATTTCTAGAACATCTTCTTCACCCTGAAATGTTGCCTCTGCCCATTCAGTCAATCCCTTCTTTGATCTCAGCTCTTGGCAACCACTGATCTTTCTGACTACATATTTGCCTTTTCGGAAATTTTCATATAAACAGAATCATACAGTACGTGTTTTTTGTTTGTTTCTGGATTCATTTTCTTAGTTTAATATTATTGAGGTGGTATTAGTTTCCTGAGGTTGGCACAACAAATTACTGCCAGCCAGGTGGCTTAAAACAAATTCATTGTCTCACAATTCTGGAGGCCAAGTCCAAAATCAAGTTATCGGCAATGCTGCACTCCCTCTGGAGGCTCGCAGGGAGAATCTTGCTTTGCCTCTTACGGCTTCTGCTGGCCATCAGCATTCCTTGGCTAGTGGCCACATCACTCCCTTCTCTGTCTCAGTCTTAATCTCACCTTCTTCTGTGTATGTGTGTCTTTCAAATCTCCTGCCTTTCTCTTATAAGGACACCTGTCACTCCCTTGTCATTAGATTCAGGGCCCACTTGCATAAAGGATGTTCTCTTCTTCTTGAGATCTGTAAATGAATTATATCTGCAAAGAGTCTTTTTCCAAATAAGGTAACACTCACAGGTTCCAGAAACAAAGATGAGGACAATATTTTCGGGAGGCCACCATTCAACTCACTACACAGGTTAATCCATGGTTTGGCATTTATCTGTGCTTCATTCCTTTTTATTGCCAAATAACTTTCCATGGTGCAGATGCACCATATTTTTTATCCACTCATCAGCTGATTGACATTTAGATTGTCTCTGCTTTTTGGCCATTATTATGAGCAATACTGCTATGAACATTCATATGTGAGATTTTGGTGGACAGGTTTTCAATTCTCTTGGCCATATATCTAGAAGTGGAATCGCTGAGCCTTATAGTTACTCTGTATTTAATCTTTTTAGACATTGCCAAATTTTGTTCTAAAGTGACTATACCATTTTACATCCCATCATCAATTGACAAGGGTTCCAGTTTCTCCATTGCCTCTCCAACATTTGATATTAGCTGTCTTTTTCATGACAGTCATTTTAGTGGATTCGAAGTGGTATCTCATTGTTGTGACTTTATTCTGTGTATTTCCTAGCTCTGTCCACTTAGATAATCTAGACGCAGTGATATAGTGATATCTCAATAGCAATAAGCCACACCTACTACCCAGATCTTGGCTTCTAAAAAATTTTCTTTTAAAGCAAATCATGCTTTCCTAGGGAAATGACTGATTTCAAGGCCAATGCAGCAAAGTAAAAGATAAGGCTGGCACATCTTGCTATGAGAGAATATAAGGGCACAATCACAGAAAGATATGGATCTGTCCAAGAGACATAGAAACAAGCTTGTAAGTGATCCTGCTGGCCAAAATATGGAACAATCTGATCATCAGAATAAATAACAGTAAGGGATGGTAAACCATTGAGTAAAATAGGAATTCTTTAGTTTACACTGATATAAATAAATAAATAAATAAATCAGAAGAAAAGCTCTTCCTTGCAGTAGAATGCTAACCAATAAATGTAGAAGAAATTATCAAATTCTCCACTTAACCATCATCACAAAAATAAACAATCTAGACAAAAGCATTGCAAGAAACTAGTAAGTGAAAGTTGGACAAGGAACGGGATATTTACTAGTTATCTAAGTATCTTCCCGCAAAAGAACTTCTTAATTACAAAGAGAAAAAGAGAAATTCTATAGTGGAGAAGTCTAGGCAATGCCACCTTTCTCTGGTAAGCAAACTACCAGGTGTGGGCAGATCAACATCGAATACCACCCAAGGGGATGCAACATCACACATCACTCTGTGCTGTTCCTGCCAAAGATGCATAATCCACATGTAATCGTGAAGACACATCAGACAAGCCCAAACTGGGAGAGTCTACAAAATAGCTGGCCTGTGATGTCTTTGAAATGTTAAGGTCATGAGAGTCAAGAGATTGCCGAGGATCTGTTCCCAATCTGAAGAGATTAGAGACAAAGCTACGTGCAGCGCATGGCACTGAGTGGATCTTTTTCCTATAAAGTGCATTACTGGAAGAGTTGGCAAAATTTGAAAAGTGTCTCTGGGTGAAAGGTACATGAGAGTTCTTTTCACTGTTCTTGTCCTGTTCTGCGAGTTGGACACGATTTCAAATGAAAAAGAACAAAAATTATGTTGTTGGGTTTAGTGAGGGTGGCTGCACTATTGGAACAACACCCTGCTTGGTCACATGGATTATTATTTGACACTCTCTTTACTGGGTTTTGGTATTAAAAATTTCCTGTCTTCATCAGATTAATTAGAGTGCTTACCTATATTTTTTTCTAAGATCAGGAACAGTTTCATGAATTTTTTTAATACTTATTTATATTTGAGAGAGACAGACAGACAGACAGAACTTGAGCAGGGGAGAGGCAGAGAGACAGAGACAGAATGTGAAGCAGGCTCCAGGCTCCGAGCTGAGAGCTGTCAGCACAGAATCCAACATGGGGCTCGAAATCATGAACCGTGAGGTCATGACCTGAACCAATGTCAGACATTTAACCGACTGAACCACCCAGGAGCCCCTAAGATCAGGAACAGTTTAAATCTTCTTGCAATTATTTACTTTAAAGTTTTGCTAGAATTCAGATATGAAGACACTTGATCCTGTTGCTTTTGTAAATGCTAGATCTTAAATCACTTCTAAAAACTTTGGATTATTTGAGATGCCTGGGTGGCTCAGTCAGTTAAGCACTGGACTCTTGGTCTCAGCTCATGTCTTGATCTTGGGGTTGTGAGTTCAACCCCCACAATGGGTGTGAAGCCTGCTTAAAAATGGTTTATTCAACTTTCCTGTCTTTATTTGAGTTAAATATTATATCGTTTGTTAGGTTTCAAATATCAGATTTTTAAAGAGTTGCACATAATGTCTTATTTCTTTTCTTCTCTTTGGTATTTGTCCTTACATGCTCTTTGTCATTGACAATCTTGTATATTTTTGGTTCTCCCTGCATTCCTCAACCTCAAATGAAAATTGTTTCTCCTTTTGTATGTCATCAACTGATTTTGAGCTTTTTGTTCTTTGTACTCTTTTTATTTCCTATTTCTTTATTTTCAGGTCTTGTCTTTCTTAATTCCCCCTTCCTAGTTTGTTTTTTTTCTTTAGCTGTTTTTTTTCTAATTTTTGTAAATATTCTAAAATTTCTATGTTTTAACATCTTTTTTCTTTATTTTTTATTTTTATTTATTTTCTTTAGAGAGAGAGAGCACAAACAGGGAGGAGGGGCAGAGGGAGAGAGAGAGAATCTTAAGCAGGCTCCACGCTCAGGGCAGAGCCGGACATGGGACCTGATCCCAAAATCCTGGGATCATGACGTGAGCTGAAATCAAGAGTCAGACGCTCAACCAGCTGAGCCACCCAGGTGCCCCTAACATCTTTATTCTTTAATAATAAAAAATTTAAGGGTATTACACTTTTCTGTGAATGGAGCTTTTACCAAGTACTGTATGCCTTGGTAGGAAATATTATTTTCATTACTTTCTAGATAATCTTAAATTTTTCATTGCTTTTTTGACAGTTTTTAATATTTTTTTTGAATTTAGGAGCAAGCTATCTAGGTATGTACTTCTTGATTCCGATGAAGTTAAGGTTTTTGTATCATTTTTATTTATTTCTAAATTTGCTGAATTATGACCAGAAAACCATAATTAGGTATTCTTTAAGGGAAAACACATAATAATTTTTAGAAATCTTCCATGGAATATTAAAAAAATGGCTATTCTATGTTTGAGGAGCTGCAAGTTCGCTCTAAATCCATATACAGGTGATTCTCATTATTCCCAGCACAGTAACTACGTTCTATAAAGTGACCATGAACACGCAACCATTGCTTCTAGGGCAAAAACAGAGTTAGGCTCCTATGAGCCAACAACGTTTTTGTCAACCAATCAGTATATAACCTTCCTTTATATGTGTTTCTGTTGAAAGACATTATTTAATGTGTATTTGTGATTCATTAGCATTGAATTCACAGCCAACAGCACAATAACTCAGGTCTGAATGGAATGTATCTACCACGTGAGACACATCCCAGCTTTCTTGTGCTTAGGACATTAGACAGCACTTCAGCACTATGCTTGGGAGCCATTTGAAACAGTGAACTCACCAACAAAAAAGCATAAAAACGTGAAAAACATGACACTAAATATCCCGGGGAAAAGGTTCTTGCTTGTAATATGAAAGCTGAAACAAGAAGGCAGCGTCACCTTGTTTGACTTCAGCTGTGAATGTGCCCATCAGGCAACTCAAATTTTTTGCTACTCTGCCACATGTCTGTGAATGATTGCAAAAGTGTCGCAAATATTGATTTGAGGGTTGCATTTTAGCAATGCATTTTAAATGCATTTTCGCGAATGGGCAAATCCACCAATAACGGAATCCATAAGTAATGAGGATGAGCATATCTATATAAAGCAAGCATAATGATTATATTATTTAATTCGTCTATGTCTTTTTCTGTCTGTCTACCTCTATGTATGTATGTATGTATCTATCTATCTATCTATCATCTATCAGAACTAGTCAATCCTGATATTCAAGTCTTTTGCTTATAGACTTAAGTATTTTTGGCTCATATAAAATATTATATATTTTATGTAACAGTTGGCACTTGGCATTTTTAACATTTTAAAATTTTGTTGAGCTGCTATGTTGCATAAAAACTTAGTATTGTTGGGGCGCCTGGCTGGCTCAGTCAGTAGAGCATGTGGCTCTTAATCTCAGGACTGTGAGTTGAAGCCCCACGTTGGGCATGGAGCCTACTTAAAAAATAATCTTAGCAATGTTTTATTTTCTTCATAAATTATGCTTTTTATCATTATATAGGGTCCCTCTTTTTTCTGTTTAGAGATTTTAAACTTCAATTCCATGTTCCATAGTATTAATTTTATAACACCTGCTTTGAGAGTTAGCTCTCCTTTTACATTGTGTTAATGGTTACTTGCCTTTCCCAGCCCTCATAGAAAACCAAACCAATATTTCCCTGGTAGTGCATGAAAAAAAGACCGACACCAACTTTCCCCTGACTGAGAGGTTTTATTAGCCCACTACCACTCCCCACCGACGACACACAACTGGAAGAAGGCATCTACTGCAATTTCCTCATCACTCCCCTCCCAAGAGATAAAGCCTTGGGAATATTTGTGCTTCCTTCCTCCTCATGCTCCTCCTCACCATTCTTTAGTTTTGCTGAGGTCATTTAGTTCTTTGAATCCAAGATTATTCTTGGAAGCTTCCTTTTTAGTACACTTCTCTATTTCTAGGGTCTTTATTTAGTACTTACATTACACGTTCCCAAGTCGATCCTTGTTCGTTCATTTTCAATTAGTTATCACAAACTCAAGACTCACTATAGTGTTCTCTCCTGGTCAAGTCTCTGTTTTATTTGTTTGGGGTTTTTTTAAGTATTATGATTAAAGTGTTTTGCTAGTATTTTTCCCAGATGAGTAATGAGATGTGTGACTTCTCTGAATTCACACATATCTACAAACATCTCTCTTGTACCCTAACAAGTGAGGTATATTTTTAAGCTGGAAATGTATTCCTTTGTGCTCTAGCTTCCAGTGTTGCGAAGGAGAATTTCAGTAACAATGTAATCTTTTTTTTCTATAAATAACCTACAAGCTTCTACACAGAAAGAATGAGATTTTTTACTTTACCTTTGGAGTTCAAAAATTTTACCAGGATACATCTAGCCATATATGTGTGTATATACACATATAAATAAATCTAATACATCTACAAATATAGATAAATGTGTATGTGTATCTATAACTATCTATCTATATAAATGAAAAAAATTGCCATAATTATCATTCCTGCCTGAAACTTGGGGTCCTTTCTTCAACCCCAAAAAATCTTTTTTGTATGCTTCATTTTGTTTTGCTTAAATATGCCCTCTCCTTCATGTGCCTCATTTTCTCCTTCTGGGACTCCAAATATTCTCGTGTCAGTTTTCTTAAACCTCTCTTTCATCTCTCTACTTATGATTTACATTTTTTTGCTCTGAGCCTGTAACAGGTCTTGCATCCAGTTTCCAGGCGACTAGTTGGATTTCAACAGTTACCAATTTCTTCACCAGTCATTTTATTTTTATTTTTTTTTAATGCTTTTTATTTTATTGATTTTTGAGAGAGAGATAGAGAGTATGAGCATGAGCGGGAGCGGGGCAGGGGCAGAGAGAGGGAGACACAGAACCTGAAGCAGGATCCAGGCTCTGAGCTGTCAGCACAGAGCCTGACATGGGGCTCCAACTCACAAGCTGTGAGATCATGACCTGAGCCGAAGTAGGAAGCTGGACGCTTAACTGACTGAGCCACCCAGGTGCCCCTTCACCAGTGATTTTAAATTTAAAAATCATGTTTTTGTTGTTTTTAAATCCAGGAAGTCTATTCTCTGTACCCCTTAGATCTCATTAGGTACTTGTATTACCTTTTCTGTTCAAGTTTAAGTTACATTCTCTGCCCTCCAGTAAGTCTAATTCATAGAGAGCCACGTTCGGCTTGTTCCTCCTCTCTCTGCTTTGGTTTCGAGTGATTTGCTCATCAGGGCTCAGCTCCAGCTGCTGGTATATGTCACCCAGTGACAGTTCAGTGAATCGTGGCCTGCCTGGAAGTCTCTGCCCACGAGGACACACATGGTGACATCAGGCAGACTGTCAGCCCTGTTAAGACAGCAGAAGGAAGTCTGTCTGTGCCCCAGCTTACAGTCTCCCAGGAGAGAAGACTTGGTCTACCTGTCTAGCTCTACCTGAGAGCCAGAAAGAATGTGCACAGTCCCCGGGGCTGAGAAAATCTCTCCTGCTTAACTTCACCCATTTTATTCTTTAGCTGATGTGTATTGTCTTATTTTTCTATAATTTTATTTGTGAATTTTGGGAAGAAAATAATTTAATCTGAAATGCTACTGCCCTTTTTCTACGTTAAGCTCTCATATTCCTTAAGAAAAGACTGGACTAGAATTCCTCTGTTACCAATTTGATTTAGTGAAATTAAGGAGGGGTAGAGAGGGTTTCTGGAGGAGGAAGTGTTTCTGTTTGATATGAGGAGATATCACTTAATGGAGAAACGCTGAATTTATATTAACCTTCAGTAATGTATTGGTTTCACATGTACATTAAAGAAAGATCGGGTGTAGAACTTGGAAGTGAAGCCCAGAATGCACCTATAATTCACATGAGAACCTATTTTTAGAGAAAAAATGTATGAAAATGATTATTGCTATGTTTATAAGTTTTGTTTCTTAATATATGAATTAACATTTTAAATTAGCTTTTGAGAAAATGAAGCACAGCTAGATTGTTTTGCCAGATTGTGGCCCTTCGTACAACTTTGTTAAGAACTTCAAATTTTGTGGCCTCCAAGAAGTAATGGGATCTTAGAGAAAACATGCATTATGTTTCTTTTTTCTTTCTTTCTTTCTTTCTTTCTTTCTTTCTTTCTTTCTCTACTGTTGCTTTTTTTAAGGTGAAATTCACACAACATAAAATTTACCATTTTATTCATTTATTTTTAAGAATTTATTATTTTTAAGTAATCTCTATACTCAACCTGGGGCTGGACTTTATAATACCAGGATCAAGAGTTGCAGGCTCTATTGACTAAGCTACCTAGGCGCCCCTAAAATTAACCATTTTAGAATGAACAGTTCAGTGGTATTTAGTACATTCACAATTTTGGGTAACCAGCACCTCCATCCAGTTCCAAAACATTTTCTTTTTTTTAAGTTTATTTTATCTATTTTGAGAGAGAGCGCGCGCGAGCACATGTTCAGAGAGAAGGGGCAGAGAGAGAGGGAGAGAGAATCCCAAGCAGGCTTCGTGCTGTCAGCACAGAGCCCGATGCGTGGCCCGATCTCACAAAGTGTGAGATCATGACCCGAACCGAAATCAAGAGTAGGCTGCGTAACAGACAGAGCCACCCAGGTCCCCAGTTTCAAAACATTTTCATCACCCCAAAATGAAATTCTGTATCCAGTAAGCAGTTATTCCCTAATCTCCCCTTCCCTCAGCCCCTGGTAACTACCGATCTGATTTCTGTCCTATAGATTTACCTATTCAGAATACTTCATAAAAATGGAATCATACAGTATGTGACTTTTGTGTCTGGTTTCTTTCACTTAACATGTTTTCAGGATACCTCCATCTTTTAGCGTGGATCAGGACTTCATTCTTTTCATGGCTGAATAATATCCCATTGTATGCATGTGCCCCAATTTGTTTATCCATTCATCCATTGCTGGATATTTGGATTGTTTCCACCTTTGGACTATTGAAAATAGTGCTGCTATGAAAATTTGTGTACAAATATTTAAGTGCCTAGTTTCAATATTTTTGGGTATCTAGAAGTGAAATTACTAGATCATATGATAATTCTATGGCTTGCTTTTTGAAGAATTCTGTTTGATTTTAATTTTGCTTAATTAGCATGTAGCACTTAACTTGAACCTCTGTTTATTTCAATTAGATCGATGAATTAACAGTTAGTAGTATAAGATTAGTAGGAAAATAATGATTCATATTCCTCACCACAGTTTGTCTCATGGAGCATTTTCTCTTTCCTTATTTTCTCTAAAACTGCCTCATAAGGAATTAAAGATCCTAAGAAACCCCGCTGTTCCCAACTATACACTAAAAGATCTTCAGGGGTTGCCTGGCCAGCTCAGTCCATAGAGCATGTGTCTCTTGATCTTAGGGTCACGAGTTCTAGCCCCACGTTGGGGGTAGAGATTACTAAACCAAATTAAAAATAAAAAATAAAAAAGTCAGATCTTCCAATATAGAGTAAGAAACATGCTATTAATCAGTAAGGGATTGATAAACACCTAAACTACAAATTCCAACATTGTGTTACCAAACAAGTCCAAAGGTGGAGGGTGGGAGAGAAGCAGACAGAATAAGGAAATGTGTAAAATTTATTAAAATAATATGAAATTTTATAAAATAAAACGAAAGGCTCCTGGGTGGCTCAGTCGGTTAAGCATCCAACTCTTGACTTCTCACAGTTTGTGAGTTCGAACCCTGGGATTCTCTGCCTCCTCTCTCTCTACCCTTCCCCGACTCATGCTATCTCTCTCTCTCTCTCTCTCTCTCTCTCTCTCTCTCTCAAAAATAAATAAACTTAAAAATAAAATAAATGAAATGAAATGTTAAAATTTAAACCTTGAAGTCCATGTAGTACCAGTTGATCTTAAATCCACACTCTTTGAAATAAAAACATGAGCAGGGGCAGGTGAACCTTACAGAACGTAATTTTTAAGAACAGCACCATTTTGAAATGTTTTTAACTCTTTTAACCTTTTTTGAATGTTTCTGAAAACTACACACACACACACACACACAAACATACACACATGCTGTGGCTGTGTTTTGTGTGTGTGTGTGTGTGTGTGTGTGTGTGTGTGTGTGTGTGTTTTAAGAGAAAGCCAGCAGTCATAAGACCATATGGTTTATTTTAGAGGTGTCATGATTTAAAATTTTATTCCAATTTCCCTTTTCCCCTCATGTCTCTCCCTCTTTTTCTTTCTTTTTCCTTTCTCCTCCTCCTCCTCCTTCTCCTGCTCCTCCTCCTCTTCTTCCTCCTTTCTCTTCTTCTTCTTCTTCTTCTTCTTCTTCTTCTTCTTTGGTTGTTTTGAATGACAAGGAAGAAGACAAAGCAAGAGTCGTAAAGAGTGTGCTTCAGGGGAAACTCAGGGGATATAACCACCTAATTATGAATTTCCTGAATGTGCAACTCGACCAGCAGCAACTGGACATGATTAGTACAGTGGGCCTCACCTCCAGCTGTTCTGCAAAAACAAATCAGTGAAGGATTTCCAAGGCACATTTTCCTTTGGACCCGTTTTAAGTTTTAACAATGCAAACAGCACAGTGTTGCTCTTTTTTTTACGTAGGTGACAGATTGAAAAGAAGCAACCGTTTCCTCCAACAAAAGAACTAGTCTATGGAGCATATACTTCGACTTGAGTTGAACGTGTTTGAATCTGTATAAAAACACAAAAACTGCAAATCTGTCTCCTTATATGTGGAACCAAATCTGGAAATATGTGCTCTAGAGGCAACTGTAAAATCATATTTCATTCTGGCATATGGGCCAATGATTGTGTTGTGTGAGTAATGCATATATGTAATCCATGTGGTAAGCTTCGTGGACAGAGAATAAGTCAGTGTTATTCACTGAGGCTTGGCAAGCAGGAACCATTTATTTAGAAAAATTTACATGGGCTGAAACAATGTGAAAAATGTACTGTCCAGTTTGTCAGCTTGTGAACATAGCAGAAACCAGAGTACATAGTAGATAATACTCCAATTAGCACAAAGACTGAAGGAGGAATCTCTTTTTGCTGCTTTCTAGTTTACATTTACAGAAGAATGATTCCTCTTGTGCAATCAAGGAATTTATAACTCACGCATACTAGCTTTCACCAAATCAAGAAGTTCAAATGGGTATTTGTAGGACCAGAAATCTGAAGAAAACTTCGGCAATTTGATGCACTGAGGGAAGAGCCAAAGATCTTTATAGATTTTATTGCCATTGTGCTCAGATCAATTCTTAATTGCATTTAGCTATGGGTTGTTGAGTTTCAAAGTAATCATAAAATATTTTTACTAAATGCATAGTAGCATAATTTCTGCAGGATGTACAGCTCCAAGGGAGGGAAAAACCAGGAAGATAAACTTAAAGAAGCCCATTAATCTTTGTGAATAGCAAGATATCATCTAGACATCAAGATTTTTTCTTAAATCCAAAGGCATTTAAAAAAGTAGAATCTTTAGATCAGAAAGGGCCTTACAAGTGATCTAGAGCAGGCAGGAGAAGAAAGCATGGGTAGTTGGTTGGGGAAATTGGGAGTGAGGGTGGATGGAACTCAAAAGGGTGAAAGGTTATCAGGGACTGGAGTTGGCAAGAGTTGAGGAATTATTGTTTAATAGGTACTGAGTTCCTGTTTGGATTGATTTTTTAAATTCTGGAAATGGATAGTGGTGATAGTTACACAACTATCTGGATATAGTTCGTGCCACTGAAGTATGTACTTAAAAATGGCTTAAGGGGCGCCTGGGTGGCTCAGTCGGTTAAGCGTCTGACTTCAGCTCAGGTCACGATCTCACGGTGCGTGAGTTCGAGCCCCGCGTCGGGCTCTGGGCTGATGATGGCCCAGAGCCTGGAACCTGCTTCCGATTCTGTGTCTCCCTCTCTCTCTGACCCTCCCCCGTTCATGCTCTGCCTCTCTCTGTCTCAAAAATAAATAAACGTTAAAAATTTTTTTTTAAATGGCTTAAAAAATAGCTAAAATGGTAAATTCCATGTTATGTATATTTTATCACATAATACCATAATATTTTGTTATTTATATTTTACATTTAAAAATGTAAAAAAAAAAAAAAAAAGAGCAAGACCCAACTATATACCAACTACAATAAGCCCATTTTAAATATAAAGGCACAGGGGCTCCTGGGTGGCTCAGTCGGTTGACATCTGACTTCTGCTCAGGTCATGATCTCACAGCTTGTGAGTTCAAGCCCTGCGTCGGGCTCTGTGCTGCCAGCTCAGAGCCTGGAGCCTGCTTCGGATTCTGCATCTCCCTCTCTCTCTGCCCCTAACCCACTCGCATTCTGTTTCTGTCTCTCTCAAAAATAAATAAACATTAAAAAAAATTTTAATATAAAGACACAGGGGGGCACCTGGGTGTCTCAGTCAGTTAAGGTACAACTTTGGCTCAGGTCATAGTCTCACAGCTCATGGGTTTGAGCCCCACGTCAGGCTCTGTGCTGACAACTCAGAGCCTGGAGCCTGATTCAGATTCTGTGTCTCCCTCTATCTCTGCCTCTCCCCAACTCATGCTCTGTCTCTCTCTCTCAAAAATAAATAAAAATATTAAAAAAATTTTTTAATATAAAGACACAGATAATTTTGAATAAAAGTAATAAAGAAATATACCACACAAACACTGGTGAAAATCTAGTTGAAATGGTTCTTTTTATAGCAAACAAATTTGAATTCAGAACCAGGAAAAAAAATAATACTTTATAATGAGGTCAATTTATCAGACAGATACAGCAATCTTAAAGATTCATGTGCTTAAAAACAGATTCATGTTGGAATGAACACTGGGTGCTGTATGGAAACCAATTTGACAATAAATTTCATATTAAAAATAAATAAATAAATAAATAAATAAATAAATAAATAAAATCAACGTTAAAAAAAACAGATTCAAATACATCAAGCAAAAATTTATAAAATGGAAGAGAAAAACAAACAAATCTACAATTATAGCTGGAGAGTTCAACACTCCTCTGTTAGCACTTGATAGAACACGTGGATAGCACTGACAACACGTGCAACTTAGACACTCACACTCTGCTTAAACACTCCACAAAACTATAACAGATTACACATTCTTTTTCAAGGGCTAATGGAATGTTCACAAAGATAGGCTATAATCTGGGTCTTAAAAGAAGTCTCAATAAATTTAAAAGCATTGAAAACATTCAGTGTATATTCTCAACTACAACAAAATTAGAGATCATTAAGAATAAGATTTTCGGAAACTTTCTAAACATTTGGGAATTGAAAAATAGATTTCTAAGTAACTCAAAGAAGTAATTATAAGGAAATTTGCATATATTTTCAACTGAATGAGAATGAAAACACAGCATATCAAAATTCAGGGAAAGGAAGCTAAACCAGTGTGCAGAGGGAAATTTGTAGCTGTAAATGCCTAATTAAATGATCTAAGCTTCAGGACGCCTGGGTGGCTCAGTCTGTTGAGCATCAGACCCTTGATTTCAGTTCATGTTGTGCTCCCAGGGTCATGGGATCAAGCCCCATGTTGGACTCTGTGCTAAGCATGGAGCCTGCTTGGATTCGCTCTCTCTCCCTCCCTCTGACCCTCTACCCTGCTCATGCTCTCTCTCTCTCTCTCTCTCTCAAATAAAATTAAAAAAAAAATTATCAATATCTGGAATGAAAACAGGAATATCATCATCGATCTCCCAGACATTAGAATAAAAAGGGAGTGTCATGAACAGCCTCATGCCAACAAATTTGACAGCTTAGGCAAAATGGGAAAATTCTTAGAAAAACACAAACTACCAAAACTCATTAAAAAAAACAAATGGAGGGACACCTGGGTAGCTCAGTTGGTTAAGTGTCGGACTCTTGATTTTGACTCAGGTCATGATCTCACAGTTCCTGAGATGGAACCCTGAGTGAATGGGACTCTTTCTCTCCCTTCTCTCTCTGCCCTACTTGTGCTCTCTCTTTCTCAAAAACAAATAAACTTTAAAAAAAATAGATAATCTGTGTCTATAAAAGAATTGTGTAGTTGGGGCGGCTGGGTGGCTCAGTCGGTTAAGCATCCGACTTCGGCTCAGGTCATGATCTCACAGTTTGTGAGTTTGAGACCTGCGTCGGGCTCTGTGCTGACAGCTTGGAGCCTGGAGCCTGTGTCTCCCTCTCTCTCTCTGCTCCTCCCCTGTTCATGCTCTGTCTCTCTCTCTCTCTCTCAAAAATAAATAAACATTAAAAAAAATTGTGTAGTTAAAAATCTTCTCACAAAGAAACTCCAGTTTCAAATGGCTTCACTGGTGAATTCTACCAAATATTTTAAAAAGAAAATATGAATTCAATACAATTGTTTTTATGAAGCCAGCATTATGCTGAGGTTAAAACCAAATGCATTACAAGAAAAGACTACATGTCAACAGGCACAAAAATCTTTAACAAAGCTTTAGTTTATCAAATCCAGCAACATGTAAAAAACGATAATACATCACGTCCAAGTAACGTTTCTCTCAGGAATGTAAAGTTTTATTATTATTATTATTATTATTATTATTTTAATTTTTTTTAACGTTTATTTATTTTTGAGACAGAGAGAGACAGAGCATGAATGGCGGAGGGGCAGAGAGAGAGGGAGACACAGAATCGGAAGCAGGCTCCAGGCTCGAGCCATCAGCCCAGAGCCCGACGCGGGGCTCGAACTCCCGGACCGCGAGATCGTGACCTGGCTGAAGTCGGACGCTTAACCGACTGCGCCACCCAGGCACCCCGAGTTTTATTATTTTTTAATTGAGATGTAATTTACATACCATAAAATTCATCGTTTGAGCGGCGTTCAGTGGTTTCATATATTTGCAAAATTGTGTAACCAATCCAGAGTATTTTTATCACCCTAAAAGAAAAACACTATTTCCATTAGTAGTCACTCCCCGATCCTCTCTTCCTTCACCTTACAAACCACTCATCTGCTCTGTCTCTATTCGCCTAGTGGGGGGATGTCATGTCAATGGGATCATACAGTATGTGGCCTGTTGTGACTGGCTTCTTTCAATTAGCATCATGTTTCGGAGGCTCATCCAAAATGCTAGTTTGTAGCATGTCTCAGTTTTTAATGTCGTTTTACAGCTGAATATTATTCCATTAAATGGACATATCACATTTTGCTTATCTGCTCATCAGATGATGGCCATTTGGGTTATCTCCACTTTGAAAACTGTTATGACTAATACTGCTGTGAACATGCATGTACAAGTTTTCATGCACATATATGGTTTCTTTTTTTTTTTTTTTTGAGTACATAGCTAGAGTGGAATTGTTAGGTCATATGGTAACACTATGTGTAACTTTTTGAGGATCTGCCAAACTGTTTTCCAAAGTGGCTGTACTTCTCAACAATGTATGAGTGCTTCACTTTCTCTGTATCCTTACTGACACTTGTGATTGTCTGGCTTTTTTATCAAAAGTGGTAATAAGATTGGTTTAACCTTTGAAAGTCAATCATTTTGGTAGACCTAAGAAGAAAAACCGTATGATCATCTCAAGAGATGCAGGAAAAGCATTTGACAAGATTCAATACTCATTCTTTATAACTAAATAAAGAAGAACTCTTGGGGCACCTGGGTGGCTCAGTCGGCTAAATGTCCGACTTCCACTGGGGTCATGATCTCGCGGTCTGTGGGTTCGAGCCCGCGTCAGGCTCTGTGCTGATAGCTCAGAGCCTGGAGCCTGCTTGGGATTCTGTGTTTCCCTCTCTCCCTGCTCCTCCCCTGTTCGTGCTTTGTCTCTGTCTCTCAAAAATAAAACAAGAACATTAAATAAATAAATAAATAAATAAGAACAAAGTTGGAGGAGACTCACTATTTCAAGATTTACTATAAAGCTACATTAACAAAGATCATGGTGCCAGCATAAAAAATAGACAAAGAGAAAAATGGAACAGAATAGAGAGTCCAAAGGTAAACTCATGCATAAAAGATTATTTGATTTTTGACCACGATGTACCACAATAATTCAATATACAAGTAATTATATTTTCAACAAACGATGAGGGGACAATTGTAGTTCCAGATGCAAAAGTTTGACTCTTGACCTTTATACCATATTCAGTCAAAATGTAGTCCACATTGGTCTAGACAGAACTGTAACAAATATGTACATGAAAAAAATGCTCAACATCCAAAATCTTTGCTCATTAGGGGAATGCAAATTAAAACCACGATAATACGCCACTACAGGCCTCTAAAAAGGGCTCCAATTTAAAGACTTACAATGCTAAATGTTGGCAAGGGTGTGAAGCAACTGGAAATCTCATATGTTGCTGGCAGGAATGTAGATTAGCACACCCATTTTGGCAAAGAGCTTGACAATTTCTTAAAAAGTTAAATATGCACCAGCCATGTAACCTAACAATCTCACTCCTAAGTATTTATCCATGAGAAATGAAAACAGATACCCACAAAAACATTTGTACGTGAATGGTCATAGAAGCTTCAAGACAACAAAAATTTGGAAGCCAGCCAAATGCCCAGCAACAAATGAATGCATAAGCAAATTTGGTATGCTGCGATTCAGTGGACCACTCCTGAGCAATAACTAGATGTGAGCAACTGATGCCTGCTGTAACAGTGATGAATCTCAAGAACCATGCCCAGGGAAAGAAAACATACATAGAATGTAGGGTTACATTTATATGAAATTCTAGATTTAGCAACCAAAATCAGATCAGCGGCAGGCTAGGGCTGGGTGAAGGAATGGGTGACTGACACAGAGGTGGAGGGAACCTTCTGGGGTAATAGGAATGTCCTGTATCTCGATTAGAGTAGTTACATGGGTGTCTCCATTTGTTAAAATCCAGGAAAATGAACATTTAAAATAGATGCATTGTTGTCGTATGTAGGCAATACCTCAAGAAAGTTGACTTTTAGAAAAATGGTATGGAACGCAATCGTTTTGGAGAATGCTTGGAGTAGTTCCCCTCACCCGCTTGGCTATCTTGCTTTTTCTCCCCCACATCTCCTCCCCCACGCCCACCCCCAGTTTCTGCTCTTAAGCCACAGCCTTCTTTCATGTGCCGGCTCTCCAGGCTCTCCAAATATTTGGAGAGGTCACTATCCGCTATCCATGCTTTCCTTCACCAGCCTCCCCCACCAAAATCTTCTCTCCTGCAAGTTAAACATTTCCAGTTCCTCAGTCATTCACATCGAGAGTAGTTTCTATTCTTGATAAAAGCAGAGCTGAAAAAAAGCTGTGTGGCTTGTGCGGGAGGTCAAGATCTGGCAGGGAGGTGAATTCTCCAAACATAGGGAGAGTATTCAAAGAGCAAGGAAAACAAAACAAACAAAAAATGCGCATATTTACAGTTGAAAGGTGCACCGAGAGACCCAAATCATGGCAGGCCCCGTAAGCTTAAGGTCAAGATTTTGTTTCCTTCTAAGTAGGTTTTAGAGGGAAAGAGGTGTGATGTACCCCAGGATGGTCTCCCTGCATTGGGCCCAAGAATTTTTTCAGTTAGTTACTTTCCTCTGCTGCACACATCAGGGTACCAGTATCTAAGCAGAAGGTCATCCTTGCTGGGATTTCTCCTTTCAAATTTCCTGCGCTCTATGAAGATCAGTATCTTTAAAACGGTGTTTACATTTTGCTTTATCTCCCATGTTCTCTTCTTCAGCAGATATCCTGGCTCAATTCTGTCCAGGTTGTTGAACTGCTTTCGGTGTTCTCTCTTGTAAAGTAAGGATAGCAATTGTAATAGTTTCAAAGTGTTGCGAAGATGATCACAAGTATTAAGATACGTGAAATGCTTTAAATATTTCCCCCGGCACATGTAGCAAGCACTCTTGAAGTATTTTCTGTTATTATTTACCCAAAGATAAAGAGGAAAATCATACTAGCTTCTAGACAGAATGAATAAGTTACATGTGAAGAGGGTGGGGGTGGGGGTGGAGGTGGAGGGGTGGGAATAGGCTGCTAGTGAAATTCTTCTTTCCAACATTGGAAGGTAAAAGGGAGCTGAATACATTTTCAAATCTTACATTTAAAAATCTTACAGCTATGGAGCTCCTGGCCGGCTCGATCGGTAGAGCATGTGACTCTTGATCTCAGGTCGTGAGTTCAAGCCCCATGTTGGGCATGGAGCTTATTTGGCATAAAATTTTTTTTTTTTAATTTTTAAAGAACTTATGACCAGTTTGCTATATATTTCACTTGTCAGAATGGAAGAAAGGTATTCTTACAGACAGGTAAAATGCATTCCCTGCCTCATAGTAAGTGCTCTGTACAGGTTTTCTGTTGTTATTGTTAACATAGGACCCTGGTCTGAGACTTCTAATCTACCTGCCTGCCTTATAACTATCTTAAACTCACATTCAGCATACACCACTCACTGTCCCTCCTTCACCTGACCCATCCTCCTCCCTGTTCTTTCCACACTTGCATTTCAATTATTCCAGCCTCAGGAAGCCAGGAAGCCACATGACATCTAAATTTATGGAGTCACTCTCCCAATTTGTGTTAGCGATCAACAGACTTTGATTAGGGGAGCAGATAAAAAAGAATATTTTTGGCTTACCAAAACTCTTAAGAAATGTGAGAATCCTGGAAAACACCAGAAAAGATTCAGCCTGCCTCATGAGGAAATCTCCCTTGCTTTTAATTTTTAAATTCCTAACTGCATCAAAAAGCATTTCATACAACTAGAAAGTTCATTACCGTGTCATTTGTATTATTTTTCTAGTTACCCTATTCATTGATTCAATTGGCATTATTTCTTTAAATTTTTTTAATGTTCATTTATTCTTGAGAAAGAGAGAGAGAGAGCATGAGTGGGGGATGGGTAGAGTGAGAGAGGGACACAGAATCTGAAGCAGGCTCCAGGCTCTGAACTGTCAGTACAAAGCCCAACAAAGGGCTTGAACTCACTAACCATGAGATCATGACCTGAGCCGAAGTTGGACGCTTAACCAACTGAGCCACCCAGGCGCCCTGGGATTATTTCTTTAAAAAACAAATTATTTGGGGGCATCTGGGTGGCTCAGTCAGTTAAGTGTCTGACCCTTGATCTCAGCTCAGGTCTTGATCTCAGGGTTGTGCCCTACATTGGGCATGGAGCCTACTTAAAAAAAAAAAAAAAAAATTATTTCATTATTGCTAAATTCGAGATTGTTTTTGAAAACTGCAGTTTGAAAAATTTAGACTCTTTTTTTGAAAAGGAGGAAAGGTTTAAACAAAAACTCTAAAGTATATTTGCCGATAATTTTATTTTTGAATTTTTTTTATAGCGATATAAGGGAAAAAGTAATTCTTACGTTTGATTCATTTATGCTTGGATCATCAAATTGTTTTTTTTTTTTTAAGCTAGTTCATGTTCCACTAACTTTTGAATTCTTTCAAACTTTTTAATGTGTTTTTTATGCCTCATGAAAGACTTTTTGCTCTCTTTGGGGTTTTATCAGTCAGGTATGTGCCTTGTATTTAACCCATACTTCTCAAACAGCAATTGCTTGAACAGGTTTACTCTTACCTCAGGGTCCTTATCCTGGCGTTTTTCTTTACCTGGAAAATTCCTTCCTAGATACCTTTATGGCTAACGTCTTTATTTCCTTTGTTTACAAGAACCTTTTCAATGAGGCCTGCCTTGACCACACGTTTTCAAATTACAAACGGAAAGTGTAGTCCCTGACAGCACATGCAAGTAATTGTGTAAATTAGCACAAAAACAGCATATCCAAGTAAAACTCAGAGTCAAATAGTGTTAGAGACACTTAGCAGTTCTTCCTGTCCAAATTTCTCACTTGACAGATGGAGCCTAGAGAGGTTACCTGGCTTCCCTCAGATCAGACAACCAGTTCCATTCAGAAATCGTTGTATCTAGTAGGTATCTCGCACTTAACGTGCCCCAGACTGAACTCCTGTTGTTCCCCCAATCCTGTTTCTTCCACAGCCTTCCCTGCCTTGGTTGATGGCATCATCCTGCCAATTGCTCACACCAAAAACCTTGGCCTCCTTCTTATCTCCCTTTCTTTTACACCCCCGTATCTAATCTGTCAACACATCTTGTTTGCTCCATCTTTGAAACAGATGCAAAATCCTCCCACCGTTACATCCGCCACACTGGTGCAAGCGGCCATGGTGTCGCCCCGAGATTACTGCCATAGTTTTCCTGACTGGTCTCCCTGCTTCTGCTCTTGCTCCCAATCACCTACTCTCAATCAGTAGACAGAGTGACCCCTTTACACCTCAGCCAGTGCTTGCCATTCTTTTTTGCTGTTTTAAAGTACGCTCTACACCCCACGTGGGGCTTGAACTCATAGCCCTGAGATTGAGAGTTGCATGCTCCACTGAGTCAACCAGGTGCCCAGTTCTTGCTATTCTTGTGCTCCATTCCGAACCTTGTGTTAACTCCCTATTTTACTCAGGCAGTGCTTACAGAACCCTCCACCATTTGGCCTCCATTTGCCTCAACTTTAACTTGTACTATACCTCTTGCTTGCTAGACTCTAAATATAGTGATCCCTCTGCTATTTCTTTTCTTTTCTTTTCTTTTCTTTTCTTTTCTTTTCTTTTCTTTTCTTCTTTTTTCTTTTCTTTTTTTCTTCTCTTTTTTCTTTTCTTTCTTTCTTTCTTTCTTTCTTTGAGAGAGAGTGAGAGCACGAATGCGAGTGGGGGAGGGACAGAGAGAGAGGGAGAGAGAATCCCAAGCAGGCTCTGCATTGTCATTGCAGAGCCCAACATGGGACTGAAACTCACGAACTATGAGATCATGACCCGAGCTAAAGTCAGATGCTTAACTGACTGGGTCACCCAGGTGCCTCCTCCCTGGTATTTCTTGAATAAGCCGGGCATATCCCCACCTCTGGTCTTTCCCTGGCTCTCTCCTTACCTGGAACACTCTTCCTCTAGATATCCCCACAGTTAAATCCATCTCCTTCGTTCAAAAGGCATCTTCTCAATGACTCTAAATCTTCTTACTGAAAATTCCAAACTTCCCATTTATACCCCAGGGGCACCTGGGTTCACTTATCATGTTCTACTTTTCTTTTTCTTTCAGAACATACCACCTACTTATATAGTATATCATTTATTGATTCCTTATGTTTATCATTTATTGTCTGTCTCTTCCCTGTTATAATGTAAGCTTCACAAGAACAAGGATGTTTGTTTTATCATTGTATCCTCAGTACCTAGAACAGTGCCTGGCACAAAATAGGCATTCAATAAATATTTGTTGCAAGAAAGAAAGGAAAAAAAAGAGAAAGAGAGTGAAGACAGATCTCCTCTTTCCTAGACACAGAGCCATTAGAGTACCTTATGTTGCCAACACAAAGTAGACATGACTAACTTCACTGCAAAAACCTTAACAAGTTGAAAACAAGGCAAACCTTAGATTACCAGGAATGAGGTAGTTTTGTTCTTCATATCTCCTTTTCTGTGCCCTCTTGATCAGGCAAAGCTACAGCTCTTCTCTTTTATTCTACTCAGAATTTTTCTGATTCAGCTATTAATTTACCTGAAATCAGATGAATGTTCTCACTTCAGTTTTGGTTTCCAGGGTGCTATACTTCCTTAGGTTGCTTACATTTTAAGAGAAAGTAGCAGAAATAGGGCAATACCTAGGCTGACGCAGTGAGTTTTTATTGGTAAAATTTTAGGCAGTATCGTATATAGATGGTGGGAGAAGTCTCAGTTGCCCAACATAAGTATCTGTTTACTCTGGGTGAAATTAGCCCACTAGTATGGCTTTGCCAAAATACTTTAAAAATAAATATAAACTAATGTGAAGAAAAATTACAAATACAAATTCAATTACAAATACAAAAAGAACAAATACAAAATGGAAGTGACTTATGAACCCAGATATGGCAAGGTCAGTAGTGAGGATTAGAAAAATGTACTCAGTAAAAGGTTTGTGAAATTTAATAAAATGTGGTTTATTTGTTTATTTATTTATTTCAAGATTATTTACTTATTTCTTTTTAAGTAATCTCCACACCCAAAGTAGGGCTTGAACTCATGACCCAGAGGTCAAGGGTTGCACACTCCTCCAACTGAGCCAGCGAGGCTTCCCATGAAATGTGGTTTAGAATAAACTTATAATATGATGAAAGGTAAAATTATATAACAGAAATGTAGAGGTGAATATCGAGTGGACAGAGAAGGACTTGAGCTGAAGTATGGATGTAGAAGGGATAAAAGTTAAGACTTCTCTGATAAACAACCAAGAATTGAATCAATTTTTCAGATATTTTAGGCAAAACAACCTCTCTTGCATTTTCAGCCAATCTATACATTACAAAGCATCAAGGGAGATAAGGTCAAGTTAGAGACACAGACAAATGCATTAGAAACTACATTTGGCTTTCAATATGATGTCGGGAAAGACATGATTCTTAAATTTCCCATGCCTCTGATTCTTCATCTACGAAAGGGGAATAATAAAATGTAATATAATATTAGTGGTAGAAATTTTTCACTTCCAGAAAAGCAGTGGACAAAGCTAATGCTGCAAATCCACCACAAACAGTAAGAAATACAGGATAATATACAATAACAGCAGTAAAGCCTAATGCATATTTGAGTTTAGAAGAAAAAGAAGTTCTTGTGTGTCATGACTGAAGAGTGAAGAGTTTGTAAGTTGATGCCTTATTAGCTCTGGAGAAGAATATTACCTGTGAGTAATAGCTAGGTATATTGGTCAAGGTTCTGCAGGGAAACAGACCCAATAGGATATATACAGATATCCATATAAGAAGAGATTTATTAGAGGCACCTGCGTGGCTCAGATGGTTAAGCATCTGACTTTGGTTCAGGTCATGATCTCATGGTTCATGAGTTTGAGCCCCACATCAGGCTCTCTGCTGTCTGCAGCAGAGCCCATTTCTTCGGATCCTCTGTCCCCCTCTCTCTCTGTCCCTCCCCAATTCCGACTCTCTCTCAAAAATAAATAAAACATTAAAAAAAGAGAGATTTATTATACGTATTGGCTCACGTAATTACGGAGACTAAGAAGTACCACAGTCTGCCATCTGCAAACTGGTGAACGAGACAAGTGGGTGGTGTAATTCAGTCTGAGTCTAAAGGCCTGAGAACCAGTAGCACTGATGTCCGAGGGCAGAAAAAGATAGATATCCCAGCTCAAGGGCAGGGAGTCAATTTGCCCTCCCTCCATCTTTTTCTTGTATCCAGGCCCTTAATGTATTGAATGCTGCCCACCTGCATTGCTGAGGGCAATCTTTACTCATCTACCAATCCAAATCCTAATCTCTTCTGGAAAACACCCTCCCACACAACCAGAAATAATGTTTTACTAGCTATCCAGGCATCCCTTAGCCCAGTCAAGTTGACATAAAAAATTAAACATCCTACTGATGTTTTGATTTTAATACCCACATAGGGAAAGAAAATGAACCCTTAGGTCTATGGGAAGTAGAGAGTTAAAACAGATTTCTAAATAAATCTGGGATGTTTTCTGCTAAAAAAGATATGCTCCTTAGCATAGTGAGATAACAAGAAAACTGTCTCTACCTGGGCCACAGTTAAAAAAAAAAAAAAAGGAAAGAAAATCTATTCTCAGAAATTAGGACTCCCAGCCTATATCTCCTGGGGACTTAGACTTGGAGTTTATGTGATCTTCATAGTATAGGAATGGCTTAAATTGACAAATTAACACAAAAATGGTGCTAAGTTATTGATTCCTCTGGGTGCCTGACGTGGGGGTATAGTCCCACATCCTAGTTATCACAGTGAAAGATCTAGTAATGACAAGCTCACAAACCAATATACAGCACCCAAGGAAATACTCTAGCATGAGTAAGAATAACACACAGAAAGACTAGCAACCCCAAAAAATGGATGTAATTGAACAATCTGAAAAGGACTGCAAAGTAAACATATTTGAGTATTACATACATAAAGAAAGAATTTTATATCACCAGAAAGGAAAGCAAATACAAGATTGTGACGTAAAGTACTACAGTTGCTTTGGCAAACAACCTAGCAATTTCTCAGAGGGTTAAGCATAGAATAACCACATGACCTTGCAATTCCTCTCTTAGTTTTACATTCAAGAGATAGGAAACCACATGTCCATACAAAAACCCGTACACAAATGTTCATGGCACCATTTTCCTAATAACAAAAATGCGTAAAGAATCCAGATGTCCATCAACGGATGAAGTGATATATTAGATGTGGTATATCCAAACAATGGAATATTACTTGGTAATGAAAAGAAGTGACTTACTGATACATGTGGCTATTACATCAATGGGTCTTGAAAGTAGGCTAAGAAGTTAATTACATAGCTATATGTTGTCTGATTCCATTTATATAAAAAGTTCAGCATAGGCAAATATAGAGACAAAAAGCAGATTAGTGGTTGTCTCAGGCTCACAGGGCTGGGAGGATTTGAGGAATAATGGGTAAAGGGGTAAGTTTCCTCTGGGAATAATGAGAATGCTCTAAAATTAATTATGTTGATGGATACACAATTCTGTAAGTAGTTTAAAAGCCATTAAACTGGACACTTTATTTTATATTCTTTTATTTTTAATTTTTAAATGTCTATTTATATGAGAGAGAAAGAGGTAGAGCATGAGCAGGAGAGGGTCAGAGAGAGGGAGAGACCCAGAATCCGAAGCAGGCTTCAGGTTCTGAGCTGTCAGCACAGAGCACGACATGGGGCTCAAACTCATGGACCGTGAGATCACGACCTGAGCCGAACTCAGATGCTCAACTGACTGAGCCACCCAGGTGCCCCTGAATTGGACACTTTAAATGGGTGAATTCTATAATATGTGATTTATATCTCAATAAAGCTGCTTAAAAAATGATACTATCTCAATAAAACCTTAGAAAAATAAGATACTCCAAGAAAGGAATAGGAAGATTTGAAAACTAACCAAATAAAACTTTAAGAGGTGAAAAATATAATCATAAAATTGAAAACTCAGTAAGCAAGTTAAAGAGAAAAGTAGGCATGAATGAAGGGAGAATTGGTGCACTAGAAGATAGGTAAGGATATTAATAGGAAACAACAAAAAAAAGACAAAGAAAGAAATATATGAGAGATTAAGATCCTACATTTATCTAATAAAAGTTCCAGAGAAAGTAGAGATAATGGAGGAGAGACAATATTTGAAGTGATAATGACTGAGAATTTTCCAAAATTGATGAAGGACTCAGATCATCAGATTGGATAAGTGCACTAAGTCCTATGTAGGATAAATAAAAATAAATTTCTGCCTGAGATTTTTTAAAAAATGTTTATTTATTTATTGAGAGAGAGAGAGAGAGAGAGAGAGAGAGAGCACAAGCAGGGGAGGGGCAGAAAGAGAGGAAAAGAGATAATCCCAAGCAGTGTGGAGCCTGATGTGGGGCTCAATCCACAAAACTTCAGATCATGACTTGAGCTGAAACAGAGTCAGATGCTTAACAAATTGAGACACCCGGGTGCCCCAGGGAGGGATGTTTAAACTTATTCCATCTTCTTTGGAATAATTATCATAAAGCTGGACAGAAAATGTTACTAGTTAATCAATGGAAAGTAAGTGAAAGAATATTGATTATCCTAATAAGCATAAACAATGTATTTGTTGCTCTATCACATGTAAACTATGGAATTTAAAAAAATGATTACAGGAGTGCCTGGATGGCTCAGTCAGTTAAGCGTCTGACTCTTAATTTTGTCTCAGGTCATGATCTCACAGTTGTAAGATCGAGCCCCTTGTTGGGCTCAGGGCAGACAATGGAGCTTGCTTATGATTCTCTCTCTCTCTCTCTCTCTCTCTCTCTCTCTCTCTCTCCCCCCCCTCTCTCTCTGCCCTTCCCCTGCTCATGCCCATGCATGCTCACTTTCTCTCTTTCAAAATAAATAAATAAACTTGAAAAAAAAAAGATTACAGGGGCGCCTGGGTGACTCAGTCAGCTAAGCGTCCAACTCTTCGTCTTAGCTCAGGTCATGATCTCAAGGTTTGTGGGATCGAGCTCTGAGTCAGGCTCTGCACTGACAGCGTGGAGTCTGCTTGAGATTCTCTCTCTCCCTCTCTCTCTCTCTGCCTTTTCCCTGCTTGTGTTCTCTTTCTTTCTCAAAATAAATAAGTGGACTTAAAAAAAAATTACAGTTAGTTTCATTTGTATTAGTGTTATTTTGGTTCAGGAATTTTATTTTAAAAATTTATTTTATTTTATTTCACGGAATGCTTCATGGATTTATGTGTCATCCTTGTGCAGGGGCCATGCTAATCTCCGTATCATTCCAATTTTGGTATATGTGCTGTTAATGCTAGTGCTTGGTTCAGGAATTTCAAAATGGGTTTAGAATAAGCTCTTTCATTCTAAACCTAATATTTTTTTACCTCCAATACAGTTTGAATTAGTTTCCTGTCACTTGAAACCAAAGAGTTCTAAATAATATACTTACCTCCCATAAAGATAGAGCAGCATAAAATAAAACAGAGATAAGATAGGTTCATTAAAATAAAGATTAAGTGAATATGAATCATGTAATAAAGAGGGAAGTATAATGCTCTCACCAGAAATTTTAGGCTAAGGATAACTGCTGTAGTTGAGACCAAACTTACCTTGACTTTCTTAGCAACCAAGGGAAAAAGGAACCTCAATAAATTGCTTTGTTCTCATTGTCAAATAAAAAAGCCCATTTCTTCATCAAGATAATGGAATATTATTCAGCCATTAGAAAGAAGGAAATCTCAGAGTGCATGGGTGGCTCGATCGGTTAAGCATCTGACTCTTGATTTTGGCTCAGGTCATGATGTTGCAGTTTGTGGGATCGAGACCAGCATTGATTGGGCTCTGCACTGACAGTGTGGAGTCTGCTTGGAATTCTGTGTCTCCCTCTCTCTCTGCCCCTCCCTAGCTTTCTCTAAATAAATAAATAAACAAACAAACAAACAAACAAACATTAAAAAAAGAGGGGGGGGTGCCTGGGTGGCTCAGTTGGTTAAGCATTCGACTTCAGCTCAGGTCATGATCTCAAGGTTTGTGAATTCCAGCCCTGCATCAGTGTCTCTGCTGTCAGCACACTTCAATTCAGATCCTCAGTCTCCCTCTCTCTCTCTGCCCCTGCCCCGCTTGCATGTGTGCTCTCCATCTCTCTCTCAAAAATAAATAAACATTTAAAAACAATTTTTTTAAAGAAAGAAAGCTTGCCGTTTACAACAACAAGGATGGAACTTGAGGGCATTATGCTAAGTAAAATAAGTCAGACAGAGAAAGGCCAATATTGTGCGTTATCACTTATATGTGGAATCTAAAAAAAGCCAAATTCATGGAAACGGAGTATGATTTATAGATCATCAAATATTGGGAGCCAAGGACCCTCTATCTGATGACCAGGATTAACTGAATTTGTCAAGGGAGAGGAAGTGAGTCTGTGGTGCTGATCTTACGGGGTAATCGGGGTTCCCTTTCCACAATTCTATCAACAGCAAGGGGCTGAGCACAGAGGTAGGTACAATATTAGCTGTCCTGGCTGAGTGACAAGTTACTGAAGCAACCTGAAGAACTTGCTCATAAATTCACAGGAAGCTTCTAGAAAGAACTGGAAAGAGTACAAAGGGAGTGAGCAATCCTACAATAATGGTGGCTGCCAGAGTCAGAGAAAGGGTGTTTATTAATGCTAATGTGATCAAAATGTAACCCCCTTGCTAGTAAGATCTGAGACACAGGATTACATGTAATGTACCAAGGGGTATGCTTCCAAGAACTAAAAGAAATATTGTGGTAACTACATAAAAGACTAGAAATGATGATTTCAAATATAACATCCTACCCTTCACAAACAGAATGGGCACCATTGGCTCTGCAGAAAGGTTACTCCGTTTTCAACTCATTGCTTCCTGGTCAATTTCAGAATTTTTCTTTGATCAAGTTGGTTTGTATCTCAGGCACGTTGCTGAGCTAAAACTATTTGTGTTTTTTGCTTCCTTTCTCTGTGAAAGACACATTCTCTCTATCTCTAGTCTATATCTCTCTATCTCCACTTCTATCTTTATCTCTACCTACATGTATTTCTCTCCAGGGAAAATTTTGAATTTGTTTGAGGAAGACAGTATATAGCACAGCTGTGCTCTTGACCTCTTATGAAGAGAAGGTGACCATAGGAGTAAATCAGGTATGAGAGTGGGCAAGAGGGCTAACAATGACTATGAATGAGGAAGAGTCAGACCAACCCGCTCCTCTCTGGTGGTGTGGTTCAGGTAAGCCAGGGTGATGGACAGATTCATAGCTATTTAAATAACTTTGCCTCAAATTTGCTTCCAACTGGAGAAAAATTACTAGTGGTCATCCTTGGCCTTGTCTCGTTTCATGTTTCTGTTAGTGACTTGGATGGCAACATGGAAAGCATGGGTGTCCTAATTATTAACGTCACAAAGCCGGTAAAGGTTTTTTGGCGAAAGACTCAATGTCTAGAAAGGCCCAGGTAGGCTGGAATGTGAGTATAAAACTTACAAATAAAATGTAATAAAATTAGTCAAGCAATTAACATTAATCAAAGTCAAGTAAGATGAAACCAATTGCATTCCTAATGTATGCCAACTTGACAAGTTTCATGGAAGGAAAAAATGATTTAATGGGATGAGGAGGCAGCTAAGGAAATCAGCACAATCTTAACCTGTAATGACACAGCGTTTTGTCCAAATTGAAGCAGGAAACCACTCTGTGGTTGTGTTCTGACGATGGGGGAAATGTAAACAGAATCTGGATACTCATCTTTTGGAGAGGTTGAACAAGTAGGCCAGCAGTGGTGGCAGGAGAAAGGGAAGGAGAGAGATCTGGAAGCCATGTGATGAGATAAGAATTCAGCATGTCTGAGCTGATTATCCAGGAAAAGGGAACCTTTAGGGAGCATGTGACAGGGATGGTCAATTCATTGGAAGGGAAGTCATGTGGAAGGCAACTGTTGTTAATCTGTCCGCCTCCAGAGGGCAGAAACAGGACCGTTGGGGGAAAGTGGCAAGGAGGCAGGTGTCAGAAGACTTGGTATAGATTTGGCGTTGCTGATAAAAGGCATTCTCCGCAAGAAACGTTTCCCTCTTCCTGGTGGCGTTCGGGCTGAGCTGGGTGCTTAGCTGTCCCGGACATGGAAACAGATTCTGATCGGGGAGGAAGAGCACCTCAAAAACCTTTAGCTCCCTGTCAACCCTGTGGTTTTATGAGCCCTGGCACTCATTCAGCTTCTACCTGAATAGTTTCTGATGACTATGGAATGGATATTCTTGTTTGAAGTGACTTTACAAAATATATATACAAAATATAAAATATATATTTATATAAAATATTATATATATATATATATATATAGTGAAGCTATAACATTGTTCTAGAAAAGTGGGTTTGACTGAGGCTGAAGTATTGCTCTTAGATTGTGTTATTGACTGAGCTGGCTGTCCTTTACTCTAGTTAGTACTCCAGTGAGTTCGGAGTAATCCAAACAGGATTAATTGGCTTTTTGTCAATGTTCATATTGAAACTGGTATCAGATCTGGCTCAGGACATCAGAACAAGAAGTAAAGGCAAAGAGTTAATGCCCTCTATCTAAGGTCAAGATTGGGTTTCAAGATTAGAGGGCAAGACTGCGCCTGCCTGGGAGAATCTAGCAAAGGAAGGATATTGAGACAGGAACCTAACTAGGTCTTCTAGATACTGTGTATTCCTGGCTGTAGTGATCTCTGAGAAAGAAGTTTAAATTTCAACAGTCTAGACTTAGAGAAGGTGTTCAGAGGTTTCATGGTTTAAGGTTTTTTTTCAATGCTAGTTTTAAAACTCATGCTTTCTTACATGTTAAAGTTGCATTTCTTTTGCTATAACGTATTTGAAATCAGGGAGTATCACTTTGGGTTTTTTTTTTTTTGTTTTTTTTTTTTGTTTTTTTTTTTTTTAGTGCGACGCAGCCTATATTGCATGGACAATATAAAGGCTTGGGGAGCCTGGGGGGCTCAGTCAGTTAAGTGTCAGACACTTGATCTAAGGGCTTGAGTTCAAGTCCCACAATGGACTCTGTGCTGAGTGTGAAGCCTACACACGCACACACACACACACACACACACACACACACAGAAAGGCTTACAAGTCTGTATATTTTCATACAGGCCTTATCTTCCCGGCATCTCCATTTGGATGTTAATTTTTGTAATTGAGCAAATTCTAAAATGCTTTTGGAGCAAAGTTATGATTACAGTTCCACAATTTAGGACCTAGAGAGGCAGGTGACTTGGGTTGTCAACACCATATGGGAAGACTCATTGCCTTGCAGTCAGGCCCTCCTTCCCATCTGCAGACCATCTCTCTGGCCTAAGCCTGTATCATCTCCCATCCAGGGGAGGTTCAGGGCATCCCTTTCTGACAAGAGCCTTCTGCATCCTGCTGCCAGAATAGTCAGCTTTGAAACCTACTTCAATCACTCCATGAGTCTATAACCTCACTGCATTCAATTTGAACCCTTCAACGTACAGTTGAGAGCCCTTCTGACATTTAAAAAAACGTTTATTTATTTGTTTTGAGAGAGAGAGGGAGAGAGAGAATCCCAAGCAGGTTCCTCACCGTCAGCATGACCTGAGCTGAAATCAAGGGTCAGATGCTCAACTGACTGAACCACCCAGGTGCCCCTGAGAGCCCTTTTGAAGGTCCATCTTTTTCCTTGAAGTTTCCAATTCCCGTTCTATTCATTCATTCATTCATTCATTCATTCAAAGAGAAACCAATATTTATTTGAGTATTGGCTGCTCGAGGCTTTTAATTCTTACAACTTTAACAGAAGGCAAATCACCATTTAACAAATAAATATTTATTTAAATGTTTAACAGAGGACTCAGAGAACTTTAATAACTTGCCCATCATCATTGGCTTTTGTGTGATTATAATTTCCATGCCCTTTGCCTACCCCATACTTCCTCTCATTCTGCAAACATTTCTTGTGGTTTCTTTCTGTGCCGAAACTGGTATGAGGTGCTGGGATAAGAAGATGAATGAAGCACTGAGATCATGTGTATGAACATACAGTTACAATTGTATTCTATATATTGATTCTTCTTAATTAGAACGAAGTCAGTCTAGTGGAAGAAACAGGCAGAAATAACTGAAATCGGGAGAGAAACAGGAGTGTGCGAGGAGAAATAGGATTCAAGCACTTGCTGAACTTAGGCCCAAAAAAGCATACACACGCACAAACCAAAACCAAAACCAGAATACTGAGAAATAGCTCCTTTCTTTTTGGAATTTACGATTCGATTTTGGGGATGTGTGAGATACTAGCAAATCTAGGCAAACGTGGCCCTCCGTCCTTATTGGCTTCTTTCAGCCAAATGTCTCCAAAGGGGCTCTTGAAGCCATCTTTCTAAAAACATGGTTCTAATCCTAGGTGATAGTCCTGCCTGGGAAGGAAAAATAGAAAAAGAAAGAAAGAAAGAACAAAAGAAAGAAAAGAAAGATAGGAAGAAAGAAAGAAAGAAAGAAAGAAAGAAAGAAAGAAAGAAAGAAAGAAAAGAAAAAACGCAGTGCCCCCCACCGCCCTTCCAGCTCTGGTCTCAGCTTTTCCAGCTTCCCCCAGAGCCAGGTCTTGCAGTGCCGCTGAACTCTCAGGACTTGGAAGCACACCTCTGTCCTTGTGCACGTGCTGTCACTTGTTTGGAGCATACCTCTTCCTCATCACTGTCCTAAGATCATGCAGTCGTCTGTCTTTGAGCTCCTGCTAAAATCACTGCCCGCCTCCCCACAGTCTGATAGCTCTTGTCCCCATAAACTCTGTAATTCTTTTTGGTTCTTCTCACATTGCTCTGAATCTAGTGCTTATGTCCTCCACTTGACTGGGTCTTGTTCATTCAAAGAAACTTTTTTTAAGTTCATGTATTTATTTTTGAGAGAGACAGAGAGTAGGGGAGGGGCAGAGAAAGAGGGAGAGAGAGATTTTCAGGCAGGCTCCGCGCTGTCCGCAGAGAGCCCGATGTGGGGTTTGAACCCTCAAACACTGAGCCAAAACCAAGAGTCAGATGCTTAACTGACTGAGCCACCCAGGCACCCCAGGTCTTAATCATTTTTGTATCCCCAGCATCAACCTAGCATTGTGCCGTGAATAAAGTACCCCTGATACATGTTTGTTGAATGAATTAATCGTAAAGTATGTGGAAGAATTGAAATGAGTAGATAAATTGGCAAACTTCAGAGGGGAGAAGGTTAAATTCACATGTGGAAGGAAAGACTTGGCAAAAGGAAGTAAAAGCAGGCAAGAGAAATTGAGAAGACTGGGGTTTGCTGCTTGCCCTGAAATTTCAGTTCTTTGCCAGGTTCAAGAAAACTCATTAACATGAAATCTGGACACATCTTTCTTTTCTTCTCCTTCTGCTCCCCTCTCCTCCTCCTTCTTCATAGGCTAATTGTGATAATATCCCATCTCTACATGTCTGAGCTAAGATCTGAGTGCTATAATAGCTTTTTAAAACATTTTTCATTGCAGTATTCTTTTATGTTTTTCTGGCTTTAATACAGTGCTATGTACAATAACTTTATCAGATAGTTGATGCTGAACGTCATTATTTAGAATACCTGGGAAGCTGAGGAGAGAGGGCAGGGAAAACTGCCTCTTCCCTCCTGGATAATTTGAGGGGTGGATGGGATGCAATCTGTTAACCACTTTGAGCCTCTACAAGAGGAATACGTTACATTTACTTAATATAAACTCAACAGTTATCTAAGGGGTCCCATTATGCACTCAGCTATGTTTGACAGGACAGAAATACAGATATGAATACGGATCAGTGCCCTTGTGAGCGCATATGAGTACTGAAAGGGGGAAACAGACATTTTAACTTTGGTATAATAAAATCTGTTCATGCTATGTTGGTTGTGTGAACAAGTGCTGTGGGAAATAGACAAGGGAGTGACGAAATAGCTCACGAGGTTGTGGGGATTTAAAAAAAGTTAATAGATGTGTAAATGAAAAAGCGTCATAGAGTCTTCGCTCTGCTTATTACTCAGCAAACACTGCATTTATATTGCTGTTTGGTGATCTGTTGCAGAACGCCAGCCCTCGAGTTTTAGGAGCTGCTAGTTCCCCAAAGCCTCCGACTTCTTTAGTCTGACTGAATCAAAGAGTGTCTCGTCAGTTGCGCAGGCCTGGGGCGCACGGGAGGCTCCCACAGTCCTGCGGAGCTGAGATTGTGGTGGCGGTTTTACTCTGCAGTTTACGGCAGTGGGCGGGCCCCAAATCCCCATGTGGTCCCGACATCATTGACATGGCGGAATCCCCCATCAAACCCTCCTGGTAGTTATTTGAGCGGCGGCGGCGGCCGGAGGAGGAGGAGAGCGGCGGCGGCGGCGGCGGCGGGAGCAGCGAAGGGGCAGCGGGGATCCTCGAGACTACCGGCTGGGGAGGCGTGGGCGACCCGGTGTGTGGCGCGCCCGGAGCCCCGCTTTTTAGCCCGAGGGAAGGTAAGGCGTGCACGATCGGCAGACTGGAGGCACCGGGACCCCGCACCTCGGCCGCCGGGTCCCGCGCGCTGGAAAGCCCCGGCCGGACGCGGAGTCCGCGGGAGTGCGATCCTGTCCCGGAGCGCTCCGGGCGCGCCGGGCTTCCCGGGGAAAACTTGGCGCCAGAGTGCTAGGGCGCCCCGCGCTCGCCTGGGCACCCCGGGAACACGGGGCCCGGGAGGGGGCTGGTCTCCACTTTGGGGCCGCATCTTGCTGGGCTCTGGCCCCCCCTCCCGTCGCCCCAGCTTGCCTGGGTTTGGAGGAGGGAAAGAAGCGGGTAGATTCTTCTTGATGAAAAAAAATCTGGGCAGTGGCTCCCGGGCTCTCCCTCCCCCCCTCGCCCTCCCCATCCTTCCCAGCAGATTCTGTCCGAGGAATCTGCTCCCCCTCCCGGAATCTCCGCGGCAGGAACGCTGCCCGGGAGGGGGAGGGCGGGCGGAGAGGCCGAGGAATCTTCGACGTGTCACTTTCTGAGGCTGTAGATTTCCATATGGTGGAGGGAGGAGGGCGGGCGTGCGAAGTGGGGCTGGAAGTTGGGGCCGCCTCTCCGCGCCGGGCGGGGGCGGGCCGGGACCTCAGACCCTGGGATGCTCGCGGGGAGGGTCCGGGCCCGCAGCCCCGGGAGCCGAGCCGGCCCCCTGCCCCCGGCCGGGCCTCTCCAGGACACTCCCCGCCTCGCCGCTGGCCACCTCCGTGCGCGCCACGTCCTCCCTCCCCGTCCTGCCCCCCGGGCTCCCCCCGGGCTGGGGGCGGTAACCGGCGGCCACGGCCGGACTCGGCGAGCCTAGCGGCTGGAAGATCGGGCGGGGGAACGGGGCGCGGCGGGAAGGAGCGGGCGACCCGGTGTGTGGGCCAGCGTAGCTCCGGTCAGTCGGTCACCCCGAGGGGCGCCCCGGCCGGGGGTGGGGCGGGCGGCGGAATCCGCGCCCGGAGGCGGCCGGGAGGGGCCGCGCGGACCGTCTGGTGCCCGCGGCGGGGCGGGGGCCGGCCAGCGTGGGAAGGGCCTGTCACCCTGGGAGGAAAGTGGGGCCTCGGGCTGTGCCAGCGAACTTTCCCAGAGGTCCGGGTCCGGGCGCCCCGTGGGACCCCGAGCACGGAGCCCAGTGTCCCGGGAGACTGGGCTGGGCCGCCTGGAGGCGCCGTTGGCGGAGAGGCTTCCAGGAGTGCGCGATTGGAGTTGGAGCTTTTCGAATCTCAACTCCCACCCTGCCATCCCAGACGAAGGGAAGCAGTGGCATATTATCCAGACAGTGCAGTTTTGCGACTTCCTTAAAAGTTACAACTTTTTATTTTCTCTTCTGCCTAGCATTTCCTTGGAACAAAATTTGGAATTGGGCCGCTATGAGCCGACGCTGGGGCCCCCAATCCGCACGTTTTATCTCTCCATCCCCGTCGGTTTCTAGTCTCCCTCCCCCTCTTACACCCAGGCTTAATCATATTTTGGAACGGGCGAGGTCTTTTGTTGGGTGGGCACCCTTTGATTGCTTGTCCGTTTATTTTTTAATGTGCAGCTAATTTGATTTGAATTTCCGCCAGTTTCCAGGCCCTGCTAGGGAAAAACTAAGGGAGAGGAATAAGCCACTTTTTTTTTTTTTTTTTAAAGCGTGGAGAGAGGTGGGGCATTGGGAAAGGGGAGGCACTGTGGTTGTGGGCAAAGAGTCAGAGGGAGCAGACAGACCCGGAAGAAAAGGAATCTGCTCTGGAATAACACTTTTTTTTTTTTTTTTTTTTTTTTTTTTGAGGCTACAGGCCTTGGGCAAAAATGCACCGCTCTGTTCTGATTTCTACTGCCTGAGTTGCTTTTCCACTCTCAGGCTAAAACTGTGACTCTGGAGACCTGGACAGGACGGGGGAAGGGGTCCAGAACCCAAGGCAGCCAGTGGCCCTGGTTTTGTGCTTTTTGGGGGGGGGGCTTGGTTCCCCCTCATTGGAGGCAGGCTTTGTGGACCCAGCGTTCATTCAGTTTCCTGGTTCCCAGGGAACAGCTGTTAATGAGAGTAAAGTCTTTGGGCATGTTTCTGGCCCTGCAAAGGGGACCTCACCCATGAAGGTGTAATTCTCACTTTGTTTAGAGGGTCACCCACAAATGGCTAAGAATGAGGCATAGCTGTTTTAAAAAAATCATTAAAAAGTTGTGTTTAAACTCGTATGTGCTTTTAAAGTGTTTTGGTTTAAATACTAAGAAAGATGTATCTGTAAAGATCATGTTCTTTTAAAAGAGATGTTATAAGTGCAAGATATCATCATGGAATAGGGGTTGTAGTTTCTAATTACAGTATATACAGTTCCAGAAAGATATTCCCGTAACCTTTTAGGACAGTCTTTGTAAATAGCTCCCATCAGACTTGCGGACTATTGGAGAGCCCCACTCTTTGGGGGTTTTGGGAAGAATGCTTGGGATTGGTTAGGAAGCTCTAGGAGTCTAGGTAGTAATTTATTCAGTATGTGATGGCTCTCCTTAACACTCGATTTACTATGGAAGGATTTGATAGTGTCCTTAGAAGTTAACCAAAAGAACTTCTCAAACATTACAGTTTAGGAAGACAAGGCCCAGGACGGTTGCCATCCTTGGCGAAAGTCTAGTGTAGAATCGTATTAATAACTACTCTTTCTTGAATATCTAATGTGTACTAAGGCCTGTGTACTGTGCTTTTAAATACATTATCTCATTAAAGTTCTAATAACAATCTTTACATTTAGGCGATGTTATGAGCATTTTATACACAAGGGTGTTGAAGTTCTCAGAAATGAAACTGACTTGTGTAAGATCACATTGCTACCAACAGCAGGGTTTTCTTTAATGATGGAAATAGCTCTATGGCTGTGTTGTCCAGCATGGCAGCCACCAGGCACATTAGCTTTTGTGCTTTTGAAATGTGGCTAGTGCAATCGAGGAACTGTGTTTTACATTTTATTTACTTTTTAAAAAAATTGTATTTACTTTTAGTTATTTTAAACTGCTACTTGTGGCTAAGTGGTTACCATATTGGAGATCACAGTGTAGAACTTTTCTGATTCCCAGATACATTCACATTTAACTCGATCATACTGCTTTTTAGATCTAGTTCAGTGTTCTTTTTTACCACCAGAAGATGCTTAGAGTCAACCTTCTAGTAGAATTTAAATGCTAAGTTAGCGATAGCTCAGTACTGCTTTTATACCTGGAGTGGATAAAATAAGCACATTAAAAAAAAATGCTTACATAGCATAATTAAAACTGATGGACAGAGCTTTAAATGACATTTTCTTGTTTGCTTGAAATAATTGTTTATAGGAATTGCTGAAAAGGCAGACCTTTTTGGTTATTTTAGTGTAATAAAGGAGTGTAAATAGGCAATATGAAAAGTCACTGATGGGGAGTTAAAAAAAAAAATGACCCGCTTAATAGCCATGTTTGCCAGTTCAGTGGGTGATTCTTTTCATATGACTGCATAAGTGGCAGGTAAATAATACAGTGAAACCATCATTCGCTTTTCCTTATGTAGGTGGACATGTAATCTGAAGAATTAAAATCATTGCTTTACTGTCAAAGAATAAAATTCAGATATAAAACACTAGATTCATCTATGAATTGGGAAGAATATATTTAAGATGAAAATAAACCTCCAGAAACACTTGGTGGCAAATGGTCAAGTGGTGGTTTTGATTAGTGAGTTTCATTTATTTCTGTTTGCACTTTAGAATTCTTTTAACAGAAGGAATTTCAACAACTTTCTTGATTTTGTATGAAATCATGAAAATTCCAACTCATGTTAAATAATAAGCCTTCATCTGGATTCTGTACATAAATGTCCAGTAGTCGAATACTTTTGTGTGTGGGAGGCATACTACTTGCAGGGAAAGACAAATGGTAAAGTCATCTCTTTTTGTGAGGATTTTTAAAGAAGTAACTTCCAGGTTCAGTATAAACATATCTGAATCTGTTGTACCTTTCGTAGTTACCGTATTTCCCAGGATTGGTTGCAGTTCATTATCCCGACGCTAGAGCATTACATGATCCTGAAAGACCTATACTTCTAAATCGGGGCTAAGTTGATCTGTATCATGTTAGTGTTCTGTGAATTGCATGGCCTCCAAGCTCTTTCAAACTTGTAAATTCAGTCACAGGTAAGTCATTAGTTAATGACACTGTTGAGAGAGCTGAAACACCCTTTTCATACCCATTTCTGACCCTTGGGAGCCCAGTTATTTTCAAGGAACCAGGATAAAGACCACGTTATAAATAGGATTACAGTGTTCTCGTGAGTATGACCAATATAGGAAACACCGTTTAACTCATGATATATGTTTCCGTTTGTTGAATGTCAAGTCACTAATACAAATGGGAGACTTACTAAAACCTTGAAAGATAAAAGATGTTGAAAGATTGGCAAATAATGGGCAAAGATTAGAAATCTTGAAAGTCTAGTGAGGGCTGCTTCAGAGCATCAGTTTGAAATCAGAACATCTACGCTGCCAAAGACTTGCTTTACTTTTTAGCTGTGTGTTTTTTAAAAAAAATTTTTTTTTTCAACGTTTATTTATTTTTGGGACAGAGAGAGACAGAGCATGAACGGGGGAGGGGCAGAGAGAGAGGGAGACACAGAATCGGAAACAGGCTCCAGGCTCTGAGCCATCAGCCCAGAGCCTGACGCGGGGCTCGAACTCACGGACCGCGAGATTGTGACCTGGCTGAAGTCGGATGCTTAACCGACTGCGCCACCCAGGCGCCCCTTAGCTGTGTGTTTTGATAAACTTCTGAACCTCTCTCAGTTTAGGTGTTTAGGTGTCCCGATTTTATTATGAAGAGAAAACATCTCATCCGTGTCACGTGTCATCTCCCCGTCCCCCAAATAGTTGTCCCAAGGGATTGATGAGTCAGTGTATTGAAAAGTATTTGGGGAAATCATATGCAAACTCCATAGTTTGTTATATATCAAAGTTTAAAACTGAGCTGTTCCTATTCTATTAATTTGCGCATTTTTAGGGACGTCCACATTGCACGTGGACAGTTTGAAAAATGATTTATTTTCCCCTTTCTGATGAGTAAATAAAGCTTAAAGCTTTAGATTGCTGTGTTCATTTTCTCCCTCCCCTAGTAGAATAGTTGATTTGTGACCTCTCCAAAATTGTACGGTACATAAGTCATCCCAGCTCCATGTTTTGGGGAAGTTTTTCCTTAGATGTAGCCTATAGCTGGCTAGCATTGCTGACGTGGCATGCCAGTTTGCGTGGTTCAGGGTTTTTCTTAAGAGGCAGGGAAAAGAGTGCAATCTTTTAGAGGAACTTCCAATACTGAATGATAGAGGCACAGGGCTTTAGTCATTGTATAGTATCTTAGTAAGCCTATTATTTGAGCTTTCCGTAATTACCGCTGAGAAATGGGGGTGGGGGGGTGGTAGGGAGGAGAATATTTTCAGTGTAGAGGGATTTTTGCAATTTACCTGCATTTCCATTTTAGAACTTACAATTGCCTTTTCTTCATGTTAATGAGGTTAATCCATTAAATGAGTTTTTTGTGGTAAGGCATGTTCAAGCAAACCTTAATTCTCATCCTTGCAGCTGTGGGGAATGCATTTAAGTGCTTGAGGAGAAGCATCGTTCTATAGTTGACTCTGAATGGCTTTGAAAATAGGAAACTACTCATAAGCGTGTATACACATATATCCTTTTTTGCCTTAGACTATACAGTATGGTATGGTGTTACGTGTTTCAGCGAGGCAGAAAATACTTGAATCCTTGTGGTTAGACAGAGGCAAGTCTGTGTAGGGGTGAAGAACAGGCTCACGATTGATGGTCCTTGGGCACTTTGCAGGGTAGAGCTAAGAAGAGGCTAGCCCCTGGTCACAAGCTTAGCGGCGGGGGGCGGGGTGGTGGTGGTGGTGGTGTTTTTGGTTCAGGTTTATGGGCAAGGATCGGTCCTTGTTGACCAGAAATATGAAGGATTCGGGGTGGAGATAGGGAGACAGGAAGTTTTTAAGCCACCAAATGAAAATCGGGTAAGATAGACATGGTGTTTAGCCATCCACAGGTGGGGTATTTCTCATTTTGACAGTGGATCGGTCCTTGAATCTTTTTTGTCCCGGGCTGAGCTATGCAGGTTTAGCATTCCGTTACTCCTGGACTGTAATTTGCAATGCCCTTGGCTGATGAGATGCCCTTGGCAATACTCCCTGTTGGTTCAGGGATTGGCTCCTAATGTTTTGTTTCTTTGATATCATGACAACTGCTTGTCAGTGTTAAACAACTGGAGGGAGAAGATTTTAGTGAGATCGAGCTGAAGTTAGCATTATTTGAGATTCTAGTAAGCATTAGTGTTTTTATTTTATTTTTATTTTTTTCAACGTTTATTTATTTTTGGGACAGAGAGAGACAGAGCCTGAACTGGGGAGGGGCAGAGAGAGAGGGAGACACAGAATCGGAAACAGGCTCCAGGCTCTGAGCCATCAGCCCAGAGCCCGACGCGGGGCTCGAACCCACGGACCGCGAGATCGTGACCTGGCTGAAGTCGGACGCTTAACCGACTGCGCCACCCAGGCGCCCCAGCATCAGTGTTTTTAAATATTCCTTCTATTATATGGTTATGCTTGATTTTAAAATTTAATTTTCTTTCATTCACTTGTTTGTTGACTCAGAAGGCATGTATTGAGTTCTAGACTAGATTCTTTGTTAATGTAATATTCTACTCTCTTCTGACTTGTTTGGGGCAAATGCAAAGCATTTTTTATTAACTTACAAGAGAAGGGGTACTTTGCTCATATTTTTGGAATGTTGTGTAGAGAACCGTGTCTGCCACCAAACTCCTAGGGCAGGATGGTGGCAACTTCAGTTCTTTAATCCTTTCTGAAATTTGAGAAGTGTTAAAATTGGAGTGCTTACAGGCTATGTTTAAAACTAAATTTATATCCGAGCTTAAGGCTTCTGATACATCCCCGTTTTGACTCTGGAAGATGAAGATTTTTATAAAGGCAACCAGTCAGAAAAATTTACCTAAACTAAGTTGGCCTAATATTAACTCATAGTCTTCAATTGTGAAAAGCTTTCTGTTGAAATAATTGTCTAGAAAATTGTCTTTATGTATGAGCAAATGTCTTATGTTTGAGAAGTAATTGAAGATTCCAAAATCTTCAGGAAATATCCCAGGAAATAGCTTGATTTAATTTACTTTTACGGGATTCAGATTCTCCACAACATGTGAAAGGGATCTCTATTAAAAATAACCCCATTGTTCTTGATGTAACTAATTAGGAATTTGCAAGTATCCAGGCGGGTCTAAGATAAAGTTTGGTTTCTTATTCTATATGAGAAGGTTTTACTGTAACAGAAGTTTAAGTAGATCTTCAGAGGGAATATTTACCAAATTAGGAGAACAAACCACTTTTAAGCGCTTTGGAAAAATCGGTTTACTTAAAAGCAGTGCAAAACTGCATTAAGGGTTGAAGCTAGTTCTACTGCTGGACTTTGACAGAGATGCAGAAGCCCTTTAACATTGTTGATTTACCCAATGCCATCCCCTTCTAGGAACAGTTTACCAGCAACAGTTAGAAATGTATTTCTGGATGCAGAGTAAATCACAACAACAAGTAAATATCTATCTCACCCTGCCCCCACCAATAGCCTCCAACTATGCCTCTTCATTGGGTTTTGGAGTTTTTCTGTTGACATTTGCTTTGCTACTTGTTAATTTCTTTTACCACCTGTAAGCACTTGATGGCAGATTGGTGAGAGCAGGTGTTAAAGGTTTAAGAACATCATTATTGCTTTTAGTTGCCCACCTCCCCTGCCTCTGCTGGGGCGGACTTGGGGAAAGTCATGCCAAGTAGTATTTAAATAAACTCATCACACACTCTTCTCCTTTGCTTTTACTAAAGCAAGACCTTCCTGGACAGTTTCATTGCAGGTGCTGAATGAACTGACTGGTAAGAAGAGTAAATTTCTTTAAAAATATCTCAGTATATTTACATCCATTTATTCAGACAATGAAATTTTTTAGTATGTGACTTTTTAGGGGTCAGATTGACCTGTTTTTACGTTACAAATTGTGTGGGATGCTGAAGATATTTTTAGGATATTATGCTTCCTTTTATATTAACAAAGTTTTTGTTATGATACATTCCGTATCTTCCATTGTTTAAATTGTTTAGGAGGAAAATACTAAGTCTTTGGATATTTCTTCTGTGGTTTTTCTTGTCTCAGGAAAAATCATTCCGATTTAGAGTTATAGAAATAAACATTCTGAATTAGTGAATCAGAAAATACTTAAACATACATTGAATCAGAACCCTAGTGTATTGCTGTTGAGAACGTAAAAGGTAGAGTTTTGTGGTTTCTTAAAAAATTAAGTACAGAATTATCTAGCAGTTCTTTTCTTAGGTATGTACCCCAAATAATTGAAGGCAGTGACTCAAACAGATGCTTGCACACCAGTGTTTATGGCAGCAGTGTTTACAATATCTGAAAGGTGGAAACAACCCAGTGTCCATTCACAGATGAATGGATAAAGTGTGGTAGATATATACAATGGAATATTATTCAACCATAAAAAATACTGGAATTCCTATACATTGTATAGCATGGATGAAACTTGAAAACATCATGCTAAGTGAAATAAGCTGGACACAAAAGGACAAATACTGTGTATTTCCAAGTACTTAGAATAGGTAAATTTATAGTCACAGAGTAGAACAGAGATTACTAGGACTGTCGGGAGGGGGAATAGGAGTTACATTTTAATGGGTATAGAGTTTCTGTTTGAGATGATGAAAAAGTTTTAGAAGCGAATCATGGTCATGGTTGTACAACACTGTGAATGTGCTCAGCGCCGCTGAATTGTATGCTGAAAAGTGCTTAAAATGTTCGATGTTTTGTTTTGTGTATTTTACTACAATAAAAAAAAAATAATGAAGGAGATTTATTCCATACCATCTCAGTTTGTCTCGCTTTGCTCCCCCTTGGTCTACCTCCATGCTGGTATGCGGTGTTTTTGTTTTTGTTTTTTTCCTTTTCTTCCTCCGATTGCATTCTAAAGGGAGATTTCCCTAGGCCATTTTTAGAGTTCGGAGAGTCCTCATTTGATTAACTGACTTGAATTTAAGAAGCTATTTAAAAAGTAGTAGATCTCTGGAGGGGAAAACAAAAAGACATTTTAATATTAAGATGAATCAGATTATTAACATCCACAGACTATGGAGAGGCACATAAAGGTAGTCTATCCCAAATTTCACTGTGAGTCATCTAAAAACCAGGGATGTACAATTAGACCTGTCATATTTTTTATTCCATTTGGTCATCTTCAGTACTTTAGGAAGAAGTTTGATTTCCACTTAAAGAAACGGCCTAAGTCATCTCAGTACTCATGTTGGAAGTGTTTAGGTGCTAACATTCTTCAGTTCCTTAGACTAAACCCTGTTGGAAGGGATAGAGTGAAAGAAAAGCATGTAGTATTCTGTTTTATGCATCTGAACTTGTCTCTAGCAGCTAAAAATTTTGTAGTCGTTACTGCACCCTGAGCGTTGGTGGTTTGTTTTTTGTTTTGTTTTCCTTCTGAGATACTGGTGTTGGGTTTGGGTAGGTCACTTAGAAAAAGGTGGTGGGATTTTCATTAAGTGATAAAGTACAAAGCTTAAAAATCAGATGTGAAGTGCATGCTAGGAATACTGAAGATACAAAAATTCAGATGGGAAGGTTTAAGTTCATATACAAGTAAGCTCTAGGGAAGATTACATCACTTTAATTACACGCATATGTAATTAGAAAAAAGTATTTATTGTCCCTGATAGTTCGTTAATTCCTGAACTCCTGGAAAAAAAACAGTGTAAAGTTGCAAAGGTATGGTGGTAGTGTATGTGCGCTGTGCCCTCTCTACGGGTATACTGTATTTTCTCTGCTGTGTATTTAAATAGTATTCATACCATAGCAGGCCATTTTCATGGCCCACTAATTACTCTAGAGGTAACTATCATTACCAACTGATACCAAAAGGTACTGAGAGTCATGGTGTCTTTACATCTAGTGGAGATATAAAGAATTATAACGTGTTTGCAGAGTGCTCCTCATTGATTTCGGCCTACTCAAAAGAAAAGAATGTCCCATTCCATTTTGCATAGCCTCATTCCATTCCAGAACCATCATTTTAGGTACTTTGTATTTTCTTTAAATTCTTCTCTCCCTTTACCTGTACTTTTTAGAACACTTGTCCTTTTCCGTGCTGTCTGGTTGTCTCCTTGTCACCCTTACTTGAATGTGAGGATGATTACTGATTTAACTTAGGGTTGTTCGTGGTGAGTGCATAGTAAATGTTCCTTGGATGGTTGAATGGATGAATTCCCAGGTTGAATGTGCCATTTAAACTTGGTGCATTATCTCAGGTGCTCAGTCAGTATTTGTTCTACCGACGTGGACCTCTTTGAAGCATGGGCCATATTGTGGACATTTTTGTGTTTCCAACAGTGTTCCTGATTTTCTTCTCATAGTAGAGATATAATATTTAAACAAAACAAAGGCATGAGTCACCTTCAGTGCAAGCCTGGCTTTTCATTTATTACTATTTTAAAGAAATGAAAGGGGTGCCTGGTTGGCTCAGTCCATAGAGCATGTAACTCTTAATCTGGGGATCATGAATTTGAACCCCGTGTTGGATGTAGAGTTTATGGTAAAAAAAAAAAAAAAAAAAAAAAAAAAAAGAGGAAAAAAAGAAAAAATATGTAAATAAGGGTTTTCCAGAGAATACATGAGCTTTTTCATATCTATATTAGATTACTAATGGATTTTGAAAATTTTTAACAAACAGCTTCTATTTCTGTTCCCTAAAAATGTGGTCCTTGATTGTATATATTTTGCCTATTTATTGGGACTCAGTTTGGGAATTATAAATTAAGAAATTTATTTTATGGGACACCTGGTGGCTCAGTCGGTTGGGCAACTGACTCTTAATTTGGCTCAGGTTGTGATCCTACTGTTCACAGGTTCAAGCCCTGTGTGGGGCTCTGCCCTGGTAGAGCCTGCTTGGGATTCTCCCTCTCTCTTTGCCCCTGCCCTGCTTGTGCTGTCTCTCTCAAAATAAAAACTTAAAAGTTATTTTATGAAAAAGGTAACTTTTCAGGGATTTGTGGAAGTTTAAAATGATCAATTTACAGGGACATTCTAGAAGGGTGACATGCAAGGATAGAAAAAAAACAAAATGTGCCTTGCTAAGATATTGGGGGCCCAGCTGAGGTAGTTGATTCTGCTAAACTAGTGGCCAAAGTATTTGGTGTAAAACTAAGCCATGGAGAAAGGGTCAAAGAGCATGTCATGGAAACTTGAGGAGAATGGCCTCAGCTATTTTAGGTGGAATTAAAGTATACTGGAGAAGAGAAGAATCTTTTAAAGTATTATAGCATGAGTGGGGTGGATGGTGCAAGGGAGCTTTTATTCATTGTGTCTGGGGTGGGATCTGGGAGTCTTTATTTTATTATTATTAAAAAAATTATTTATTTATTTATTTTGAGAAAGAGAGGCAGAGAGAGGGAGAGAGAGAATCCCAAGCAGGCTCTGTGCTGTCAGTGCAGAGCCTGATGCGGGGCTTGATCCCACGAACCATGAGATGAGCTGAAATCAAGAGTTGGACACTTAACTGACTGAGCCACGCAGGCTCCCCCTATCCTCATATTCTTTAGGGTAAAACAATAACCAGCTCTTGGCAGTTTTATATAGAAACTGGCTTAGGACACTTGTCATTTGTGCGCTAAACTTACACTCTGTGACCACAAGTCAGATGTGAAATATAATAGTAGTGACCAGCAATTGTGAAGCACCTACCACATGCCAGGCATTTCCATACAGACACACACATATATATATATATATATATATATATATGCGCCATATTCAAAAAACTAGCCCTGGAAGGTAGATATTATTTTGTTTTTCTGTATGTGTTACCAGTATCTACAGCAGAAGCTGGGTGCATACCAGGTGCCCTAGAAATGGTAAGTGAATTGAAGATTAGAAGGCATGTTCGAGAAGGTTAAGAATATCACCTAGACTGATCCCAGAACTTTTTTCAGCTTCATTACACTGCTTCTCACTAGTTTACATGAAATATCTTATTTGTATCTCCGACTTGGAATAACGTCCAGTTGTGTTTCCAATGTAGCAAGCTGGGTTCTAAAGCCAAGTGTTAGTTGAAGGCCTTGCATGTGCTGAACTTGTCTATTGCCCAGAAGCCTAAAATTTATTTTTGAAACAATTAGGATATTCTGGATGTTTCCCAAGAGAGAGATTTTCCTAAATTGTTTTCTGTAATAGCAACTTAACCCTAGGATGAGAGAAACCAGAGAAGAAAATTATACTTGGTAGAAAGTAATATATAAGAAACTCAATGTAGTGAATGGGAAAAATCTAGAGCAGTGGGCTAGGAAATGGTAGTGAAGTTTTTGTCTTATTTGGACGTCTGAGAAACTGAGAGGTTTTTTACTGAGTGGTGGTTCAGTTTTGCTCATCTTACTTGCATCCCTCTCCTTGAAGCCTTTCATGTAAGTTACTTTGCACAGAGCAAGATCCTGTGCTTCTAATTTGCACCTGGAAAAGCAGAGCCTGCTTCTCCGAATACTAACCCTTTCTCTCCTTTGGAGGCTAGTAGTTTGTGGTGTTTGGGTTGCTCCGGAGGCAACCACAGGGATGGGACCAGCACAGAACTGACTAGAGCGAGCCTCATCTCTGAGCTCAAAGCAGCAGCCCCTGTGGTTAATGAAAGGTGACCTCAGGATTCAGAGGAGCCCTGTGCTTTCCCAGACGGCCCAGGCTAAACCTGGGGAGCTGGCATCCCTAAATGCTTCCTTTGTTAGAAATCCTTTAGTTCTCTACTCCATCTTTAGAAAGTGAGCTCACTGAGGTGAGTTCAGGACAAGGCTCTGAAGTGGGGCCCGACTTGCTTTCTTTCATTCCTTGTGTGGGGCTGTGCGGGCTAAGAGGCTAATTAATGATGGAGCTCTCAGGCTGTCTCATCCAAATACTTCTTGCTCCTTCCCGGAAATGCTCCCCGGCCCCAAAGGAGCCGTGTGCTTCTCTGGGGCGTGTGTTGCCATAGAATGGGGAGGGCTCTTTGAACCTTTTCTTGTTTCTCTTCGGCCCAGGAGGGAGGCTGTGAATGGGAAACCGTCCGGAGAAGTACTGCCCCAAGCTGGGCTGCCTGAGTGCCCTCCTCTTTGGAAAGCTGGAGGCTGGGAAGCCTCGGTCTTAGCCCAACTCTCAGGCTTGCTGACGGCAGGTGCTCACACACAGATTACCATGGCTGCAACTAACAAGAATACTTACTTTTAAAAACCTATTTTATACCTTAGGGTTCGAAGAGAACAGTTTAAAGCAGCTATTAAAAAAAGGAATGTGTTTATTTTAGGATTTGGGCATCTTATTTCCTTATTTTTGTTTTAAATTGCTTGGACCCTCCTCTTCTGTCCAGCCCTTGTGCACCTTTGCCACCGTCACCCAAAAGGTGGAAATTTACTGAATTTTGGGTGAAGGGATCCTACAACTCGCCCATGTATGTAGACTCCTGTTCGAACAAATTATACAGTCTGTAGTTTTGAGCCTCTTAGGAAGTAAGTTTAATTGTTAAAATGCTCTTTTTTTTTTTTGTTCTTGTTTTTGGTTTTTGTTCTTTGTTTTTTTTCAAGGAGGAGGGAGAAGAAATGGGTAGCAACTTGAAAGGCTTGTATTTTACTTCAGGCTTTAACTAGCAACAGGTATCTTCATTTAACTTAAAATTTCTTCATTAGTGAAGAAACCCAGTTATTTCCAGGTCTGTCTGATTTTGACATATTTTAATCCTGCTATGTGATTACTGGGCTGTGGCTTTCACTGCATCTTGATGATACCTGTAACTATCTGAAGAATTTTAAAACCTGTCTTTTTTAGATTTTGCCTGCTGCTTGTTCTATTAAATTTACACATGGAAACAATGCCACTTCCTATTTCTGTTTCGCTTTCTGATCCTCTCAGTTTAGTTTGGTGTTCTCAGAAGTTTGTTCAGACCTACCAGGGCTTAGTAGTTGGCTAAAAGGAGAGAGAATTAAGGATTCGAATACATTTCTCTGCTAGGTCCCCTTAGCTTCATTTCATTTGGAATAATTCGGGTCCCAGGTGTTTGCCATGAACTTTCAAGTCTTGGAAGTTTTTATTCTTCGCTTTTTGTGAGAAGCAGGGATTGTAGGCCTGAAGAGATGAGGCCAGGGTTTGGGAAGGATGTAGCCCCACAAAGGTGAGCGAGTTTGTTCCTATTATATTTCATGTGGGGTGGCAAGTTTTCCACATTCTGGTTTCCATTGAGTCATCCATGAGTTCAGTAGAGGGACAGTTTTACTGTCAGATGTTCTGCTTGGCAGGTGAATGGAGAACCTTTTTTTTTTTTTTTTTTAAGTGTTTATAACACAGATTGCTGTATTTGTGTGCCTTCAACAACAGGTTTCAAGAAATAGCTTTCATAATATTTTTCATGAAAAAGCATAGAATGATTTTCTAGAAAGTTTAATTGCAAGGTAGGTTAGATGAAAAGGAAACCTCTTTTAAGGTTCAAGAGAAATCATTCTCCTTGGGAATTGTTGAGCTGCTGTCTGTAAAAGCAGATTCTCCACACGATTTCTGTGTTGGCAGGACATGGGAAACTACTCATTTCATTTGGAATTCATGGTTTTGGTAAAAGGTGAATCCTTAATTGTCATTTGTCGAGGAGTGACTGAACCCATGTGCTCTGGGGAATGAGACCCCACTGCAGATTGCAAAGTCTGACTTTGATTAAGTTACTCAGTCTCAGTGGCTTTTTGAACAGGAATTGTTAGGACTCTCTGGCTTGGCACAGAGCTTGGAGCCAGGGCTTAGCAAGTGATGGCTGCTGTTTTATTTTATTCACTGACTACAGTCATTTAACTCTTGGACATACTTCTTAATAGGATGATCGTTATTTTAAAAGTGTTCCCAGTTATTTTAGGTGGATATGAATATAAGTCATTGATTTTTCTCTTGGTCTTGCCACTGACTCCTTGAGTATCCTTGTTTATGGGACAGCTTTGTATCTCCTCTCCAAAGCCATACATTAATTTGCTTGCCTTAGTAAGGTGATGCGGGCATAAAATGAAATAATATATGTAAGAAGCCCTTTGGGGGAGAAAGAAGCATGTCTGAACGCCAGGCAGTACTTAATTATTACATGTGCTCCTACCAGTGTTTTTCTTCCTCCCTGCCCCCTCAAAGAGAGGTTGTCCCTTTTTAAGTAGAGCTATGACAGCTCTGCTTCCTCTCCTAAAGTCTAGGATCAAAGGGGAGTTGTAATAAAGCAGAGTCCCTCCCTCTCATTCCCTCTCCCTTTTCTTGTGGATGTTGTTCCAACCATTTTTAAGAGAGAAGATCAGGCCTTGACATCGGTGGGTGAAACCATGGGGCTCCCCAGACCTGCCTTTCATCTCTGGGTCAGCGCCTCAGACGGTGTCCCTCATCTCTGTAATGGCATCACACTGCCACTGCTGGGGAACAGTGCCCTGCAGGTTGAGACCTTGAAGTATTTCTGGAAATCTTAGCCACCCTTGCCGCTCATTCTTGGGATGCTCATTTCTTTATTTGGCGGAGTGTCCGTGAATAGTTTTCTCTGTTTTGGCAGGACCTAAACCTCACCAACTTCTTACAGATTGGAAGCCTAGGTCCAACAAAGTAAGAGAAGAAAAACAAAACTGAGTTTTAGCTGGTTGTGTACCGGCAGGGTTTTTCTAGACATAAACACCGTTGAATGGAAAGGATAATAGGGATTGGAGCCTGGCTTGCTCCATGAGAGTGAATGAGCCAGTGTTAGACCTTCGTGTTGGAGAAAAAAAATAACCTTCACCTTTATTAGAAAAACAAAAACAAAAACCAGGCAGTCAGTGCAGGCTAACTGATGAAAATTAAAGGTCAGTTTCTTCAGTGCCCCACCTCAGTGCATGCCTCAGGCCATGTTAATAATGGCAATCCTATTATTTTCTTACAGTAGGCAGGAAATGCTGTCTACACCCATTAGATTTGTTTGAGTGGCCCCTGGCTGGAAACGAAGAAAATTAAATTTTCTAACTTGCGGGGAGAGGAAAAAAAAAAATCATACAATGCAGCATACAAGTTGACTGTTGGGCTGGGAGAAGAACAATGTCATGGGAAAAAAAAAAAAATACTTGATATTCTTAATCTCAGTTGTAGGGACATTTGGCCCTTATCCACATTGAAATCATGAATGGATTTCTGCAAGTTAGGTGCGTAGAAAAGCTTTCTGAATAGTGTCAGAACTTGCTCCCTTCTAGACTGTTCACTACAGGTTTGCAGACTGCCCAGTCTCTCACATCTCCCACTGGCTGTTGGAAACTTGCTTGAAGGAAGGCTTTGTCACAGCTTTCTTTCAGAAGATAAATTTGCTTTTCAAAGGCAACATTCATGTTGAGGAAAATCTGTTTATTCATTAGGACAATCAATTACTTTGTGGTTTCAGCAACAAGACGAAAAAGTTGGTATTAGTTAATGTTACAGAGAAAATATGTGAGCCTGTCCCTGCACATCCTAGTCATACTGCCTTTCAGAGTTACATTTCCTAATCTCACAGCTCACTTGGTTTCCACGACTTCTTTTGTGTCTTCGGTTTTTAGAAGATCTTTTAAAAGATGATTTTTATTTGTTTACCAAGTTGATGTCCCTCCTATATCTTTTTTTAAAATAAGGCAGAAGATCTTTATCGCTATTTTGATATTTGCTCTTTTGGCGTGTTCTATTACAGATTCTCAGTTGGTATATAATTCGTTCTTTTATATAGTTATGTATTTATTTGAGAGCGAGTGGAAGTATGAGCAGGGTGGGAGGTTGAGGGGCAGAGGGTGAGAGAATTCCAAGCAGGCTCCAGGCTCAGTGTGAAGCCCAACGCAGGGCTCGATCCCATGACCCTGGGATCATGACCTGAGCCAAAATCAGGATGCTTAACTGACTGAGCCACCCAGGCGTCCCATATAATTCATTCTTCTAAGACATTCAAAAGCAATTGGATTTTCCCAGAAACACGTGGTGAAAGGAAGGTCGTAAGTTGAAGGGACTTCCTTAACATCAGGAGTAGCTAGCGCTAGAAGAAGGAGATGTGTCAGGCTTTGCGTCCAGAGGAGGTAAAAGAAATCATTCTACTTGAATGGATGTGTAGTTCGTGTACAACAGAACTAACTTCTTGCGTTCCAGAGCTGAAGCACTATAATTGAAGGTCATCATATTTGTTATCGACTATACCTACAGCTTTTTCTTTGCTTCCTGAAACAATCTGTGAGAAAGGAGTTTGTAACATCTTTATAAGAAGAGAACAGTGAACCAAGGGAGCTTTTCTGAATGTTGTCCTCTCTCTTTGTCTTAATTCCTAAAACCTTTTAGCAGTTCGCCTACAGTGGTGACTCTTTGGCTCCTAACATTTTGCTGCTGGTTGTCATCAATACCAGCATTTTTCATAACATTTATTTTCCTCATTCATTTGTCACTACAATTATGCGCAAGAATAAGCAAAGCAGGGGATTCTTTCATGGTAATTGTAGTACGTGTAGCTTGTATGTGTGTTTTGTAAAACACATTTTGGCAGTATCATGCTGTAGAACATATCTGGGGGACATTTTTAAAATCCATATTTGTAATTTCATTTGTAAAAGAAACATGGCTTTCTGTTAGCTTTTTCCATAGGAGCCATAGACTCTCCCAGGGTTTTTTTTTTTTGATGACTCTTGAGGTTAGTTCTTTGGATTCCTGACACTAATTGCACCCTATGGCATGGGACGTTTGAAACTTACATGTAAAAATAGAGTTAAATGACTGAGAATTTCATCTGATATTCAGAGAGTGTGTGGGAGTTGAACATTTCAAGCTGAAAAATTGTTTTCATGATTAGGCATTTAGGTTTGAAGTGGTTGTATGGATTATTGACCACCTAGCTAGAATTTGTTGTAGATTGTCTAACCCGTTTATTGGAAATACATCTGCTGTATTTAAGTTTGGCAAGAAATCAGGGCAGAGATACAAGTTAGGCGTTATTGTTTATTTTTCTTAATCAGTAACGCAGTTCGTGTTTTGCCGTGGAAAAGTAATCATTGAAAACATTACAGCTGATAGCCTGTATAAACTTGCTTAACCTTTAGCGTAATGATATTTTTTCCAGGATACTAGATGGATGATTGCATATAAGGATGTTTATCTATAGCTTAGTGAAATAAAACTTTTAGACAAATAGAAGCCATGTAGCATATATTCCTTCCTCTGTTCTTTTGAATGATGTAGTTAGTGAGAATCTTCATTTTGAAATGTTTTAAACCAGTTAGGCATCTTTTGACCTATATCTTTAGGGAATACATATCTGGATTTGCAGCCATGTGAAGATTTAGCCAGGTAGTCAGCTCCTGTTAGTTGTGGGAGGTCTTTGGCTCGAATTGACTGTTGCTTATTAATGTTCCACAATGGGCTTCCATCTTCAAAGGAGGACCCTCATGGTGAACCAGTTGACACTTAATTCTCGAATGTTCTCTCTTAGGATTCTCATGACTCAATTTTGTAACGAACCTCTGCATAAGTAATGAAAGCTGGTGGGAGTGCCTGACCGGCTCAGTCAGTAGAGCGTGCAACTCTTGATCTCGGGTTTGTGAGTTTGAGCCCCATGTTGGTTATAGAGGTTGCTTAAAAATAAAATCTTAAAGAAAAAGTGTAAGGTGGTGGATTTTAATTAGAAATGATAAGTCCCTCTTTTAAATGTCAGTCCCATTGCTCTGGGGCACCGGGTGGCAGTTGTCGGTGGCATGCAGGTGAGAGTTGGTGGTGATAGAAGACAGAGGGTAAGGCATGTTTGTGAGTTGGACCCATGACCAAGCTTTCCTCGGTGTCCTCTAGGTCATGAGGCTGATTACCCACTTTGGTGAGAGAAAACCCTGCAGGCCCACATCATACTTTTCATTTCCCCTTTAGAAGTAGAAGACTAGAGGAACTGATGGGTTGCGTGAACCAGTACCTGAAGCTTAGGGAGCCTTTAGTTCAGTTAGAAGTAGTGTTTGAGCCCAAGAGTTGAGGCGTGTGGCAAGGAGAGGAGCAGGGACACTTCTAACTTCCCTCTGTGTTCCTCACTGACAAATTCCTTGAGGGCAGGGACACTTTCCTTTTTCGTTTAATACAGTGCCTGGCCAACAAGAAGTAATCATTAAGTGTTTACTGAATAAATGACTTAACAGAGCAATATTGACACTGATAGCCCATTGTGTTTGAAGCAGCAGAAAACTTGTTTGGTATTAATTTTAAAGCTGTGTTCCAGTTCTAATTCTTGGAAGTATATGAGATTTTCACTTTACGGTAACTGAGATGGGGCACCTGGCGGGCTCAGTCGGGGAGTGTGTGACTCTTGATGCGGAATTATAGGTTTGGGTGCCATCGTGGGTGTGGAGATTACTTAAAAATTGGACCTTTGAAAAAAAAATAACTGAGATGCTTGAAAATACATGAAGATTGAAAGATTTTTGGTGTTTAATAGTAGTCTAGAATTACTTGTCTTGCAAATAGCAGAAACCCACTCAAACGAGCTTAAGCAAAAGGTTGGATTCATTGGTCAGGAAAGTGTTCCTGGACCTCTTGAGATCATGGAACCAGCCCTGGGAAGTCATCGAAGCCATGACTGGGAGCCATAGTTGCTTTTCTTTCCCTTTCTCTCTCTCCTTCCTTTTTGATTTGGTACTTCTTCCTCTGTAGGCTCCATGCTGTATGAATGGTCCATGCTTCTGAACTTGTAAAGGTTTACCAGTTTTTATTTTTCCCTTCCAAAATGGCAGAGTCTGCACATTACCCTTTAATAACGAATGCAAGATATGGATGGTGGATATTTTGTTAGAGCCATTTTTTCTTTTAATGCTTATTTTTGAAAGAGAGAGAGACACACACAGAGTGTGAGCAGCAGAGGGGCAGAGAGAGAGGGAGATACAGAATCCGAAGCAGGCTCCAGGCTCTGAGCTGTCAGCACAGAGCCCGACATGGGGCTCGAACTCATGAACTGCGAGATCATGATCTGAGCCCAAGCCAGCTGCTTAATAGACTGAGCCACCCAGGTGCCCCTGTTAGAGCCATTTTGAAGCAAATTCTTTTCCCAGTATGTCATTTACAGTCTGTTTGTGGGAGGAAACTCATGTAAAGAATGGCCACTATTCAACAAAACAATGATATCTATATTTTCCTGTTTCGTGTTTTTTTTTAAAAATGAACTGCAGTGAGACATGGCCGGGTTGATTTCTTCCCTTAATTATCTCAGAAACTGTGCCCAGTCCATTAATTGCTTTGTTCAGTGGGCAGGAAGTGATTATGTATGTACAAGTTACACAATCTTGACTAAGTTGGAGCAAAGAACCAAAGAGATCTCTGATCTTTCTTCCAGGATTAACTTGTTGGTTCCACAAACTTACGCATGATGCGTGAACCTGGTACCAGGGGATACTTACCAAAAATCATGATTTGTTTTCTGTATCAGAATGTCTGCCCATTTAGGGATACTGAGAAAAGTGGTTGCATGAGACGCTCATGCTGGTACTGAGGTTAAGTTTGTGCAGTTTTACTTCCTTCTTAACAGTTTCTTGTGATGCAATAAAGATATCTGAAGCTGGTGCCCTGCTGGCATTACTATCAAGAGTCAATCCCCGCCCGCTCCCCCCACTCCTCCTTGCAGCCATTTGTAAATAATATTCTTTTTCTTGTCTGGCTCGGCAAGTTCCCCCTGTGCTCACGCCTGTTACCTGTCTCTAGTTCCCCAGTTATCTGCTACTTTTCTCCTTCCTGAAAGTGGGATTTTTCTCTTTATCACTACTTGATGATTCTTTAGGCATTATGATTGACATTTTGCAATTTGAGCAGGGCTGATTTTATGTACAGTATTTCCAAGTACTTTTTTCATCAGTCTGTTCATTCATTCATTCATTCATTCATCTTTCTCTCATTTTAATTTCTGTTATTTCCTGATGCCCCTATAACACTGAGAGAAAATACAATTTGTTTTAAGTTTATTTATTTATTTAGAGAGAGAGAGAGAGAGAGAGAGCGAGCAGGGGAGGGGCAGAGAGAGAGAGAGGGAGAGAGAGAGAATACTAAGCATGAGGGGACGCTTGCTGTGAGGCTCGGACTGACAGCTCATGAGATCATGACCTGAGCCGAAACCAAGAGTCGGACGCTTAACCGATGGAGCCACTGGGGCACCCCTGAGAGAAAATAAATATAATCTTAACTAAGTGAATAACTAATAGAGATCAAAAAGAGAGGAGAACAAATGAAAGACCTAAGTGAATTTAGGTGGAGTCAAAAAGTAGTTTCCCTCTTTAAAATATTAACTATCGGTAACTCCTTTGAAAGAAGTCAAAATACTATATCAGCTATTGCTGCAAAAACTCATTTATTCTCCTTAGATCATTAAGATTTCTTTCGAGTGACCCATTGTCATCACTTGCTTCCTTGTAGCTTTTGTTCCCTTTCCTCCTTGTTAAATACTTCTGAGGCAAGCCTTGAGTTTTGTGTATGTTTCTCATTTTTCTTCTGGTGTTCCATAGCACCTGAAAATTACATAGCATTCTTGGTCTTTTCTCATTTGTGGTCTGTTCTTTGCATTTTGCCAAATCACCCGCCTCACCCCAAAATGTCTTCAGAAAGTCCTGCTTTTCTTTAGAAGGCTTCCTCCTCTTCAGAATCCTGCAGTTGTTGAAGCCCTCTCCTCCTACTCCATTCCTCCCAGAAATTTCCTTTGATGGTGATACTTGCTTTGGAATTTCCACTTGAGCCTCTTAAACCCTTCGGGAAAGGTAATTCTGTCAGCATTCACTTCTCTTTCTCTTCTGTTCCAAATGACTAAGGACAAAGAATCTTCCTTATGCATTCCTGTGCTGAGGATTCTGCTTTAAAGTTTCTGCTTCTGTTTTCTTACTGGTATCTGAATTCTCTTGCCACTGTGCCAGATAAGATTATCCATCTCTTTTCCAATCTCAGGACAGGACAAAAGGGTTCCATTTGGAATTGGCTCCAAACGAGTATCCGTATCAGGATACTCAAATACGAATAATTTGGTAATGATGACATGATCCTTTGAAGGCAAACACACAAAATAACTTCTCTAAGAGGTGAAGTAGGTAGAATCAGGGGGGAAAGATCTCTAATGAGTTTTCCAGCTCTCTTAGCTCTGAATCTGTGACTGCATCCTCAAGGAAGAGTTTGCTCATCAGGGGAGTGAGAGACCCGTAGTAGCCTATTTTCTATTTATTTATAATCTGTCTGCAGTTTAATTTTGTAATCAGTCTTTAGCTACTGTTTACTGTTCCGTAAAACTCCTTATAGCTTATCTCTGTAAGAAACAGCCTGCTACCAGATACATTTTCAGATTGTTCAGTTTTAAAATATTTTTCTTGAAAGGGTAAGCTAGTTTCCCAATGGAAAGTGTGACTTTAGAGATAACTTTCATGTCCTTGAAATCTGGAGGAAAATATTTGTAGGAAGTCCATAGCCATCGCTGGTCAATATCTTTCTACTCAGTATGCTCCAGGGGAAGACTGCCAAATTTAAGTCTCTCAGCTTTCAGGTTTCACTATGATGAGCATAGTGCATGAAATTGGCAGAGGTGTTGAGAAGTTCAATTTCCATTGACCATTACTGTGTGTACCTGGCATGTAATCGGCTCTCTGGTTTATTGGTTGAATGAAGAAAGTGATCCTGCTGGTTGGTCAAGGGGGTTGAAAAAGAGGTCTGTACCAACTTTATAGATCACCGGGGTCACTCCTGTTGCCCTGTGTATTATGTGACTCCATGTTTATTGCGATCTTAAAGACGTCTCAGTCACTGCAGGGGACAGACTCCATATTTCTAGGGGATTCCCATGTGCCATTTCTGGAGAACTGAAATATTGACATACATAGGTTTCATTCTAGTTCAGAGATGGCTCTTTTTAGTGAAACCTGCAGAAGGTCCTACTTTTGCCTGTGAAATTGGGTGATAGGATCGTACCCTAAAAATGCCATCTTGCTCAGAAGTGACATGGAATATTGGTAAGCGGGCAGATTTATGTGGAAGCACTTTGTTTTTACTACATGTGTAAAACCCCAGGGAACACTGACTAGGATATGAGGTGCTCCTTTCTGCTGTGCATTAGCAACGTGGCAGTTACTGATCTGTCATTTACTTTGAAAAGGAATTGCAAAGTTTTGGCCTCATGCCTAGAGTAGCTCCAGATGGTCAGAAAAGATTTTTGTACTGAAGTCAAAGAGTATATTGCAGTGATAGAATTGGGCTAGTCATGTTTATATTAGAACATTGACTTCTTACTTTATCCCTCTGTGAAGTTTTTATGTTTAATTATTTTTCCCTGAGGAAGTGAGTGGAAGAAAATGTTGCTTTAGAGTTACAGAATCTAATATTTGGAATACATTTGTTCTTGGTGACAGTGGTATCGAGGTAGGATATGTGGTCCATATGCTTGCTTTGTCAATCTCAGTACCCCTGATATTTAGTATTTACCAAGGATGCATGAAGAGTTGGAATACGGAGATATACCAAGGGCCATTCGAGCTCATTTGGGAAATGCAGGTCAGAGGCTTCATTTGGGTTGTGTGTGCTTCTGTGATAAACTGGCTGTTAGCCCACAACTGTTATTTAGTGGCTTTCCTTAGTCGTTTGGCCCATCTCTGATGGGAGCTGGTGTTACTTATCTCTTTTCATGTTTCCCCATGATTCTGTGGCTGATAGGGTAACAGCGAAGTATAGGTGTTCCAGTATTGGGTGGGAGGTGGGGTCTGGGGCGATGAGCTGGGAAGAAGTCATGGCATTGACCAACAGTTACCATGCTTTGCTCTCCTGGGCACTAGAGCTTAAGTTCCACACATGACCTTGTTTATGTACCTTCGTGTCAGTCCTGGAAGGGGAATGAGGTGATTCCTATATTCTAAATGAGAAAACATTCAGAGAGAGAGTATATCTGCCCAAGATAATAACAAGATCATTCTCTTTTGCTGTCTGCCCTTATACAGCTTTGGAGGAATTTATTGCAAGTATCCTGCCCTTTCAGGTTCGAGGTGACCACAGGCTTCAGGAACGAAAGCTCATTTTCCTCTGGGAAACCGGGCGTTTGTCGAAGCTGAGCCTTTTAGTAAAGCTTGGTCACAAGGCTCAGATTAAGACCTAAGCCTACAGGCAGACTTCTGCTCCCGCACTGTGTTCGGTTACTCTTGTGGTTATTGTGTAATTCAGTGAGTTTGAAGAACACTAACAAAATTTCTGACTTCGAAGACCGTGCTACTCATGGGGAAGTGACATTCGGTTTGCAGACCACACAAAGGAATTTTTATCTCTTTTGAGATATTGGTATGTAGGTTGAAGACAAAACATCTGTAATTTTGATTCTTGTCCTCTCAGTTGATTGTCCAGGTGTTTGACAGAGGTAGCTGTTTTGAAGCACTCGTCTTGAAAAGCATGAGGATTTGTGTTCTTCAGTGAAGCAAGCACACAATACTCCTTCACCTGGGGCTCGTGCCAGCTCTCCCTTTGCTTAGATTGTAGCTGCTCCCGAGTCTCTGCTTTGCAGGGAGTCGTTTCTCAATTGATTTTCTGTGCAGACCTGAGGCCTGGTTAGGACTTCTTCCTGACTCAGTCTTCATGAGCTTCCAGAATCCTCCTCTAGGTTGTTACTCGGCTTCTTAATTTTGTCTTTTTATTTATTATTATTTTTAATGTTTATTTATTTTTGAGAGAGACAGAGAGAGACACATACACACAGAGCACGAGCGGGAGAGGGGCGGAGAGAGAGGGAGGCACAGAATCCGAAGCAGGCTCCAGGCTCCGAGCTGTCAGGACAGAGCCTGACGTGGGGCCGAAACCCATGAACCGTGAGATCGTGATCTGAGCCGAAGTCAGACGCTTAACCGACTGAGCCATGCAGGCGCCTCTTTGTCATCCTTTTAAATCTGCTGTTTAGATATTGTTCAGGCAGTATTAGTTTTCTCTATTATATGGTACTGTAATCAGTTCATGAGTTCTTTTGGGATTGGGTCCTAACCTGCAGGAACACTCCGTTCCAGTTGATGTGCTTTTTGAAGTCCTGCTACCTTTTTGATGGGAAGGATCAAAGCGGAGCGGAGGTGGGTTAGTGCGGCTTCATGTAAATCTGATCTGTGAGGCTTTACCACATTCACAAAGGCACCAGATTGGGGCTTTCCTTTTAGTTCCTGTTACTTTATTACAATTATGAATGCCACATTAATGCTGTTGTTTTATCAAAGAACATAAAAATAAAGGTACCTTTTCTTAGTGTTGCGTATGTTAAGAAAAAGAGGCGACTACCGTGAGTCATAGAGCTACACTTACCTCAGGAATTTTGTACCTTTTAAAAAAATTTTTTTTAAGGTTTATTTTTCATATTTGTGAGAGAGACAGAGACAGAGCACAAGCAGGGGAGGGGCAGAGAGAGAGGGAGACAGAATCCGAAGCAGGTTCCAGGCTCTGAGCCGTCAGCACAGAGCCTGACGCGGGGCTCGAACTCGCGAGCAGTGAGATCATGACCTGAGCTGAAGTCGGACGCCCAACCGACTGAGCCACCCAGGCGCCCCAGGAATTTTGTATCTAAAAACACTCTCTGCTGGGTTTTCGCTGCAGTGTACCCGTATCAGGGGAGTGGAAGGTCATCGCCCTTTAAGAAAATTACATGAGGCCTATACAGAGTGTATAGGAGGTTGTAGTTTCATAGTGACTTGTGGGCCAGGAGGTCGTACTCTAGAACCAGCTCTTTCGTAGACTTTGGGAACCCAGTAATTTTCCGTACTACTTGCCCTCATGACTAATTAAGTACGTTTGAAGGAGTGTCCCCCTCGTGTTTGTTTTGAAGAGACCTCCTCTGAGAATTAATGGTAGAATACCTTTTTTTAGATCCCCCCCACACAGAGGATGTGGGATTATGACTGTTTCAGGTTGTGTGTTGTGGTATTACCCAAAGGCCCCTGAGTGCAGGCAGTGTTCGGGGCATCTTCCCCGGCCTCCACACCCATGCTCCCCATGAGCACCGGTCAGCTTGCCGCTCAGGAATCTACCTGTGTTCCATTGCTTGGAGTGTCTCCTCCGCCCTTCTTCTGCCCTTGAGTCATAGGGTGATGACATAGATTTTTTTTTTTTTTTTTTTTTTTTTTTTTGGTACTAAAGATTTTAATCTACATTTCCTAACACACGGGCCCATCCTAGTGGAACCCATGCTATAGCCCCCACAGCTCTTTCCAGGTGCTTCTGTTCGTTTACCCTGTTGTCGTTACCTACCTGTTTCTTCTCCCACTGGACTCTGGGCTCCTCTGGAGGGACTGTAGGTTCACCTCTTACATCTCTAGTGTCAGCTGATGCCGTGCCGACTGAGTCAAGAAGAACACGAAACAAGAAGATAAGATATTCGTGTTTGAGGATCCTGAGCGTGGCCCCACTACTCTAAGTACTCAACCCTGCCGTTTCCTCAAACAGTTTACTTGAGTTAGTGTGTGGTTCTCTCCTTCAAAACTATGGAGCAGGTATTTGGGCCAGAATGTTGTTTTTTGTTTGTTTTTTTTTTTTAATTTTAATTTTATTTAAGTTTTGTTTGTTTGTTTATTTATTATCTCTTATACATGCACAAGAGAGTGTTCAGGAAGGGCAGAGAGAGAGGGGGAGAGAGAATCCCAACTAGGCTCTGTGTCAGCATGGAGCCTGACGCGGGGCTCGAACTCACCAACCATGACATCATGACCTGAGCCAAAATCAAAAGTCGGTTGCTCAGCCGGCTGAGCCACCCAAGTGCCTGTGGGCCAGAATGTTTTTTGAGGAGTGCTTATTTATAGCAAGAATAAAAATGTTTTGTAGGGAAAGAGAATAATAATAATAATAATAATAATAATAGTAATAATAAAACATAGACAGAGTCCTTGCTATGTGCCAGACACTGTTTTAAGTGCTTTATACCCATTTCACCTAATCTTCACAGTTCCATGCGGTAGATATTGTATCATCTCCTTTTTGTAAATGAAACAGCTGTGGCCCTGAGAGGGCTGGCAAGTTGTGGAGTCAGGATTTGAATCCAGGCAGTGGTGGTCTTTATAGGTAAGTTGTACAGGAGAGGAGAGGGCATAATAACATCCTCTCCCGAACCTCTATATTCCTCTATAAATCTTTTCTGTGTTACATATTGCATTGTTCCTTGTAGAGTTACTTGCGTCAACTTCTGGTGTTTTCGCTGAGAAACGTCATTGTCCACTTCCGTGACCTGGTAACTGTAGGTTGATGGGCCATTTCAGAGGGTAACCACAATTAAGCCTCAGGACATGGCCTTGTTCAGCTACTCCTTTCATTCGGGCTAGATGTGTCGTCTGTCTCAAAGGGATTGGAGTCAGAATTTCTTTGGTATTTATTTATTCCTTCTACTTAGCTAAGCAAAATGTTTTGTAAAATGTTTGGTGGCTTTTATGTGGTCAGAGTGAGCGAACACAGGGTTAACACTCTTGGGCAAAAGGTTGAGCTCCTCAAAGAATTGGTGAATCTTAGAAGTTATTGCCATGGTCCTTCAATCTAACTGGCTAGCCAGCCTCAGTTCCTGGGCGGTGCAGACCCCTTTCACACTCACCACTCAGAGCACCTTGGTGCCTCAGCCCGAAGAGCCTGGATGTTCTGGCCAGGTTACTCCTGTTTCCTCACCCCTGGGAAAGCAGTGGTGGAATCTGGCTAACAATTCCAGTTAGTCCTCTTCATTGAATTGGCTCTTTATTCCTCTCCATTCTAAGTAAGGGAATAGCCTGAAACCATTTTTAGAGGGGCTACTAATGCTGTTTACAAGTTAATATGCCTTTTACTTAAACAGATTCCACCCCCCTCACTCGCTTTTCTTTCCAGTGCTTCATATCATCTCAAAAATGAAGAACCTCTAACTGAAAATCTGTAGGTGTGTGTCTAATGCACTTTTAATGATAAGTACCGTGAAATACTTTTACCATGCTAACATTTTCCGAGACTGTTCGTAGAATATTTTGCAACTTGATAAATGACCGATGGAGTTAGAAATCACTTAGGTTACCATAATTGTGTAATTTTAGATGTTCAGATACTAACCTCAGATCCATCAACAGAAGGCAGCTTCTTGATAGCCTTAAAAAAGGGGCACATCTTGAGTCAAGAATTATAAGACCCTTGGCTATTTCTGGAGAATGTGAGCTAATCTACCGTATGGTTTTCTTTCTGTGGAATTGGTGAAGAAAGAGACGAACAAAATCCAAAACCAAGTCACATGAAAGAATTAACACTCCTTGGGGCATCCGGTTGTTGGGGATAATCATAAATTCTGCCACCGGTAGTGGCTGACAAGGGGGAAGAGACTTGTAGCACTTGGCTGTTGACCGTGAAACAGATGGACGTTTGTTATGATTTTTACCCCTTACCTTCTACGTTAAGCAAAAGAACCTTCTACTTAGGTGAGGTTTTTTTTTTTTTTTTTTTTTTTTTTTTTAAGGTGCAATTTTGAGGGGCACCTGGGTGGCTTAGTCGGTTGGGCTTCTGACTTCAGCTCAGGTCATGGTCTTGCGGTTTGTGGGGTTTGAGCCCCGCATCGGGCTCTGTGCTGACAGCTGAGCCTGGAGCCTGCTTCAGATTCTGTGTCTCTTTCTCTCTCTGCCCCTCCCCTGCTTGCGCTCTGTCTCTCTCTCAAAAATAAAACATTAAAAAAAAAAAAAGTTGCAATTTTGAAAAAATTCAAACATACACAGAAGTAGAGAATAGTGGTGGGTCCCTGTGTCCTTGTCATTGTCTAAATAAACATCACTTCATGGTCTGTCTGGTTTCACTCTACCCCTGTCCCTTCCCCACTTTCCGCTGTAATATTTTGAAGCAGATCCCAGACCTCTTATCATTTAATCTCTACATATTTCAGTATTTTTTCGGAGAAGGTCTTTCAAAAGTTTATTTTCTTATTTAGAAAAGTTTCACAAACGAAACATTGGAATTTTTGCTGTATAAAGTTGTGGTTGAGATTAAGCAATTTCTAACTGATCAGCACTTTTCAGATTTTTGGCTGACAAACTTTCTGAAACTGGGAAAAAGTTAATCACAGTAACAAACAAATGCGTGTCTTGGTAGTGCTAAAAATTAGCTTATTTTTCAGACTTGATTGTTCTTGTTGAAAAAATGAAGATATTTCATAAGCTTTTTTTTTTTTTAAGCTTATTTATTTTGAGTGAGTGCATGCGCAGGCGTGGGGGAGGGGTGGAAAGAGAATCCCAAGCAGGCTCCGTGTTGTCCGCACAGAGCCTGATGCGGGTCTCAGTCTCCCAATCCATGAGATTATGACCTGAGCTGAAATCAGAAGTTGGACACTTAACCGACTGAGCCACCCAGGTACCCCGATGTTTCATAAATTTTTAAACTCTTGGATAGTGCCATTAATGTTCTTCTGTTTTGTTTGTTTTCAACCTTTATATTTCCCAGCTATTTCAAACAGGCTAAATAGTGTACCTTAAGCTCATGCAATCATTTAGGCCCAACTGGTAGGGAATTTTCAGTAAGTTGGATATAACTTTAATAGTAGGTTTCCATTCAAGAACTGTATTTGCTAATTGCAGGTGCTTATTAAGTAGAATTCTTGGGTTTTATAGAATAAGTAAATGGACTTATGGGCTTTATTTATATGTGTATATATATTTTAAAAATATGTTTATATGCTACGAATTTAATCTGAGTTAGAGAAACTAGCCTAGTTTATATGTAATCAATTAATTGATTCATTAGAATTTTACTTTTATCATAAATAATAAAATAAAATAATCTTTATTCTTTGTAAGTGAGGAGCCGACTTTGTGAAAGGTAATCAAACTTAAAAGCAAGTTTTGGCTAATTAATCTTATCTTTTCTCTTAAGTGTCCCGAGAGGGCATGGAGATTGTTACAGGCAGTCACACATACTAAAAAGAACAAAATACTCATTAACTAGAAACAACGGTGTGCATTTTTAAGGCTCTGAAGCATACTGTCAGGCTTAATAATAACAACAGCACATATTGGCTTAGTACTTGCTGTTCTGAGCGCTTAACTAACTCCTCTATTTGCTACCATAGTCCTGTGGGGATAGATGTTGTAACTATCCTTGTTTTATAGATAGGAAACTGAGGCACAGAGATGCTAGGTGCTAGTCCCAACCCAGTTCGTAAGTTGTCAGTTGGAATTCAGCAGCTGGGCTCCATAGTATAAGCCCTTAACAATTCTGCTAGAGTGCCACACTTGGTTTATAAGGTGAAATACTATTAGTTCATAGGCATTGCGTTTTTGTCCATGAGAACATGTCCTTTTAGACCACTGCTGTCCAATAGAATTTTCTGAAATGATGGAGATATCCTGCCTGCGTTATCCAGTAGGATAACCACTAATCACATTAAACATGGCTAATGTGAACGAGGAACGACAGTTTAAATTCTATTTAATTTTAATAGCCACATGTAGCTGTAGTGGCCCCAGTATTGGACAGTGAAGTTTTAGAGTCTGAGAGACCTGGGAGAATTTATAGTTTGCATTTTCCTGGAGAAATGACAACTCCTTGGCATTTTATGACTCAGTATCTTGACCTCAGTAGGGTAGTCAGTGATTGTATCATTTGATAGCAATGATTCTTATGAGTTAAAAATACTTTTACAAATCAGTTAACTGAATGTTTAAAACCGTAATGCCTAACAACAAAATCCTGTTTGATCACTAACATGAGACACGGTCGGCCTACCACGTCTGGAGGCATCCCCTTGTTAATTCCTCCGTAGCTGAGCAGAAATTGCTTTGACATTCCCTTATGCTTGTCAGCCTTGGAGGAGAGCTCTTGTCTTGTAAAGAGTCCAGCTCCTTGGTCAAGCTTAACATCAAGGAAAGATGATAAGACAGTAAAATGGACTTTGTGGGCGAAAAGCAGCTCGTAAGAAGGAAGTGTTGAGTTTTTCTTCTTTCTCCTACAGCCTGCTCGGTAGATTTGTGTTGACAGAACACAACTCCCACCTAGCAACGTGCAGCCAGTACACTCATTGGTAATAAAGCCAGGTTCCATTTCAAATGAGACCACATAAACTATGGTATTGCTGCCTCCTATAATGTGCTTTCATCTAAGCCTTTATGAGGCACTTAAACCTAATTATTTTAATCTTTTCTTTATGTTGATGAAAAGGTCCGGAGTGGTTGTTTCCATCAGCAGCGGTGGGGACCTGAAATGCAGGCAAGCCAACAGAGCTTGCAGATGGTGGCAGGTTTTGGACTTTAGCCACTCAGCAGACATAATTAAACACGTCTGCAGTTCTAAAACAGACCTTTTCTTTGTTTATGGGATTGAACTGTTATCATTAGCATTTAAGTGAAGGACTTGGAGTCCTAGAGCCAGGTGCTATATCAGCTATGATGTTAAGTACTGGATCTGGAACTCTGCTTTGAAAGGTTTGTATGGAGAAGTTTCCACAAACATTTGGGAATTCGGAAGGCTGTGGGGTGTTTTCAACAAATCTTGTTTGCTCGGTTCCTGTTCGTGATTCTCAGATGTAGCGAAATGAGAACAGAGAGAGTCAGGATTGGATGCGAGAGTGGATTGGGACTTTAAGGCAAAAAGTACGGAATGGTACGCAACTATACCCTATTCCTGGCTCTGGTATTAGCTTCTGTTTGAAGTTGGGCGAATCATTTAGTTACTGTGGACTTTGACTTCTCCACTTGGTGAAAACTTCTTTAGGGATGGGAAACCGCGTATCACAAGAAAGTGATTTGACTTCTTGAAAAGAGAATTACGGTTTATTGGTAGAATGAAAGATAGCTTTGAGAATGATTTTGCATGTTTATTCTAACTGCCTCATTGCCAATAAACTCTCCATTTACACTTTTAATGATGATTTAAGGAAGGGGTGGGCATTATTTAAAGACATCTGGGTTGAGTTTTGCTCATGTAGGACACTGTAGAGCGTGTTCTGTAGCTACCTTTTTAGCCAAAGCTTTAGAACTAAGTCAGCCTTGTGCTGGGTAGTGACTGCACAGCTTAGGTAAGTTTACTGACTGACTTGCCCTTATGTCCTCTCCACAGTTAAACTCTCCTTATTTTGGCCAGGAAATAAAATCACTCTTCTTTTGTGTTTTCCCTGGCCCGCTTTCCTTTCCACATGACCTTTAAGAACTGTCCTCTCTGGGCGCCTGTGTGGCTCAGTTATGTGTCCAACTTCGACTCAGGTCATGATCTTGCGGTTCGTGGGTTCGAGCCCCGTGTCGGGCTCTGTGCTGACAGCTTGGAGCCTGAAGCCTACTTCAGATTGTGTCTTGCTGTGTCTCTACCCCTCCCCTACTCCTCTTCTGTCTCTCTCTCTCTCTCAAAAATAAATTAACATTAAAAAAAAAATATATATATATATATTCTCTCTGGGGGGCGCCAGGGTGGATCAGTTGGTTGGGTGTCTGACTCTTGATTTTGGCTCGGGTCCTGATCTCCTGGTTCATGAGTTTGAGCCCTATGTCACTAGTAGCGTGGAGCCTGCTTGGGATTCTCTCTCTTTCTCTCCCTCTCTCTCCCTCTCTCCCTCTCTCTCCCTCTCTCCCTCTCTCCCTCTCTCCTCTCTCCCTCTCTCTCCCTCTCTCCCCCTCTCTCCCCCTCTCTCCCCCTCTCTCCCCCTCTCCCCCTCTCTCCCTCTCTCTCCCTCTCTCCCTCTCTCCCTCTCTCCCCCTCTCTCCCTCTCTCCCCCTCTCTCCCCCTCTCTCCCTCTCTCCCTCTCTCCCTCTCTCCCTCTCTCTTCTCTCTCCCTCTTGCTTTCCCTACCACACTTGCTCACACGCTGTGTCTCAAGTAACACATTAAAAAAAAAAAAACCCAAACCAAACTGTTCTCTTTCTGGAAACAAGGTCTTCCCTCATGAACTTAGGACCGTGCTGTGCTGTATCTCAAGCAAGGCTGGTGTCACAGAATGATGACTCTGGAGGACGACTTCATCAGGTTATGACCACGCAAATGCTGTATTGAGATAGTTGCCTACAAATGGATCAACGTTTGTTGGACCCATTTTTTCAGTCACTTAATGGTACGTGTGCCTCTGTCTTGAGAGAGGTCGTATACAGTTGACTGCACGTGGGTGCTGAGCTATACCCATGACTGCTGTGACTCCCCCTGAGGTGGCCCTTTTGCTGTGCTAGAGAGAGCAATGATTCCAAACTCATGCTAGGCCAGCGTGCAGATCTGGTTCTTGGTTTCCAAATCCTGTGCATTCTGTAACTTAGAAACCATAGTGTGTGTGTGCTCACATGTGTCACGTCTGCACACACACAAGCAGACTGTACCAAGGACTTGGAAGGACGATTGAGCCTTGCACGCCTCTTAAACAGGAAACATTACCCCAGAGTGAAGACGTCACGAATTTAAAGACAGACTAGTTCTGTTGAAGAGCAGCCCTTTACTTTGTGCGTTTGCACGTTAGTAACTTGTTTTAGGGAGATTTGTTGCTTATGACTGTAGCATCTTGCCTTCCTGCTAGAAGAGGATGATTTCATGGTGGAGGATGTCTCAGGTATCTTAGTTTGCTACTTGATAGCATGAATTATGCTTTAAGGCCTGGAAAAAAAAAAAAAGTAGTTTAAGTCTGTCTTGACCCATGCAAAGGAAGCTATTTCGTAACTATCGGGCACATGAAACTTGGCAGGCCCCAGGTCCATTAGTGGCCACAGTCACATGATTGATTAGCAGTTGGAAACGATAGTTAGCTTATTGCAGACCTACATCTGGCAAAATTGATGTTGTCATCAGTGTCACACTACTCACACTGTTCTGCCAACTTCCTTCCAATAACAAAAGTTTCTTGCCTGGCGTGTGTGAAAGTGTGACAATGTATGTGTATGGAATTAGAGAGTTTTTAACCATGAGCCAATCATAACCGCAGGCTTACCTTGGCGATACCATGAGTTCGGTTCCAGACCACCACAATAAAGTGAGTATCACAGTGAAGTGAGTCAAATGAAAGTTTTGGTTTCCCAGTGCGTACGAATGTTGTGTTTACACTATACTGTAGTCTGTTATGTGCATTATGTCACTAAAAAAAAAAAAAAAAAAAAAAAAAAAAAAAAAAAAAAAAAAAAAAAAAAAAAACCATACCTTAATTAAAAAAAAAATTATTTCTGGGGCACCTGGGTGGCTCAGTCGGTTGAGCGTCCGACTTCAGCTCAGGTCATGGTCTCACCGTCCGTGAGTTCGAGCCCCGCCTTGGGCTCTGTGCTGACAGCTCAGAGCCTGGAGCCTGCTTTGGATTCTGTGTCTCCCTCTCTCTCTGTCCCTCCCCTGCTCGTGCTCTGTCTCTCTCTGTCTCAAAAATAAATAAAAACATTAAAAAAGTTTAAAAAAAGTATTGCTAAAAAATGCTAATCGTGATCTTTCAGCAAATTGTAATCTTTTTGCTGGTGGAGGAGGGTCTTGCGTCAGTGTTGATGGCTGCTAACCAACTGATCAGGGTGGTGGTTGCTGAAGTTTGGGGTGGCTGTGAGGATTTCTTAAAATAGGACAACAATGAACTTTGCCTCATGGATTGACTCTTCCTTTCATAAATGATTTCCGTGTAGCATGGGATGCTTTTGATGGGATGCAGTTTGATGGGATGCATCTTACCTATAGTAGACCCTCTTTCAAAATTGGAGTCAGTCCTGTCTAACGCAAACACTGCTTTATCAACTAAGTTTATGTAATATTTTGAAGTTTTTGTTATTTCAGTAATGTGCAGGGCATCTTCAACAGGAGCAGATTCCATTTTAAGAGACCACTTTCTTTGCGTAAGAAACAACCCCTCAGCCATTCAAGTGTTATCATGAGCTTGCTGCAGTTCAGTCTTTTCTTCAGGCTCCATTTCTGATTTTCATTTTCTTGCTGTTTCTACCACAGCTTTGGATGTGGAGTCTTGAACCCCTCAAGGTCACCCACGAGGGTTGGAATCAACTTCTTCCAAAACTGCTCATGTTGTTATTTTGATCTCTTCCCACGAATCACAAATGTTCTTAATGGCATCTAGGATGGTGAATGTTTTCCAGAAGGTTTTCAGTTTACTTTGCCCAGCTCAATGAGGAAAAGCACTGTCTATGACACCTATAGGCTATGGAATGTAGTTCGTAAGTAATAAGACTTGAAAGGGGAGCCTGCGTGGCTCTGTCGGTTAAGTGTCCAACTCTTGATTTTGGCTCAGGTCACGATCTCAAGGTTTGTGAGACCAAGCCCTGCATCAGGCTCTGCGCTGACAGCACGGAGCCTACTTGGGATTCTCTCCTCCTTTCTCTCTGCCCCTCTGTTGCTCACACTCTGTCTCTCGAAAACAAATAAAAAAAAATAAGACTCGAAAGTCAAAATTACTGCTGATCCATGGGCTGCAGAAGGGCTGTTGTTTTAGCAGACGTGACCGGGTGCATTGTCATATTTTGAAAGGAATCTTTTTTTCTGCACAGTAAGTCTCAACAGTGGGATTAAATAGTAAACCATATTGTAAATAGATGTTTTATCATCCAGGCTTTTTATAGAGCATGGTAAGAGTTGATGTAGCATAATTCTTAAGGGTCCTAGGATTTCCAGAATGGTCAATGACAGTTGACTTCAATTTAAAGTCACCAGCTGCATCAGCCCCTAACAAGAGAGTCAGCCTGCCCTTTGAAGCTTTGAAGCCAGGCATTGGCCTCTCCTCTCTAGGTATGAAAGCCTTAGATGGCATCTTCTCCCAATATAAGGCTATTTTGTCTACACCGAAGCCTGTGGTTTAGTGTAGCCACCTTAATTATGTTAGCTAGATCTTCAGGATAACTTGCAGCTTCTACATGTACTTGCTGCTTCACCTCATACGTTTATGCTATGGAGACGGCTTTTTTCCTTCAACCTCATGAACCAACCTCTGCCAGCTTCACGCTTTTCTTTTGCAACTTCCTCACCTCTCTCAGCTTTCATAGAATTGAAAAGAGTCAGGGCCTTCCCCTTGATGAAGCTTTTGGCTTAAGGGAATGTGGTCGCTGATTTGATCTTTTATCCAGACCGCTAAAAAAGTTTCTCCATATCAGCAGTAAGGCTTTCTTATCATTTGTGTGTTCACTTTTGAATAGCACTTTTCATTTCCTTCAAGAACTTTTCCTTTGCGTTCGTAACTTGGCTGACTGGTGCGAGAGGCCTAACTTTCAGCCCCGCCTGGCTTTCAACATGCCTCTCTCGCTAGGCTTAATCATTTCTAGCTTTTCATTTCAAGTGAGAGACTTGTGACTCTTCCTCTTACTTGAACACTTAGAGGCCATTGTAGGGCTGTTAACTGGCCTGATTTCAATGTCGTTGTGTCTCAGGGAATAGGGAGGTCTGAGCAGTGGGAGAGAGAGATGGGGGAGTGGCTGGTTGGCAGAGCGGTCAGAACACACACAACATTTATGGTTAAGTTCACCATTTTGTGTGGGTGTGGCTGTGGTGCCCCAGACAATCACAGTAATCACACCAGAGATCGCTGATCCCAGATGACCGTAACAAATATAATAATACTGAAAAAGTTTGAAACCCCGCCAGGGTTACAGAATGTGACCCAGGGACACGGAGTGAGCAGATGCTGTTGGATAAATGGTGCCGGTATACTTGCCTGCTGCATGGTTGTCACAAACCTTCACTTTGAGGGGGGAAGAAAAGAACCCAAACCAAAAACAACCCCACGCAATAGCTGCAAAGTACGATAAAGTGAAGTGCGATAAATTGGGGCGTACTTATACTTGAACTTCTTGATTTTCATGAAACATAAGAAAAATTGAAGATTCCATACTTCTCTACTCTCTAAATTTAGAGAATCTGTGGGTTTCTCCTTACTAAGTAAACGAAGAGGAAGAAACAAAGAAAGGCTGCCCCAAATCATGTCATCTTGTGCCCAGGGCCGGTAAAAAAATACAGGAGCAGACGGGCCTCCCGAACTTGGACAGTGACTTAAAAACATGAATTAATGTAATTTTAAATGTTTGTTGCTGGTTTTTCATGGAAGTTAGTAGTTGTTTCCTGAGGGATTTGCTCTCAGGAGTCATTTTGTGCTCTTGTGAAAGGAAATGGAGGGTGGTGAAAATGTAGGTGGGTCTGGACTGGTTAGAAATTGGATGAGCAGGTCTCACAAATCTTTTCTTTCTACTTTGCTGCAGATACTCAAAGACTGGAAGTTAATTTCTCCCAAACGTGGCAAAGGGCATTTCCATTTCAGAGATTTTAAGTTTTGTAACTTACCTCAAGGTGGAATTTCTTCTATTTAAGGGTTATCTAATGCATTTTTTGGTCAAAAAATGTTTTTCCTTGTCTTTGTGTCTTCTCAGACTTCAAAAGAAGAGGCTTTTCTTTTTTTCCTTAATGGTTTTTATCATGTTTGAAGTCCTGAGTCCTATGAGTAATGACATATATGTAAATAAAGTCCCTGTTATCTTTTTTCCTGAAAATGTGTAGATCTGATCGTCAAAAGATAAGTACAGAAATACTTGGTTATAGCTTTACATTAAAGAATTTTGATCTGAGGTATCAGGGAAGGCATCTAATTCTTTATTTCAACTGATGTCAACTGACATCTTGACATGGTATGACATGGTCAACAGCCATTGTGCCCCTAACTACCAGTTTGGTGTGAGGTATCTTTATGTTTATGATTAGTGAAATGGGAGAATTGGACCAGGTGGTCACTAAGGTTTCTTTCAGTTCTTTTGTTTTGTTTAAGTTTATTTTATTTATTTTGAGGTGGGGAGGGGCAGAAGAGGGGCAGAGAGAGCGAGACAGAATCCCAAGCAGGCTCGGTGCTGAACACAGAGCCCGACTCGGGGCTTGAACTCCTCAACCGTGAGATCATGACCTGAGCTGACATCAAGAGTCAGATGCTTAACCAACTGAACCATCCAGGTGCTCTGTTTGTTTGTTTGTTTGTTTTTTTCATGTTTGTTGATTTTTGAGAGAGAGAGACAGCATGCACATGCGTGCTGGCATGAGCAAGTGGGGGAGAGGTAGAGAGGGGAAGACAGAGGATCCAAAGTGGGCTTCTCGCTGATAGCAGCGAGCCTGATGTGGGGCTCGAACTCATGAACCACGAGATCGTGACCTGGGCCGGAGTCGGTTGCTCAACTGACTGAGCCGCCCAGGTGCCACGGTTTCCTGACAGAATGTGTTCAGCTTTAACGATGAATCAGTTAATTTTTTTTTTTTTTGACATCTTTCATTTTTTTTTTTTTTAAATTTTTTTTTTTTTCCAACGTTTATTTATTTTTGGGACAGAGAGAGACAGAGCATGAACAGGGGAGGGGCAGAGAGAGAAGGAGACACAGAATCGGAAACAGGCTCCAGGCTCTGAGCCATCAGCCCAGAGTCCGACGCGGGGCTCGAACTCACGGACCGCGAGATCGTGACCTGGCTGAAGTCGGACGCTTAACCGACTGCGCCACCCAGGCGCCCCAACATCTTTCATTTTTACATTGAACCCAAATTGTCATGGTTGAGAGGCTTTGTGTAGCAGTATTTTTTTTCACATATTTTGACCAGGATACACTTTGAGGTACAGTAGCTCAGTAAATACACATACACAAAAATATTTATGTATGTAATAGCTGAATCAAAAGTCAAAAGTTTCGTTAAGTCCGTGCTTGCCTTTATTCTTTGTGATGCAATTCTGTACTATTATATATTTTTTAAAAAGAAAGTCAGTGACCCACTAAATTGATTATATGACACAGGAATGGGTCTTGGCCTCTAGTTCAGAAAATACTGCTCCATAGCAACCTAGAACAGGTTTGTTTCTTCAAAGTCAACTCAAATTCAACTACAGTTAGCTTATTTGCCTTTAGCTCTTCTCTTTTAAGGGCCTTAAGGTCCCTACTTTTTAAAGGTTTTCCTTGTGTGTTTGGATATTTTGAATTTCTTAAAAACAGTTTTTAATGTTTTTTTTATGTTTAAATTTATTTTTGAGAGAGAGCATGACCAGGAACAGGGGAGGGAAAGAGAAAGAGGGGAACAGAATGTCTACGCAGGCTCTGTGCTGACAGCAGCAAGCCCGATGCGGGGCTCGAACTCACAAACTGTGAGATCGTGACCTGAGCCGATGTCGGATGCGCAATGCGCAACTGACGGAGCTACCCACGTGCCCCTGTTTTGATATTTTGACTACCATCATGGTCATCTGCCCTTAGATACTTAAAGTTTGTGCCCACCTTAAAGTAATGGTGACCGGAAGAAATACAATCTCAAAATAAAATTTAACCACTGCCATGTCTTTCTCCTGTCTTCTTTCCTAGTAATGTCTACTATGTGTTGCACAATTTCTGTTTTTTTTTTTTTTTTTACAAGTATTTATTCCGCACACACTTGCCGAGCACTGTTTGGACTGTCCTTGAGGCATGGGGATACAGCAGAGAGCAGAACAAAAATTACTGCTTTCAGAGAGTGTACATTGTAGAGAATTGTGCTGCCGTTTGGAGTATGATGAGTCCTAGCCATGCCCTCACCCATGGAGCTCTCTTTTAGTGCTCAGTTGCTCAATTGCACGTGGTCTTTTATGGCTCTGTGTTGTATGCTTGTATGTGTTTCCCTTCTGAATTGTGAGCTCTTCCTGCCTTTCCACTTGAGTGCACGTCTCAGCAAAGATGAAATGGCAGCTCCTAGGAAGAGAGTGGATGTATACAGTTTTCCTTTATTTTAATTCGTTAAAAAAACGAAGTGGAAATTAGTTAAAAAAAAAAAAATCACAGTACAAAAATACTAAGTTATTTTTCTTGAGTTTCAGAGTGGTTAAGGGAAGTTTGAAAGTTTCCATTATATGTGATAAAAGCCTGTAAATTCTCTTCAGGTCACAAGGGCATCAAGAGGGGTCTTTAACTTTTTAAGACAACGAAGTATAATTTTAAAATAAAATTGTAACTATTTCTAGAGTGACTTTGACATGGGTAAATTTGGACCAATGTTAATAGTTTTAGAGATTGAATTTTAAAAAATGTCTGTTGTAACTGAGGGTTGATGGGGGGTGGGGGAGAGGAGAAAGTGGGTGATGGGCATTGAGGGCACTTGTTGGGATGAGCACTGGGTTTGTATGGAAGCCAGTTTGACAGTAAATTATATTAGATAAATAAATACATACATAAATAAAAGATGTCTGTCTTATATAAAGTAGTATATTGGGGGGAAGAGGTTTAAGTAAACAAAATAAATAGGAATGTGGTTCTTCAAAGTTTGCATTCACATTAGAAAATAAAATCTACACTCCCTCTTTCTCTCTGTCCCTCCTTTGCTTGTGTGCCCCCCCCCAAAATAAGTAAATAAACTTAAAAAAATTAAAAAAAAGGGGGGAGGGCACCTGGGTGGCTTCCTCGATTAAGCGTCCGACTTCGGCTCAGGTCATGATCTCACAGATCCTGGGTTCGAGCCCCACATCGGGCTCTGTGCTGACAGCTTGGAACCTGGAGCCTGTTTCAGGTCCTGTGTCTCCCTCTTTCTCTCTGTCCTTCCCTCTCTTGTGTCCCCCCCCCCCCCACCTTTCTCTCTCAAAAATAAATAAATAAACTTAAAAAATTAAAAAAAAAAAAGAAAGAAAAGAAAATCTATGTACACGAAAGCCACATAAGTACAACTTGAATATAATCATAGGTAAGTAGGATTATTCAAGAGAGGTAACTGGAGACCTGGCATTTGAAGTAAATGGGACTGGATTGGTAAAAAAAAAAAAAGTCATGTCTGTTCTGAATTGAATATAATTTAAGGGATTGGAAGCACTTAAAAATCTGTGCATAGGTGTAGTTGGAAATTTATTTATTTTTTTAAAAATAGAATTTCTCCTATTTAAAAAATTAACAACTTAGGAATTTTATTAATGAGAAATGTAAATATATTTGTAACATGAGAAAATGTGTAGAGTCAAAGAGCAAGGAAACCAAGCCTTAAATGTGACATTATTCAGTCAGATTGGGATTGCATTGGTCTACGGGCAGGAAAATCTCTGTGAGGTGGCATTTTCACATAGGCCTGCCTCTTCCTTTACTTTATTCTGAACTACATATATATATATATATATATATATATATATATATATATATCAATTAAAGCTTTCTAGTCCAAGAAAGGTGGCAATTTATGATGAACTTATAAACAAAGCCCTAGAACATTACTACGCTTAACTGATGAATGCTCTCTCCCTTCCCTGGTTAAAGATTTTGGCCTCCAGTGTGGTTGTCTGAGAGAAAATTAATGGATTCTTTTCTCTGATCTCTTGTAGAAAGGCTCCCACTATAAAAAATGTTTGACTTTTTTTTCCAAAGAAGAAAACTGGAATACTTTAAATTTTTATTTCTTTTTTTTTTTAATGTTTATTTATCTTTGAGAGAGAGGTTGAGAGAGAGAGAGACAGAGAGAGAGAGTGGGGGAGGGGCAGAGAGAGGGAGACACAGAATCTGAAGCAGACTCCAGGGTCTGAGCTGACAGCACAGTGCCCAAAGCAGGGCTTGAACTCTCACAGACAGTGAGATCATGACCTGAGCTGACGTTGGATGCTTAACCGACTGAGCCACCCAGGAGTCCCTAAAACAAATACTTTTGAGTTTTCCTAATACTTTAAGTTCATAAAGGCGAACTGAAAAAGTACTTAAGGAACTAGTATTAAAATCACCTTAGGAAAAAAATCATTTTTGTTTTCAGAGAAAACGATGCCTCAAAGCCAAAAGTAGTAACCCAAATAAAATACACAGAGAAGGAGAATCTGCCTAGTTGTATGATTTCGGGCAAATCCAAATTGGATTTCATATTTTTAACTTTTTCTGTGAACTTCCACTTGACATTCTTTAAAGTGAAATGACACTTTGTACTAATCCTTAAAAGGCCCCTCCTCTCCATTTAAAACCTGTGAAAATAGCTATCTTCTAATAATGTCATGTTAATGGAACCCTGGGATTTGGGAGGGTGAGCACAGGTGTCCACGTCCAACTGAATGCAGATCTCTTTGTCAGAAGAAGGTGAGAGATGCCATTTAACCAATATGACAACGTCTGTAGAAAGTACTCATTTTTAGTGTGGAAATGGTAAATTTCAGATTATGAAGGAATCTCCCTTTTCATCGTAGCTTCTCTGCGAACAGTAGGTTGATTGAAGTAAATATTTAAGTGTACTGAGACATTTAGATTGTGGCAGATGAAAACACGGGTGCCTTTGGATGAGGGCAATCTGCACAAAATGCTTTTGACTCTAATGATAGCTTTCTGTCTGCTGCCACCCAGGCATCTTTCTTGTTCTCATTGATTTGAGGGGCATTCCCTAAACTGCGGGAGGAAATTCAGACACTAGTTTTGGAGATTCCTGGCCATGGCCGCCTTTTACAGGAAGTTCTTCTGGTGATGAGTGTCATATGATTGCTATGGGAATGTGTTTACTTGACTGTCTGTTGACCCTTTGATACAGGAGATAAAGGACACACTTTTGTTGTTGTTGTTGTTGTTGTTGTTGTTGCTAAACTCCTATGTAGGTATTTAAGCAACCTTTGAGATAATGGAACCCACACCCTACAGAAATAGTGTGTCACAGAGACAGGACAGGGATGGACATTTCTATAAATCTGCGTATCCCCAGGATTAGGGAGACATGAAAAATATGAATTCATGATTTCTTCTACTAAGTACTATAAATGTTATGCTGTTAAGCTACACAGAATCTGAGATGAGGTCTCAGTATCTTCTATTATGTGCTGATTAGAATAAAAGAATAAATCTGTATCAGTTGCAGGAATCTAGAAGGTCCTTGTGCCTTTGCCCTTGGTGGGATTTTGTGTTTGGAGCTACAGTTCCAAGTGTACCTGCTAGCTTAATAGGAGGAGAGACCAGGAAGAACAAACTGGCAAGCGAGTTGGGTGGATATTGACATGAAGGTCTGTAGATAGTTGGAAAGAAATTTTGCAGGCAGGTATTTGAAGCACAGGTACTAGGATTACCTCTGTGTCGCCACTGTTCAGGTCTTCCTTCAGTCCTCAGTTCTGTACACAGGGAAACGTGTTGAGAGGGCAAATAATGCCTCAATAGCCACGATTTGGCAAATTGTCAATATCCTTTAAGATGAGGAGTTCCTAGTAAGGAAAGATAGGACCTGGGAGTGTTTTTTTAACGTGAGGTGTTGGGTGAGGGAAGGCCGAGTTCCGATCGGTGCCTTTGCTTTTCGTGAGAGAAGTATTATTCCTGGAAATGAAAAGCATGGAGGCAGAAAATCTATTTCTTTAAAAAAAAAAAAAAAAAAAAAAAAGGTAGGGACTGGATTTTTGCACTGCTGGACTAGCTGTTGATTTGGCAGCCTTGGTAACTGAAATCCTGTCTGTGTGGCTGCGCAGAATCTCGAATGCTTGGTTTCAAATCTGAAGTCACAAGCAGCGTTCTAAAACAAAAGAATGGATTTAGAATAATAGAGGGTGGAGAAAGAGAAAAGACTGACAAACAGGCCAGTTAATTATTTTTTTAAACACGAATGAGGCGGTTGTTTAAAACCTGAATCAAGAAAACAACTATGGAAGAACCTCCACAGAAAAATAAGGTTTATCTTAGCAAAAGTTTGTACTTCACTCTGAAGGCTAGTTGATAATGACCTTCAGTTACCTGAAAGAATTATTGGAAAGGGTGGGGTGGGGGGTGGCATTACCCAGTTTCAGTAATTGTCTTGCACCTGAGGCTTTGGAATATGTTTGGTTTTCTCATGGATTGACTGTTGAAGTTGAGTGTGGTTCAGCTGTGACCTTCGCCTGAGACTTCTTGCCCTTTTTAGGTTGAAGACATCCTTTTGAATCTTAGAATTTTCAGCAATAGCTTGAAGGGATGGGAACTGCCCATGTGATGTTTCGTCTTGGCATAAAGCCAGAAGGCTCTGCTCTCACCTGTAATTTAAAGGTGGTTTGCTGATAAACCATCATGGGCTCAGATTTGATATGTTCTTAGTAGAAAGCTTCGAGGGCCCCAAAGAAAGTCTAGACTAGGAATCTCCTGCTGATTGTGTTTATTAAGGACATCCCATGATTATGCATAAAATGTATGTGTCTATTTGAGTCTCTGAATCTGGTGGTTAGGTTTTTTGAAGGGCTAACTCATTTTCCTTACAGTAACTTTCTTAGGAATTAGAATCAGTTTAGAACTTCAGCTACTTAAACTGTTTCCCCAGTATTTGGAAATAGTTAATTAACACTTTTTTGAAAATTGATTGACCATCAGGATGTCATGTTAGTCTAAGGTTTGAGTTCAAAAATTGATATATATGTAAAAACTGATATATAAAGGTTGGAAGTTGTGATTTATTAGTTCTTTTTCCAGAGATTCATCTGTTGCGTCGTTTTCTATCCCTGTACTCCTTTCAGGAGTGATTCAAAGACACTGGTTGTTACTAGTGGTTGTTCGTTAGTATTGGCAAAATGGGAAGAATCGGATTACCTTCTGGATTCTTCCATTTAATGGCCACAGAAATTTGCTTCTGTCTTACTTTACTTCTCCAATCATCTCTGTTTTCTCCATTGATCTGAAATGTAACCCTGGTTTCTGTGGTGTATCTTTTGTTTCATTGTCTCTCTGATCTTTGTTCTCTTTGTTTTTTCTGTACATGGCACAAAATTGGACCCGAGTCTAGAATTTTGAGTTTTATGCTGATATTGTGCTTCTCCGTATTTGTGTTTTGTATGTCAAGTGATGATTTTGAGTCTTACATTTTATAAGTTAAAATCTTAGGATCTTATTTCATACATATATTTCAAAGCAGGGCATTGACTTGATATAAAAGTTACTTTCTTCTTAAATCTATAATATACTGAATCCATTTTTTGGAAGGTTTTCTTTGTTTGTTTGTTTGTTTTAAGAGCAGTTTTAGATACACAGCTAAATTGAGAGGAAGGTATAGAGACTTCTCATATATATACCCCTTTCCCTCCACGCATACATAGCCTTCCCATTACCACTATCCCCCATCAGAGTGGTGCATTTGTTATAATTGATGGACACTACATTGGCACATCATGATCACCCAAAGTCTGAATGTATTGCTGAATGTGGAAAGTAAAATTTTCAGCAGTGTTGTAACTTACAAGATTGAACGGCTGGGGGTAAGGTTAGCAATTCCCATTTGCCGTTAGTCTTGCATTTTGTCAGTTATTCCTCAGAGCAGTTAGGTTAACACATTAAGTTTTTGGGTTTAAGAAATGTGCTTCGGGGCGCCTGGGTGGCGCAGTCGGTTAAGCGTCCGACTTCAGCCAGGTCACGATCTCGCGGTCCGTGAGTTCGAGCCCCGGGTTGGGCTCTGGGCTGATGGCTCAGAGCCTGGAGCCTGTTTCCGATTCTGTGTCTCCCTCTCTCTCTCCCCCTCCCCCGCTCATGCTCTGTCTCTCTCTGTCCCAAATAAATAAATAAACGTTGAAAAAAAAAATAAAAAAAAAAAAAAGAAATGTGCTTCAAAGTGTAAGGTAGTTAATGCTTACCTAATTGGCTAGGAAGAGCTTTTATTTCTTCTTAGGAAAATAATTTCCTCTTGTTTCACATTATCCAGCACATTGCTTGAGTGAAATTAATTGTTAACTTGAAATGCATTTATTTTCTATGGTTGTGAGTATTCCCAGAGTACATTTGACACTTTGATGATACTTAATTGTGGATTAGGTTCCTGGTTCCATGTGATACGTTGACATTCAAGTTAGAGGAGGCTTTACATTTACAAAAGTTCAATGGCAAGAAACTCATCATTAACTAGGATGGCAGGAAATAAGGAAATAGTGTTTTGGCATTTGAGGTATGTATGGGAATTCTTTTCTGTACCAGCCTTGTGAACCAATAAGGAAGTCTAACCAATACAGATTTTTCTTTTATAAACATCTCCCCCATGCCCAAAGTCAGCTTTATTACTTACTGTCTGCTGTGGTCACTTACTTTCTATGGATAAATAGTATTCCTTGTTATTTGCAAGGCTGATGTAACAGCACAGCTGTCATTTGCTTGGCATTTCTGCTTCTGGTGAAATGCTATTTGTGCAGATTTATCTGATCCAGATGTGTGACCAGCAAGTTACATTTCTAATTATAAGGATAGCCAAATTCCATTATAAGCACATCATGGGATTATAGGGCCAGGAGGTATCTTGAGAGGACATCTAGTTCATTCTCCAGCTTTTCTGCAGGACCACACTTCATAAAACCACTCCAGCACTGAACAAAGCAGTAAAGAATGTTCCACTCATGTATAGGCTGCATGTAGAATCATCAGATTCTGGAAATCATCAAAATTGGAAAAAGAGATGTGTCCCTCTGGCCCAGCCCTCCTACTTCACGGGTAAACAGATTGAGGCCCTGAGAAGTTGGACTTAATCTGGATTTTTAATGTTTGTTTATTTTTGAGAGAGAGAGAGAGAGAGAGAGAGAGAGAGAGAGAGAGAGAGAAGGAGACAGAGGATCCAAAGTAGCCTCTGCTCTGACAGCAGACACCCCGATGTGGGGCTCGAACCCATGAACTGTGAGATCATGACCTGAGCTGAAGTCAGATACTTAACTGACTGAGCCACCCAGGCGCCCCTGGATATTTAGAACTCTGCCTAGAACTTGCTCCCCTGTCTTCTGAAGCAGTCTGTGCTGATAGGGTGGGAGACTTGATTGTAATGCCAGGTACAGATTCAGACACAGCTCTCTAGTTACTTAATTTAGACGAGGTAAGGATTAATGATAGCTGGATTCGATTGGAATTTATTAACTATTTCTGAAACCTAATGTGGGAGGCACTTTATTAGTAATATGTGTATATGTTTGTGGACGTTTGTTCTAAAGTACAATATGAATCAGGCATGCATTTAGGATAAGATGGTTTGTAAGTGTTGTCTATAAGCTTACTAAGAATGACCTCTCTGAGTAAGTAAGTGTGGGCTTCTTTAACTTGATTTGGCATTGTTGAGTCTGGCATTTGATTTACCTTAAGCTAATAGTTCTTCTGTTGCCGTTTGTCCTATGCTGGCAGAAGACGAGGGACTTCCGTGCCACAGACAGGGGCGTACCAAACAGCCCAGACATCAGCATGCTTGTGTCAGTTCCTCCTGGCTCCCCAGACCCTCAGAGGTGATCCGAAGCGTCCAGATGGAGCTGCACACAAGTGGAACACTAGACTTGGGGCAAACCACTGCTGTTGTAGCGTGCAGTAGGTGAACTTGGTCTTTATCCAGAGGAGAGACCTCATCCCATCTGTCAAAGTTGTTCACTGCAAACAGAACTCTGAGAAACAGGCTGGGTACAGCACAAGCAGGGCCTTGCATTTTTACTTACCTGGCAGGACTTGTATGAGCACCAGAGACTGATGGAGTGTGTCTCACAACAATATTGCCCTGTCATTTCTGTCCGTTTCTGGGTTGCAGGAAAGAGACGATCACACGTAATGCATACTAGCAACTTCACAGAGAGTAAAAGACATTACATAGCTGTTAGCAAGCAAAATCATGGTAAGAGATAATGGTCGGTGCTGGATAATCAGGAGAATGAAAATGGGAGGAAAATATGAACAGCTTCATTCTATTTCTTCTGTAAATTGACATCTTACTACGGTACTTCGGAATGTGGTCAGATCTTAGAAGGGAAAGGAAATGTTAACGGTTTTAGTGGCTGTTTGTTGCATCTGAAGGATAGAATCTAATAAGCTCCTGGGACATTTAAGAGGTATTCTGAATACCTGGAAAGATTTAATAGGCAGTGTTATGACTCTTTCACTAAAATATAACATGTTCACTTTTCTCAGATAGTAGCTAAAGATCGTCTTAACAATAGTGGGCGTTAGGTAGGCTAGGCTAGGATCTTTATTTTAGGGATAGGGAATTGAAGCATACAAAAATTATTTGCTTAGTTACATGTTAGCCATGTTAGACTTTGTAATGGCTTAGAAAACATTTTGGCCCCAACAAAATCTTTGTAGGACATGAAATTAATACGCTTTAAATTTTTTAAATGTTTATTTAGTTTTGAGAGAGACAGAAAAGATAGACAAAGCGCGAGCAGAGGAGGTGCAGAGAGAGAGGGGGACACAGACTATCAGCACAGACCCTGATGCAGGGCTCGAACTCACAGGCTGCAAAGTCATGACCTGAGCTGAAGTCTGATCACTAACCAACTGAGCCACCCAAGTGCCCTAATATGTAGTACTCTTGATTCTACTTGCCCTGCTGTGTGTGTGTGTGTGTGTGTGTGTGTGTGTGTGTGTGTGTGTTTAATTATCACTTTCTTACACACTACATAACTAACTTATTATGTTCATTGTTTGTTTCCTTTTAGTAGAATGTAAACTCCAGGAGGACAGGTTTTTTGTTTTTTTTCCCCTCCACCTGTGCATTGGTGAATTTCCAATGTCTGCAACAGCATCTCAGTCACAGTAGGTGCTCAGTAAATTTGGTGATTAAATGAAACAACGTGTGGTAGTTAGATGGTGCTATAAATTGATGAGACTCATTTCTTAGATCATGTTTTCAGCTTTAGACAAGTGATGGGATCTCTCTGGGTAGTTTTGGTTGACCCATCTGGCTTGATGGGATTGAATTTGTAAACTGGGCTGAAGGATATGGCCTGCAGATTTTGTTTTCTGACCTTACACAGTGTTGTTTGTTCTTGAATTTGGAAGCAACACTTAAAAATCAAGGGATTTCACCTAAAATGAAATTTCTGATCGTTCTTGGAAATTTGGCAGTGTGGGCCTGCGTTCCTGCATGGTAGTGAGGCCTGAACTGAGCTCCCTCTTTAAAGGGGGCATTTACTCTCCAGCTTGTAGCCGTCCCCATGTAGCAGGATTCTTGCACAGAGAGGCATGACACCGAGCCTTATCTTTCCAGGAAGCAACTTTATTTGTGCCGGCAGGGCTCAGGTGGGTTTCTCACCAAAGAACTGAGCCCCCAACGCCATGTGGTGTAGTTTTTTATATATTTTCTACTTCTTTGTCTCCCATACATAGTAACACACAGACATGCAGTCTGATTAAGTAGTCTCCTGTCACAAGGTCCTGAGGGATGTTGTCACGTACGAATGCATATAGCCTTAAGGTTTTGTTCTGTTTTTTCCTTAGGGAGGGGACCCTACCACACCCATAGATAATGAAGCTGTCTGTTGGTTTTTACTATTATGTGCATACTTTTAGCTTTTCAATTTTTTAAAATAGTTTTTTAAGTTTATTTTGAGAGAGAGAGAGAGAGAGAGAGAGAGAGAGAGAGAGAGAGAGAGAATGAGTGGGGAGGGGCAGAGAGAGAGGGGGACAGAGGATCTGAAGTGGGCTCCGTGTTGTCAGCACAGAGCCCAATGCTCGGCTCCAGCTCATGAACCGTGAGATCATGACCTGAGCCGAAGTCGGATGCTCTACCTCCTGAGCCGCCCAGGCGCCTCAACTTTTCAATTTTTAAATGTAACGACATATTTCTCTCTAGCCATGTTTTACAAAAGAGGGAAAAAGGCAAACTGGACCACTTTAGTCATTGACGTTACGTCCTTGGCTTTTGTAGTCATTCGAACATCGTAGCCCCTTGATGTAATGTTTGTCTAACATCTCTATCTCTTTTAGGTCTAGCCTTTTTATGATTGTAGCTGTGATTGCTGATGGTATGCAAGGGGGAAGAGATAGCTGCTCTGACTTAGAGGAATGAACTTCAGTGCTTTGACTGTGAAGTGGCCGCATGGAATGTGGGTCTGGGGAAAAAATGCTTCCTTTGTTGAATTGTTTGTTAATGCGTAATTGGTTCAGATGTTGAAAGTGCATGGCCACGTTGTTTTGTGCTCAGGTACAGCGTTAGAAGGGCCCGAAAGGTGTACGTTCTCCATTTGTACATTTCCTGTTTACTAGAGAGACTATTTTCTATTTGTAGTAGTGGCCTGGAATGCAAAAGGTTGAGAAAAAAGTTTACTGTTTGGGAAAAGTGATACTTCTTCCAGGGGAAGTGAATGTTGTAGGTTTCTTTTTGCATTGGGGACTAGGAAAATTGAGCCTTGGATCTCTTTGGTAGAAAGAACAAATGGCATACTATTCCTAGGGGAAATTCGAATAACTAGACAATTTCAAACCATGTTTAATGTGGAAATGCGACTTATATTTTGATATTACGTGGAGGAAGAAGATTGTGCAGTCAGTCCTTTAGACTTGTGAATGGCTTGTTTGATTATGGAGTTAACCAGTGGATCCAATTTTCTTTGACTCTTTACCAAAAATTTGGTCTAAGTTCTTAGGTGAAAAAAGATAGAGATATCACATCATTTCATTAGGAGAGTTGAAAATAATTAGATAGCTACAGCAGTATTACCCAAAGAATATTATCTGATGAACCCTAGCTCTTGAGACAAGTTTGTGTTCAAAGAAGTTTGACCCTGGAGCGATTCTCAGTGTATATTCTGTGAAGTCTAGTATTAAAGAACCTCGAGCTATTCAATCTAGAGTTTTCAGGTTTGGTTATGGTAGAATTTTGTTTTCACATAAGATATATTAGTACAAAGCAGCTTATTTGTTCCATTTTTATACTTTGGAAGTTCCCACCTGGATGGATTTAGGAAAAAATAGATACATGTAGTTTGTTCCCGCTTCCTTACAGGTGTATCTGTTTCTTTCACTTTTCCTTGGATTTGCAATTACTTTTCCTCCAGGCTACTCCCAGGGATATTTTGCAGTGACTTGGTTAAAACTGTAGAATCCAGATGGAATGTAGAGGATACTTTTGAGTCTTCCTGTTTGTTTAGAAAATAAATCTCTCTGTATTGACTCCCCCTCCACCTTTTTTTTTTTTTTTTTTTTAAGGTAATGTGCTTCTAGTTAAGACCTATAATTTACTATGCCTGTATTGTAAACTACCATTCTTAGGCGTGGTCATCTTTTCCTTGTGTGTGTCGTTTGGAGATTTCCTGTTATTAATGTAGGTAATACTTGTTTTCTCTGAGAGCCTCAGTAGTTGACTGGTTTGGGACTTTGCAGATAGAAGCTGATGGAGGTCAGGGATGGGGGGAGAAGGCGGGAGGATAATTAACCGTTTGGAATTTGATAAACGAGAGTTGGTGTATATGTGTGTGGGTGTGGTAAAGAGCTTCTAACTCCGTTGTTTCATATATATACATATATATATATATATATATACACACACACACGTATATGTATATTATATATATGTATATATTATGTATGTGTGTGTGTATATATATATATATATATATATATATGTATTATTGAGAGATGGTGCAAGTGAGCTTGGGCAGGGGGAGAGAGAGAAAGAGAGATAGAGAGAATTCCATGAAGGACAGAGTGGGGGGAGAGAGAGAAAAGTGGGGCTCAGCTCACCAGAGGGGCTCGTGCTCACCCAATGTGGGGCTCAAACTCGCAGACCTTGAGATCATGACCTGAGCCAAAGTCAGATGCTTAACCAACTGAGCCACCCAGTCACTCAAATTTCCTTTATAAACTTAAGTAGAAAATATGTTCAGAAATATGAAGTGATTGGAGAGACCAGAGACCTTACCCTTCCCATTAATCACTGGTGTGACCTCTCAAAAATAAGAGATGGATTAGATAATCTTGAAAGTGCTGCTGTTTTAAAAACAAACTTAAAAATTCATTGCAATTTTTAAATGCTGAGATTGATTGCATTTTTGAAATTAGTGTAGGTTGTAACATGCTAGAGGGGTAATCAAACCCTCGTGGTAGAAAAGCTCATGCTGATGTAAAAAATATGATTTGGAGTCTTTGGTATTTGCCAGGGGCTACGAGAATTAAGTGATTCTGTATTTGTGACCTTCTTATACCTTGTGAAAAAGCTGAAGGAGAATTTGAAGTTCTAGGCAGACCTTATTCAGGGATGTTCAGGCCATCGCTCACTACATACAGCAAGAAATGATAGTCTACTATATACCACTTTGCCTTCAGATCTCGAAGTTTTTACCATTCATCAAACAACCATTCAGTTTCAAAGTAATGAGAAGCTTAGTACCAGAGAAGTGCTTGCCTCATCTTGTTCTAGAAAAAGCTGGCAGCCTAAAAATGCTTATCATTCAAGGTGTGACCTGAGTGAGTGCCGTACGGCTATTGTAATTTTTCGTTAAAGAGATGTGGCTAAGCAAGTACTTTCCAGGGAAAATTCCTTCTAACTAGACCTTTATTTAGGATTTATCGCACATTGCTGAAACTGCTGTATTGGGATCCCAGAATCAGAATTAGAAGGGAATTGGAGATCAGCTAGTCCAGCCACATGATGTTGCAGGTGTACGTAAGCTCTGAGAAACCTAAGTCACACAGCTGGTGGATAGAAGAGAACTTGAATTAAACTCCAGATATTGGATTGCCACTGAGATCCTCTTTGCTCGTATCGTGTAGAGTTTAGGCAGTGTATCTGGCGTGAGAATTTCTTATGAAATATTAAAAAAATTTTTTTCTAATGTTTGTTTTTGAGAGAGAGGGACAGAGCTCGAGCGGAGAAGAGGCAGAGAGAGAGGGAAACACAGAATCGAAGCAGACCCCAGGCTCTGAGCCGTCAGCACAGAGCCCGATGCGGGGCTCAAACTCACAAACCGCGACATCATGACCTGAGCTGAAGTCAGATGCTTAACAGACTGAACCACCCAGGCACCCCTCTTATGAAATGTTTTAAAAAATTGGAATATAATCTACATATAGCAAGTTAGAGATCTGCATCTTCAGAGGTATATTTTGAAGTGTAACTGATCGTGTAAAAACCTTTTTTAAAAACTTCACAAAAGATAGCTGTCATGGAAGAGAGTATGACCTCATCACTTGTGTTGACAGCATTCTCTTAGGATATGAGTGATGTTTGTACAGAAGGTATTAAAAAATAGTATTTTTACTCACTTATCCAGCAGTTAGGCTTTTAAGATACATAGATAGATAGATAGATAGATAGATAGATAGATAGATAGATAGATGATGGCCAAATAATATTCAGAGTTCTGGTTTAAGTGAGAGGGAAATATGCTTTATTTTTTTTAAGTGTTTTTGTATTTATTTTGAGAGAGGGAGTGAGAGAGTGGGTGTGTGCATGCCCACATACACGCATGTGGGAGTGGAGGAGGGGCCGAGAGAGAGAGGGAGAGAGAGAGAGAGAATGTGTGAGAGAATCCCAAGCAGGCTGTGCACTGTCAGCATGGAGCCCGACCTGGGGCTTGATCGCAGGATCTGTGAAATCATGACCTGAGCTGAAATCGAGAGTCGGGCACTTAAGCGACAGAACCACCCAGGTGCCCCTGGAAATAAGCTTTCTTAGGGACTGAATAGGCATTGGGAGAGAAGTGATTTGTCTTGGTGTTGCATTTCATGGAGTTAGGTTTGAATAAATAGTATTTTCTTTTTTTTTTTTTTTTAATTTTTTTTTCAATGTTTTTATTTATTTTTGGGACAGAGAGAGACAGAGCATGAACGCGGGAGGGGCAGAGAGAGAGGGAGACACAGAATCGGAAACAGGCTCCAGGCTCTGAGCCATCAGCCCAGAGCCTGACGCGGGGCTCGAACTCACGGACCGCGAGATCGTGACCCGGCTGAAGTCGGACGCTTAACCGACTGCGCCACCCAGGCGCCCCTAAATAGTATTTTCAATGTGCTGTGAGTTACTTTTATTTTTTAAATTTATCTTTTTTTTTTTTTTTAAAGATTTTTATTGTTAAGTATTATCTCTACACCCAATGGGGAGTAGAACTCACAACCCTGAGATCAAGAAGTCACATGCTGTACCTACTGAGTCAGCCAGGCGCTCCTAATGCTGTGAGTTTTTTAAACTCACAGTAAGTTATTTCCATAGGAAATTAGTAAAGTAAAAATTAGTTCTGAACAAATGATTTCTTTAACTAATTTTTATTTCCGAATTAAGTATATGAATCCAGAATATACAAAGACGTCTTTTATTTAAAAAAAAAATTTTTTTTTAACATTTATTTATTTTTGAGACAGAGAGAGAGAGAGAGAGAGAGCATGAACGGGGGAGGGTCAGAGAGAGGGAGACACAGAATCTGAAACGGGCTCCAGGCTCTGAGCTGTCAGCACAGAGCCCCTCGCGGGGCTCCAACTCACGGACCCGAGATCATGACCTGGGCTGAAGTCGGACGCTCAACCGACTGAGCCACCCAGGCGCCTCCAAAGACGTCTTTTAAACTGTATGTTACAGGAGGATAATCTAGAACTAGGGGCAAGCTGTTTTACCACAGGGTTGTCTCAAACCCTGGAAAAAAGACGGTAAGGATTTATCAGGGGTAAGGAAATTTTCTTAGTGTTGGAGACAGAGTGCAATGTGGTGCAGCTGTCGGCAGAGGTTTGGAGGCTCTCCAGGGGACAGTCAGTCCTGAGTCGTCGTCGGTTGATCGAAGGTCGGGGGTAGCTGGCGACGCATACCACACGCGAGGTGAATGTCAGGTTTACAAAGCCCGCAGCAGTGTGATTTCAGGTCATAATTTCAATCATAGCAATATCTTGATACCTTTGAGAGAAGGATCTTGGAACATTAAAAAAAAAAAAAAAAGGGATTCCAATGAGGCTGTCGTGTAAAGATCAAGGACAAGGAGGTTTGAAAATCTCACTCTTTATTACTGAAATCTTAGCTCAGGTACATAGTTTTAGCCAAACGTGCAAAGCTGGATGCACAGTGCTAGGTGTGGAGGATACCCAGGAAATGTTTGGACAGCCGAGGGGATGGACGGCCAGATCCGTCAACTCTTTTTTTTTTTTATGACTTCAATCACACATGATTTCCACATATATCATTCATTTGTTGTAGTGCTCGGGGTGTGATAACTGTCAGCTGTGATTAATGAAATGAGTTGAGTGGGTGTACTTAATCCTAAGTCTTTTTTTTGTTTGTTTTTATAGTTATAAAACTTTTTTTTATTGAAGTATAATTACGTACAGTGTTACACGGTTCCAGGGATACAACATAATGATTCGACAGTTCTATACATTACTCCATGCTTATCATGATAAGTATGGTCATCATCTGTCACCAAATGTTTTTACAATCTTATTGACTTTATTACCTGTGCTGTCTTTTCATCTCTGCGACTTACTTACTTTGTAACTGGAAGTCTGTATCCCTTAATCCCCTTTGTCTATTTCCCCATCCTCTCACCCACTAATCTGAAGTCTTAATTATTAGAAGTTGCTTAACAGTTTTTTAAACATTTTTATTTTAGAGAGAGAGTGTGTGCACGAGTGGGGGTGGGGGAGAGAGGGGGGGGGAGAGAATCTCAAGCAGACTCTACATTAAGCATGGAGCCCGACATGGGGCTTGATCCCACAACCCTGGGATCATGACCTGAGCCAAAACCGAGAGTCCGTTGCTCAACCGACTGAGCCAGCCAGGCACCCCTGTTGAACAGTTTTTAAAATTAGTCACTATTGAGTTATCAGATACTAATATTGTCAGCAATGTTGAATGAATTAGAGGCAGAGACCAGAGACTTTCTGGATCCTTCTAACCCAGCACCAAATATGCCTCTTTTTTGCCACCACAGTTCTTGATTGAGGAGAACGCCCAAGTGGGAGGGTCCGTGGTGCTTTTTCTAACCAATGGGTGGCAAATATGTGACATGGCTCTCCTCCCTCAATTTCACAGCCTTGGCAACCCTCTCTCATTATCACGGAACTGGTGCAGTGAATCTTTCTCAATACTGTACTGAGTTAATTGGAGTGGGCATGTGAAAAAAAAAATCTAGGGCTCTCACCAAACAGCATATGGTATGAAGCTGGAGAAGGATTTGTGCATAGGGACACCCACATAGTTCTTGGTAGAATCAGAATAACCCAGGTGTCCTGATTCTCCAGTGTAGTATTTGTTATCACTTTGCTTTCTCATGTAGCAGGATAGGCTTAGGAATATGAGTTGATACTGTTACTTAGGGTCCAGCACAGAAAACAAACTAAATCATTCCTTACTTAGTTTGGTCTAGGTACTGAAGAGAATGCGGTGAATCTGATTTTTCACCCCAATAATCTCTTCATCGTCTGTGAAGAGTTTGAAAAATAACTTAGCAAAATGAGGCTGGGATTGGGGAACCGGGGAGAGGGAGTAGAATATAATAAAACTCTTCTGAAGTACTTGGGAAATATTTTTTAAGTAGCAGTTGTTAGAGGTACTCGTGTGTCTTATCTGTTAAGTAGAGCAGGTAGGAGTCCCACTTGGCAGTGCTTTTGGAAGTTTCAGCTGCATTTGAATTTGCTCTTACAGATGTTTCTTTTTATACATTTAGATGGGCCTTCCCTTTCCTCAATTAATTTGAATTACCAAGGTTTTATTCTATGTAATGTTAAAATGTAAAAAGACAGCACAATCTGAAGAAGTGGATATTTTCTCTTAATTGCAAGCATCTGAAAAAATATGAGAAATTACAGAAGTCAGATATTTTGTAGGTTTAGACATGGGCATTGTAATCTCAAGTACTCTGTAATATCCTAGTATTAGAGAGAGAGAGAGAAAGAGAGAGAGAGAGTTTGTGTGTGTGTATGTGTATGTGTGTGTGTACACGTACAGCCCCCTGTATTTTTGTTTTGGAGCATCTTGGATTTTAGCTTTACAAAGTTAACTTTATCACTGTAGGTGCTGGAAGTAAAAAAGGGCATACTTGTACCTATAAAATGTGATCCGAAAGTTATTAGCTTCTTCAAAAAGTTGGCTTTTATTAGTAGGATGCCTTCTGACACACATTTTCATGTGGAATTTGTATTTATTCATCTTGACAAGAGTAGTCACTGAAGAACAATTTTCAAAATTGTGTTGCTTCCAGTAATATTACCCGAGTGCTCTGGCATTTTTCTGACCTAGCGCTGTGTGGGTGGGTGGGGGACTGTAATGAATGGCTGTAGCCTGCCGCAGAGAATACGATTGCAGATGGACCACAAGATGGGCCAGTTATCTTTGTTCATGTCATGCCATGGAATGCACCTCTAACCTTAGATGTACTGCTGTCCCTCAGATGCTGTCATAAAGCCATCATTACTGGCAGAAAAACCAAAACACATCACAGGTGTTTTTGCCACGAGTTGGTAGTGTTGGAAAAGAAGGGCAGCAAACATCGTATGTCAAACAGAAGCAGTGTGGAAATTACAGGTCTCCCCACACCAAAGATTTGTGTGGATACCTCAGCAAACCTAGAAGTCTGTGAATAGACTGGAGCTCAAGGAGTGACTTCTTAGGCATCAAGGAATTTGTCAAATACCTGAGCCCTTACCATATGCCAGACCCTATAGCAGTATCTTGAGGACCTTTAAACACATACACATTCTCCAGCCTTTTCAAACAAATTCCTCAGGTTATTTAACTTCTCCATACACTAAATTAAGTAGGGGAAGAAGTTGCACAAGACACATTATTTGGAGGTAACAAGCGAACTGAATGGAAGAAAGTCTGCTTGTCGAGAATTTCTCTGGAGTCTCTCCTCCGAGAAGCTCAAGCTGTCAGATAGGGAAGGAAGTCTAGTAGTCCATCACCCTCGTTTCACACTTGAGGGTATGAATGTCCACAGGGTTCTTAGTAGAGTTTATCATGAATGGGAGCAATCCTAAGGTAGCTTTAAGCAGCAGGTAAGGCCTGGGCAGAACAGATTGATGTCCCAGGAGGAGAGTACCAAGAGCAAAGGTTGAGTGGGCACACACTCCCCGGAGAGTCACTGGTTAGGAGGGGTGGTTGTGTAGGCCGAGTAGGAAATACACTCATGTAGGGTGGGTGACTAAAGTAGATGTATCGGGCCTGAGAAATGGTTTTGAGGAACAGAATATGATACCAAGTCTGTTTGTATACAGCGTTGGGAAAGGGCTAGAGGGGTGTTAACTTGAGCGCATTGTATGACTTTTCTGGGGTACTTAGTAAACGTGTGTCCTCCTCCCTCCTGCGGAGGGAAGATATCTAGGCCCCTCCCTCCAGAGATTTTGTTCCAGCAGCTCCGTGGTGGAAGGGAGAGATCTGTATTTTTAAAGTTTTATTGAGATACAATTCACATGCCATACTGTTTACTCATTTAAGACGTAAAATTCAATCTTTGTAGAACATATTCACAGAATTATACAACCATCACGACAAATTCCAGAACATTTTTGTACCAGTCAGCTGTCCCTTCCGACTCCACCCCCACACCCAGCCAGCCCCAGCCAGCCACCAGTCTACTTTCTGTCTCTAAAAGTTCACCTCTTCTGGACATTTCTCTTTTTTTTTTTTTTTTTTATTTATTTTTTTTTTTCAACGTTTATTTATTTTTGGGACAGAGAGAGACAGAGCATGAACGGGGGAGGGGCAGAGAGAGAGGGAGACACAGAATCGGAAACAGGCTCCAGGCTGCGAGCCATCAGCCCAGAGCCCGACGCGGGGCTCGAACTCACGGACCGCGAGATCGTGACCTGGCTGAAGTCGGACGCTTAACCGACTGCGCCACCCAGGCGCCCCTCTTCTGGACATTTCATACCAAGGAAACCATACAGTATGTGGCCTTTTGTGACTGGCTTTTTTCAGCTAGCATACATAAATCTATTTTTTTAACCCACAGACATGGTGTTTTGGGACTAGCAGAGAATTGCAATCTGGGTCAAGCTAACTCGTGAAACTATAGGCAAGCCCCTTAGCACACTCTGTTTTAAGGTTGATGTTGTAGCCTGTTATCAGTACGTCATTCCTTTTTACTGCCGAAGAATATTCCGTCATGTGGCTGTACTTCATCTTATTAATTTATCCTGAGGTTGACAGATGTTTGGGTAGTTTCTCCTCGGTTGGCATTTATGAATAATGCGGCTCCGAACATTTGTGGGGAAGCTGCATTTCTCAGCAGGCGCCCCACTTACTTCCGTCGAAGGGTTCCTGCGTCATCCTTGGAGAAACACTCGCCTGAGTGGTTAGGGCTGTGGGTCAGCTCCTCCCACAGCGCGAAGTCCGTCGTTCTGCATCCCTTAGCGGTGTTTCTCTGGCCTCTGCTCCAAGAATCACTGGTTTTGAGCGAGCAGTGATTTAGCGGAAGTGATGTTCCGGAAGTGAATTTCATGATCTGCGCGTGCGGGGTAGAACGGATGGAGGGGGGCGGTGCGTAGAGGGACGGTGGGCAGAGTAAGCTGGTTTCAGGTATTTCCAGGACCTAGAAGTGATTTGCTTTAGTTCCTAAAGGAGGGTGCTGCCGCGTGTGGTGGTGGTGATGGAAAGGAAGGGTCAGGGATAACATCCTTCGTCAAAGGAAGAATTCCTTTTATTGTGGTGATTTTAAAATGTTCAACAGTTTATGCTTTTCACTGACTCAGACACAGGTCTGGCTAATCCTGACCTTATCTATTCCTGTCATCCTGTTATTCCGAAGAAACATATTTTTACTGACTGTTTGGGAGAGGAAATCCTGGGATAACTAACTGAAGGATATAGTATAATAAAAAAATTCTGAGTTATGATATTTTCAAGCCTCTGGTCTGTTAGAGATGTTTAGATAATTGTACAAGTCTGAGTCAGAACTGAACTTTTCAAGGTTCCTTTTTAGACTTAGGATTCTCTGATCTATCTTGGAACTGAAAATCGCTTCTAGGAGGTTCACAGTCCTCACCATCACTGCTGCTGGTCTGCCCAGCTGTGCCTCAAGTGAAGGGGAAACCACACCTGTGAGCTAGTGCACAGCTTTAGAATATGGGGCCGGCACAACCAGTGGCCCATGTCAGGAAGTCATAGAGGTGTGTTTTATGTAATAGAATTGTCATTGACCAGATATCCATTATCCGTTTCTCATTTTTCCATGAGATTCTTTGACAAATATTATGAGATCACCTCTAAGATGCTCTGTGGTCCATATACTTCCTTCCCCCCACCCTTGTGACAAAAACATCATAACAAGTATCAGAACATGTAGATAAAACTTCCTCCTCCTCCTTCTCCTTTCCTCACTATAATCATTGTGAACACTTACGGTATATTCTATTTTTTTTTTTTTTTCCTGTGTGAAAAATAAACTAGTCCTAGTTTTGCACAAATAAGACCATGGCTTAGACCTTTTATTTAACATGTGATTCCTTTATGTCATTTCCCTATAAACAGTGGATTGTGAACATATTCCTTTATTAACAGATTCATTTCTACAGCACTTAAAATTAGTTTTCTGTTGTATGGATGAGATAGTTTCCAACTTTTCACTATTCTGTCCTGTGATGATATATGTGCTCAGACTTTATATTAAGATATTTTTAAGTCACATCAGAGTCTTTGTCACTTCGATTCCCTGGTAATAATTTTCCTGGCATCAGTATGCCTAGATGCTCGGGGATAAGTGTCTTGGGGCAACCAGAACACTTGATTCCTGGCATATATATTCTGCTGGGAGGGTAGGTTTGGTTTATAGTTATGAGAGATGTGTTATGAATAGTTAACATAAAACATCCTATAGCTCTTAGGAGGTGAGAATAAAACTTTACTTTTTAGAAACCTGTATGTATATAAACATGGAACAAAGAATTGAATTTACAGTGATATGTGGAGACCATTTACTTCATAATTCTGTTTAAATACTTGTACACAATCTAAGAGTATTCTGTCGCTATGCTCTGATACCTTCTAGAAAGAAGTTAATGCCTCTGGCTGCACACTGGGTTAGGTGCACGTTGGGCATGTGGGTTAAATATGTTTTCCCTCCCCTATCTTTCTGCCAAAGTCAAGGACCCTAGAAGAGGATTTTACTGCCTTCTCTGAAAATGTGATTTTTAGGAACCAGTCCTTACTTATCTTTTAAAGTTGACAACGTTCTTGTTATGATCATGAAGTATCAAATAAAGAATAGATTGGTCTGCACTGTGTAAATTGTAGCCCTCCAACTTTATAGATTTCATACGGATAGAAAAAAACTGAAGTGAAGCACATCACCTCTTAACAGTGGATGTTTCTTGGTGATAGGATTCTGAATAATTGAAACTTTGTTCCTGCTTTTCTGTATTTCCAGATTCCTAGAGTGAACATGTGTTGCATGTTATAATATATGGGGATGAGGGAATAAAAATATGGGACAAATATTTTTAGAAGGTTTCACATGAGGGAGGGTGCGGTGGAGAGAGCCCAGGAAGATAGGAGTGGGTGGGTACTTTTCCACTGACAAGGAGGCCTGCCAAGCCTGAGGGAACTCTCCGACTCCACCCTGTACTTTTCAGAGCCAGAGTTTTTGAAGTCCTTTGTGCTAGTTAAGGACTAGCATAGTTAGCACAGCTAAGTAAGTATGTAACAGATTTCTATTATTAGTTTATCTTTGCTGAGTCTCGTTTGATTGACAGAGAGTTCTCCACCCAGAAAGTTTGATTTATTTTGGCAGTTGGAAGAGGATTTTTTGGAGTGCTTGTTATCTAAAAAAAGTAAGGCTGGGGAACCTGCCTTTCCCCTACTCCCTTTAAAACAAAACAAAACAAAAACACAGAAAACTGTTTGGGTTGGTCCTGGTGAGCCGGCCTAATCTAGGGATTACTTAGCAAGCATGACCCGAGGGCTGGTTCTATAAATGTTACCGAATCTATTCCTTAACCGTGTGCAGGTTCTTCCAGTGCCGTGGCCCACAGTTCCGGTTGATTGGTGGAAACCAGTTTTGTGAGACTTGGGTAAGCCCATACCCCTTAGGTCTGCACTTCATGTCGGACAGTGATTTGAAAACATTTTGAGTTACAAACGTTTAAACAATCACGAGGAACAAAATGAAGGGGATTACATCAAGGATTACATCAAGTTTCTAAAAGCTAACTTTTATCATTATAAAAACTACAGTTGCTCATTGTAGGCTACTTTAAGAGCTATAGTAAGTACAAAGGAAAAATATAGTTGACTCGTCATTTCGTTATCTGTAGGTTAAACATTGTCTACATCTTGACTATTTCGCTTCAGTTTTTTTACATAAATAGATGTACCTTCGGATTAAACATTGTGAGCATTTCCTCCTGGTATTTCTGGTTTACTTCTTCTGTCTTGCAAAAGTGACTGCCTGTGGCTAGTAAGTGGTGTTATTTATGGTTGGCATGGGTGCAGATACCTTTTATTTTTACGGTGGCTGCCTTAAGTATTACACTTCTAATAAATCCATGTATGTGTTAATTGTGATATTCTTTGTTGCTGTGCCAAAATTGATAGATTATTAGAGCTGGCAGGGACCTTGATGATGGAGGTCAGTACTTTAATTAGAGAAATGAGGAAAACTATCCAGGAGGGTTGCCCTTTGCCCAATATCATTAAATTATTTAATGGTCTAAAAATATTACTGTAGGAAACAGCTGTTACCTCTCTTTTGCAGGTTGAGAAACTGGGGTATTGAGAATTTAATGAACACATTTTTTCAAACAACCAGGTTGTGTTTTTTACATGCTTGGGAGGAGAAAGAATTACCAGTAGTTCAGTGGTTTAGCATTGAATTGACAAAACCTGTTTATTAACTGCATTTTCCAACCACCAGTTGATGGATTTGATGGCATATATAAGCAGCTACCTTTATTTCCTCCCATATTTGTGCAGAAGTCATTATTGATACGATGTTGACAATGCCTGCTTTTCTATTAGGAGTTAAAATAATAATTTTTTTCCTTTGCAGTTAAACAAAATGGTCAATATTTAAGGAATCATAATTTTCAGTAGAGATAATAAAGTGATTTTTGAAGCTTTGATATTTTAAAGTCCATATTCCATATTGACACTTTTCATTTGGCTTTGAAAAGCAATAGACACTTGGAGTGTTTTACAGTTTGAGAAAAAAAATGTTATGGCTGTGTGTGTGTGTGTGTATGTGTGTGTGTGTGTGTTTGTGAGTTTTAATTTTTTGAACAGAGTGATGTCCTGAAAGATAAGCTAGGAAAATGAAACGGAATTGTTCACCATTTCAATTTCACCTTGGGAAGAACCGGGGCGGTGGTTGCGGGCAACACTAGCTTTGTTGACCCTGAAGTCTAGGCAGTTAGGGCCTGTGAACATGGCATTTGCAGGGTTTCACTGGACCTGCTGCCTTGGAAAAGCTCTCTGGAACAACCAGGGGTGCTGTTAGCAAGGCCCGCTTCCTGTGTGAGTACCTATTGTGGAGCCCTGCGCTGAATGGGAGGTTTGTGAGAAGTGGTTTCCCACCAGCACACAATGCTGCCCCTGGGCCATGTAAATACACATTCCATTCAGGGTCAGCCGAACAGGGCCTGGCCAGGACGCCCTTGCAGAGAGAAAGATATTTTGGAGTTCCATTTATTTATAGTGGCCGGTGGAAAACTAATAGGCTTATTAAATCTATTTTTAAAAATAAAAGGGAAGTCTCTTATCTAGTATTGTTTGTTGCATGCAAATCAGTTAGCCGTGCTGTATTTTAATTTTACTAATTTGTTGCTCTAGGAGATGAATGTCACTGTCTTACTGATTTGTCTATATTTGAAACTTGAGTTTCTTGTTGTAAGAGTTCTTATGCCTCAGAAAGATTTTTTTGGATTCTTTGATGAAAGACGTAATAGGCTGAGGCAAAAGAAAATAAGTTAGTGACCCTAGAAGATACTAGATCAAGTTGTCTCTGGATTTAGAATGACGGCGTTGAGCAGTAAACGAAGGTCTAGCGATCAGAGCAGGCATGATTCTTACTTGGGAATGGCAACACAAATTTTTGTCTTTATTCCTTGGACTTGAGCTCTTTTAAAAACCATTTAAACTTTTGTTAATAAAACAGAAAAGTAAATTCAGGGCAACTGCTTTGTTCTTGCAGATTATCTGACCATATACCAGGGTGGCTCAGTCAGTTGAGCATCTGATTCTTGATTTTGGTTCAGGTCACGATCCCAGGGTCATGGGATTGAGCCCCGCATCGGGCTCTGTGCTGAGCATGGAGCCTGCTTAAGATTCTCTCTCTCTGTCTCTGTCTCTCTCTCCCCCAATTGTGCTTGCTGTCTCTAAAATAAATAAAAAAATAAAAATAAAAAAAAAAGAGATTGTAATGTCTAACAGAGTTAGGTAAATGAAATTAAAAAGAGAACAAATTAAATACTAAAAATCATAGAAATCTTTCCTTCAAATATCCGGGGCCTCCTTAAATAGTATTCAGTGTAGCTCATTTGCAATCATAAAAAAATCATCAAGATCAATCATATTGTACAACCCCCAAAGGAAAAAACCAAGGGAACTCATGGGTATTTTTCACAGCTTCATTGTAAAGTCCAAGATCAAAAGGATGGTTATCTTCTTTAAACTGGACATAAGATACACACATGATGGTTGCCTTGGCTCTTAACTCTTCCAGCTACTTCCATGATTCCAGAGATTTCTTCATCAAGGGGCTCCATCAACTCAATGGTCTCATGTTTTCCCTTCTCCATCTGAAAGAGTAAACATTTTCCCAGTAGAATGACCCTTTTCCAGCCTCCCTACAAAGCAGACCAGCTGGATGATGAACTGAGCTAGCATGCTGGCCTTATGTGTGACCTGGGGAACTTCATCATGTCCACGATGATTGTTGTGAGCTTGATTATTTGCTTTGAGTACAGGGCATGAATCTGATCAGGAGAGGTTGAATGGGAGTCCCATCTAGCAGGCCTGGATTTACTGGAAACTGGCCCTACCCTGTTCCTGACCTCCAGTTTTGCTGACCATCCTTGCAGAGGGGGACCTGGCCCTCAACATCCATTTTCTTATCCCACCAGCCTCCTGTTCTTACTTCCTTCAAGATTTTACCAAATGAATGTGTTTCACCAAAGTGATTTATTTATTTATTTTTAAGTTTATTTATGTATTTTGAGAGAGAGAGAGAGAGAGCTAGCAGGGGAGGGGCAGAGAGGGAGGAGGGGAGGGAGGGAGAGAGAATCCCAAATAGGCTCTGCACTGGCAGTGTGCCCCTCCCCAAAGTGCTTTAAAGAGTGTAACATAAAGTCCTAAAGAGAGAAATTCCTGCTAGAATTGGATAGCTTTTCATTTGGATTGATAATTTTGTTCAGAATCTGTCAGGTGAATTGTGAATATACAGACTATAATATGAGGACAGCCATCTTTGTCTAGTAGAGAGTGAACTTAAAATTTTCTTCTTTTACATCTAAGCAGCTTAGTTTGGTGCAGTAGTTCTTCACAGTGTGGTGTGGGGGACCCTTTTGTGGGGATCATGAGGTGAGAACTATTAATAACCCTAAAATGTTCTTTGTCTTTTTCATTCCCATGCTTCTGAGTTCTTCAGTGACATTAATGGCAATATTTTTTGCGTGTGTCTTTCATGCATTGTCATTATGGGAAATAGGAAAATTGAATTGGAGAATACGGGTTTTGTATCCGAGTTGACATTTAAAATTGTTTTGCTGGAAAGATTTTGACATCTTAACAGACTCCTCAGGTTTAGAATTTGCATGATTTCAGATTAAAAGTATCTTGCACTGAGCAGAACCTAGGTGTTTATTAAATGAATAAATGTAGCCCCTTTATATTTTCTTAATAAATTATATTAGTGTAATTAATGATGTCCTCCTCGTTCACAGGGAGTGTTTAGAATATAGGCAGGCACCATACATTCAAACATTTAGATTCATCCACTTGCACGTAAAGCACGTGGATAGGAGTCATTATTTTCATCTAGGAAAACCAACCTCCTTAATGCTCTGTGGTACGTGACAGTTTTTTTTTTTTTTTTCCCCTTGAGAAGAGGAAAATAGTTTTCCTAAAGAATTCCACATTTTTGTGTTTTTTTAAAAAATGTTGGTCGAAATTAGTAATGTGGTTGCATATATTATCTCATACTAAAATTTTATAGTAATAAGTTAATCTGAAATAGTAAATAGATGTTTCCTTACATGAGTCTTTGCACCTGCTAATTTGTTTCTTTGCGAGTTTTGTCACTTCATGTGGACTTTCTGTTTCAGTAGGTTTTAAGCTCAAAGAAACACCTGGTGTGTGTTTTGTGTTTAGTCACTTTAAGTGAAATACCAAGTTGCTTATGAGAATGTCATCAATTGTAGTGATTCTTCAAGAAATAACACCATGCTGGTTTTCAGTGTATCCTATAGTATTCTCTCATTGACACCCACCCCCTTCGCCTTAGAGGTGGAGAAAAGAATGAGATATTAAAAAAAAAAAAAAAATTTGAACCAACATCTACGATTGTTAATGAAATGTCAGAAATCTTTGAAATACATACGTAAGTATAAATAGACAAAACACCAATGATCTTAATGGTGCAGATTGTTTTCCTTATAAAGAGTGTTCTATGACATCTGTTTACATAAACAAAACTGGGTATGTAACGTAAACATGGTTGAATTCTATATGAGCTGATTCGAGAAACAATTTTAGTATCCTCCTGGCTGATCAGAAGTGAAGATTGAGGTAGGGGGCATGTTTTGAAGACAAACTCTCTTCTGGAACACTTAAGTCGAGAAAAAGAGGCCACAGCTGGGAAACCAAATTTAGACACTGGAGTTTATCTCGATGAAAGGGTTCATAGAGCATGGAGGTCTGTTGACTCTGTGTTGTTCATCAGAAGTATCCAGCTTGGATTCTGTTTTAGTTATCCAGTGTAACATTTCACTGTAATGCTGCTTAACCCCGTGCTTGTATTTCTAGAATCCTAGGATTCTAGTACAGTGACTGGCACACAGTGGGTGCTCAATAAATATTTGTTCAGCCAACAGATGATAATTTTGTTCAGGTCCTTTTGTAATGCCATTTTAGAAGGTATCTTTCAACTAAGTCCTTTTGAGATATTGAAAATAATAGAATCTCGAAACCCTTAGTACGAAAGGCCTTATTCTAACCACCTCATCAATAATTCGGTCAGCTGCATTCTTGCTTTTGTGGTTAGTCCTGGCACATCTCGTTAACAGTCACCATGGAGAGTATCACTCTACTAGTTGAAAATATGGTTTATGCAGGGGTTTTTCCCCCTCCCTGGTTAACTTTTAACCATCTGGACTACATGCTAATACAATGAATTTGCTTACCCTTCCTGAAGCTACTTTAAAAATGTTTTAAAAATTATTAAATCTGTACCTTGGTAAGGATACATCAAAATTCAGAGTTGTTGCTGTTGTATGGGGAGCAGTGGAGGATAGGTGAGAAATGTACTTTTACTGAGTGGCTTTGAAAGTTACTTTTTGAATTTTGTGTCATGTGCTTGTTCAATTAAAAAAAAAAAAAAAAAAAAGGAAGGGGTGCCTGGGTGGCTCAGTCGGTTAAGTGTCAGACTTCTGCTCAGGTTGAGATCTCCTTGCTCATGGGATGGAGCCCTGTGTTGGACTTTTCGCTGACAGTGTGGAGCCTGCTTCAGATCCTTGGTGTCTGTCTGTCTCTGCCCTTCCCCTGCTCGTGTGTGTATGTGTGCATGCTCTCTCTCTCTCAAAAATAAACATTAACAAAAAATAGAAAAGAAAAGGGGGTGCCTGGGTGGCTCAGTCTATTTGTTAAGCATCCAACTCTTGATTTCGGCTCTGGTCATAATCTCATGGTTTGTGGGTTCGAGCTGACAGCACAGAGCCTGCTTGGGATTGTCCCTCTCCCTCCCTCTCTCTGCCCCTCCCACTGCCTCTCTTTCAGAATAAATAAATAAACTTAAAAAAAATAAAAATAAAAATACAGTTGACACACAATAGTTTATTAGTTGCATGTGTACAACAGTGATTCAACAATGATGAACATTGCAAAACACCATGATAATGTTTTATATAATTTTTAAAGCCACTGACCTGTGAATTCTGCATCAGCTTGTCCACTTTGTGTTTCCTTGGGAGAATCTTGAATGTTATAATCAGTTGGCTATTCTTACCATCACTTTCTATTTGAGTCTCCTTGGGCAGATTACTCAATAGTTGCTACATATGTAAAAGAGGAACACCGCCCACCTCACATGAATATTGTGAAGCTGGATGAGCATTAGTGCGAGGTGGTTCACACAGTGCTCTTGCCACCCCCACCCCCACCCCCCCAGGCTAAAGGAAGATCTTCGGAGCTCTTCTTCTAACGCTTTCCCAGAAAGCAGTCAATTATTTGGTGCTTGTAACACATTTTTACCCCCAAATAAAGGGTGTTATGTGTGGCTGTTAGGTACTCAGTGGTTGCACAAATGTGAACTTAATTCTCAATACGTTTGGGGTTTTATTAAAGGGGAGTCTAGAAGCCATGTTAAGCACCCCTGTTACAGATGCAGAAACTGAGATGCAGACAGCCTGTGCAGGAATACCCTGAACCACAGAGGACAGGCAGTGCTGTGGGGGTTTCAGGCAGATAGTGGTGCCTGAGGGCTGGGTAAGGAGTGAATTGTGGGTGCTGGGAAGGAGAGCGTGTCTTCTGACTTCACATCTCATCTCTTTCTACCTTCTCATGCAGTTTGGAGGTAGGTGGTATGGTGGTGGGAAGTCTTAGAACTGGAGGGGGCTTTAGAAATGACCTTTCCAGGGGTGCCTGGGTGGCTCAGTCGGTTAAGGGTCCAGCTCTTGGTTTCAGCTCAGGTCATGATCTCATGGTTTCATGAGTTCAAGCTCCAACAGCACAGAGCCTGCTTAGGATCCTCTGTCTCTCTGTCTGTCTCTCTGTCTCTCTCTCTCTCTCTCTCTGTCCCTTTCCCACTCACGCTATTTCTGTCTCTCTCAAAATAAATAAATAAACTCAAAGAAATGACCTTTGCATTCTTGGACTATAGTTTTCTAGACTTTTCTTCAATGCCCTATAGAAAAGGATATAAAGAGCCATACAAGTCCAAATTTCATTGAAAATACATATTTTCAGTTACCTGCATCCATGGATAAAGTATGTGGGGAAAGTTAGGTTGGATATGTGTGTAAATAAGGGCTCATAGCTTTGGAATGTTTCATTGCAGGTGCTAGAGTGTCATCCTTGGGAGGTCAGATTTATTGTGCTGAGTGTAGCTGGAGTTGAGGTGTTCTAATAAAAATGTCTAATTACATATGTAAACTTCAAACAAAGCAAACTTCAAACTTGAACAAACCAAACAAACATTCGTTAAGCTTTTGTTTGTAGATGGGTCCCCTTTCCTTTTAGCTAATATTTGCAGAACTGAGTTGTTACGTATATACGGATGTGGATCTCAGGTCCAGAGACTGTAAATATACAGTGCTGTAATTTTTTTTTCCTATAGGTTTTATATTTTTTATTTTTATTCTTTATTTAAAAAAATTTTTTTAACGTTTATTTATTTTTGACAGAGAGAGAGAGAGACAGAGCATGAATGGGGGAGGGTCAGAGAGAGGGAGACACAGAATCTGAAACAGGCTCCAGGCTCTGAGCTGTCAGCACAGAGCCCGACGCGGGGCTCGAACTCACGGACCTCGAAGTCGTTTGCTCAACCGACTGAGCCACCCAGGTGCCCCGGTTTTATGTTTTTTAAAAGATTTGGGACGTATTGAGTTACGGAAGCAACCTCTGTATTATTTATGGAGAATTATAAAAGTAGCCTCAGATTAGTATAGTGTTTACATATAATCTGTAGATATATAGACTCCCCTTCCCCCACCAAAAATGGTGCCTTCTAGGTAGTAGGGTTTTTTTTTTTTTAATGTTTATTTATTTTTGAGAGAGAGAGACAGAGCATGAGACAGAGCATGGGGAGAGGCAGAAAGAGAGGGAGACACAGAATCTGAAACAGGCTCCAAGCTCTGAGCTGTCAGCACAGAGCCTGACGTGGGGCTTGAACTTGGGAATGGCGAGATCATGACCCAGGCCGAAGTCAGATGCTTAACCAACTGAGCCACCCATGCACCCCTGCATAGTAGTTTTGAGTTCAGACATGGGTGTGCTTTGCCATTTAAGCAAAGGCAAACTAAAAGTACACACACACAAAAAAACATGTATGTATTCTTGAAGGCAAGGCCTATGTATTAGACAAGTTGGCATCCCTCCTTGTTCCCCAGATCACAGTGGACAATTCTTTTTTACTTTTTGCTTAAGCCATTATTTATTTTAATCCAGGGAGGTGGTGGTGGTTTTAATCTGAACTCGATTTCACAGGATTTCTTTGTGGATTTAAACACTGCACCTGAATGTCCTGTGTTTATAATTGGATGCAAAAAGCAAGAATGTTTTTAACGCTGAGAACTTTTTAGACGACCGTGATTTAACTTCGCTAATGAACCCATATCAGACAAGAAGACAAATTCCAGACAATTTGTGCCTCAACCAACCAGCTGGGTGCATACCTACAGGTACTGCTCATGTCTCAAGAGGTTTTTCTGCTTGAACAGTGATCACCCCTCCTCCTTTCATTCACGTGGCAAGCCGTGGCAAGAGTCTTTCTTCCACAGCTGTGTGGAACTCAGCTGTAAAATTAGATTTCATTGGCATAAAAACACAGTGATTACCATCGCTGTTTGCTCAATACATTCTTTTTCCCAACATTTTGCTTAGATCCTTCCTCCCTTTTATGCACGAGGCTCAGGTTCTACTTTCACAAGTAAGAGCAACTATAGGTTTTCAGAGTTTGAGTAAGCCTCTTTCTAGCTTGAGTTTAATCTGTGTTAAGTCAGCAGTGGTGTTTGAAAGTGTGGTCTGTTAAGAGCAGAAAAGAACCTTAAAGGCTAATCTATACTCTTGTCCTTTTATGAAAGGGGACATTTCAACTTCAGAGTAAATGGGCAAACCCCGGATTAGAACTCAGACTTTGCAGTACTCAGTCCTGGAGTCCTACTGTAATGCTTTTTACCATAACACACTGGTCCTTTGAGCTCTTGATAGCCAAGGGGCTGTGAAAATTTCAGATAAAAATCCATAGTCCCTCTCCATATCCTTCCCCCCCCCCCCCCAATTTAATTTGATTTATTAAAAAGCAAAGGGGAGTGTTTTCCTGTCTCCAAGTACCTTTCCAGTCCACGGTACAGGAGAGGTGAGGGCAAGAAAAAACACTAAAACCACCCCAGCTTTCTCATGTCCAGGTTTGTAAATGGCCACATGCTAATCTGCATGGGCAGAGCCAGGCGCAGGGAGCTGGTTTCATGTTGCTGAGAAGGGAGAGGAAAACTCTCCTCTCAAGGCGCAGGGAGGTGGTAAAAACAGATGTGTGCTGATAGATGGGCAGATTTTTCTCAGCTCCAGAGGTAAAGATGATTGCACAGTGTTTCTGTTTTGTTTCAATCGCTTTTCCTCCCCTATTGATGCTATTGGTGTTTCCATAGTTATTATTAGAAAGCTGTTTCTTTCTAGTTTTGCTCTGAAGGCTAGAAATGACAACCATTTTCAGAGTTTCCAGGTCTTGAAATACCGGTCCAGGGGTTTACCTTTTAAAACCAGTGTGGAGCAGTAAGGAAAGAGGTTTTTCTGATGAGGAAGATAAAATAACAAATGATACTTGACATCGTATTAGTTGTCAGGAATGTGTACAGCTAACTTTTTTCCTTCTCTCCCCTCCTCTCTCTGAGCTCTCCCTCCTTCTTTGTCTTTCTGAATCTTGCTAATAAAGCTTACAAAGGGAGACCACACATTAGGAAGTTGTCAGTCTTTTGACTGATGGCATATGGGCATAAAGGCCACCCATATGAGACAAGGTTTGTGAACATAGTTTTTCTTTATTTCTTTTTTCTCTGCTCTGTGATTCTCTGTCATAATTCTGACTTTTCTACATTTTGTTTTGTTTTGTTTTACTACAGCCACGGCACAGACAAATGTAAATCAGCTGCACAAATGTTTGTCATAATAAATTTTTATTAGACTTAGCCACTTAGAAACTTGTAATCACTCATAAAGCATTAGCTACCTGATAGTTACATTGTTGTAAAAGAATACAGTGATTTCTTAGTTACCTTGTAGCACCCTTTTGCCCCAAACACAACTTGGTAAAGTAAACCCCCCCTGTCTTCCATGATTGAGTTAGTTTGTCCTTTTGTCTTTCTGACTACTGCTGGGGTTTTTCTTGCCTTTGCAACAAGAAAAAGTTGCTTTTCCTTATTAGTATTGTGTAAATGGCTAGAACGTTTCTCTGGTACGTTTGTAACAATTTTCTAAAAGCTGGCCCACAGTGTTAGAAGTCAATTGGTATTTTTAATAGAGAAGGAAATTTTCTTGAAGTGTGAATCAAGCTATGGTTTTACTAATGTACCCATGACAGTATTTTTCTCTGGCTGTAGAACAAGCATGTTGCAGGCAAAATGTTTACATGCTGTTTAGATTATGTGAATGTGATTGGTTAATCTCTGTTTTATTGGAAAAAATACAAACCTTATGGAATCACAGTTATCTTCAGTGGCATGAATTTTGAAGAGTATTTATTAGGCCAAAAAATCAACCTAATTAGTATTACTTAGGTTAATATTTTAATAAATATTAATAATTGACATTAATAAATGTTAATTTTAATAAAAATTTAATAAAAATAATTAATTACGGGTTAATATTTATTAGATTATTTATTTGCCCAATTGCTTTATAAAAAGTTCCCATAATTGATACGTTTTCATCAATGTCCCACTCATCAAGGAACCCATTTGGTTTCTGAAAGTGCATTTTAAAATGCAGAATGGAGGCGAAAAGTTAATGCTGATCATGTGCGTTCTTCTTATTGGTTTCCTCACCGCATCTGCTTTTTAGACCCTTCCCTAGGATCGTCTAGAAATCAGTCAAAAACAACGTCAGAGTGTAGGTGAAGTGAGCCTGGGAGCCTGTGCCTCAGGGCCTGACTTGAGATGTAACTCAGAGAGTCCCCTCCTTCTCCTGCAGCTGTGTGGGCTCCTTTGGTTCTGAGGGTTATACTTTGCTCCTTTTGGTGTTGTTACGTTTCTTTTTCTCTTGTCGTCTGAAACTAATTTGTGTACTGTACTGCCAACTCACATTTTGAATTAATGTAAGGAAATTTGGGTCATCGGCCCATGGAGTGAGGGACCAGGACATTTTGTTACTAATTTGAAGGCCAGGTTCACCGATTTAAAAACTCTCCCAACAGCGATTAGGGCTTTGGTTTTTTCAAGTTAGAAAAGCTTCCTAGTATATAATTGCTTTCTCTGGCCTTTGGAAATGGATCTGCGGTTCTCTCCTGAGAATCCAGTTTTTCATGAATTTGGCCAGTGTTTCTTGGTATAGGCTGGGGCCAAAATACCATGGAAAACCTTTTTAGACTTGGAGTTGGGAAAGCCAAATAAGAGGAAAAAGTAATAAGCCAGTTGCCTAGAGTAATGTAAAAACTGAAGACCTTTTGTAATATTCTTTTAAAATAAGGTGTTCTTTAAAAGCTTTGGGGCATATTTGGACGGAGTTAAATGTCTTAACTAACAGTGAGGATCTGTTCGTTTCTCAGAGCGCCCAGCCCCCACGCCTGCTGTTAGCTCAGGACTTCTTCCCTAGTGCTGGGCCTTGCTAGCAGGTAATCAAGGTGGCAAACGACTGGCTCTCGCAGGAGAGGGGGAAGTTAACCACAAGTGCTCGTGTGGCATCCCTCCCCTGTCAGTCAGAAGACGAGAACTAGCTGGGCATGAAGCACTTGTGGTTTTAGTGTTAGGATGTGTGGTTAGGGGGAGAGGTTGTGAAGGCCTGTGGTTGTTACCGAATTCTTTGAAATGGAAGCATGGGTATGGGTAAGAACAAAATAAAGAACAGGAGTGAAACCTTGGGGCCCTGTGTAAAAAAAAAAAAAAAAAAAATAAATAAATAAATTCAGAGGATTAGAAAAAAGCATTGTAATAGAGATCCATCCATTTTCCATTTTTTTAATTCTCATTAGTCTTGCAGCACATTTATTCTTTATTTGTAAAGGGTAGTGGTCTAAAGAATGAGATTCTTGCAAGAACTCTGTTGTGTGAAGGGGATGGTGTGAATGTGGTACAGCCTTGTCTGAAATACTTGAGTTCCGTGATCCATTTGGCCAGCCCGGATACACATTTGTCTAGGGAGAAAGACCCAGACCAGAAAAATGAATGTTTTGTCAGGGTGGTTTGTCATGAGACTTTCTGACTCAAATAAAAAACAGTTACAGCTCAGTTTTCCAGAGATCACACATCTGGCCATTCAGCTTCTCTTAGAGCTGATAATCAGCAAATGGTCAAGGAAGGTGGCTCAAGGCACATAGGGGAGCTTCAGTGACCCCACAGAGACTGTTCCTTTCTACTCGTGTACATGACTAGCAGTCTGGCTTCCTAAGGAGCCCAAGGAAGAGGTAAGACAGCAAATTTAGGATGCCGTCCTGAAATGTGAGGAGGGATGGTTTGCAGTGTTGCCTAATGAGAAAGAGGAAAAAACCCAAAAAGTAGGCATGAATTTCTCTGCGTACAAGGTCAAAATGCTTCAGTAACTCCTTAACACATCACCTTGTGATTGCACACAGTGTTGTTGTAAACAGTGACCCCACATCCCTGAGAAAAACTAAAGTTATGGCCAGCCTTCTCTGTAATGAAGATGTGTGACTTTCCATCCACGGTCATTGCAAATAGAGTAAGTTTTGGTCCTCATGGTCAACTCTTTGGGTAGTAAGCCTTCCACATTTATTGCTTCATCTTTTCATTCCATTAAAAAGTCATATGGGGTCTCTTGGGTATGTCACATGGGTCTCCTCAGAGCGGTGGGGTTGAGGCACACCTGTTCAAATGGAGGACCGGTGCAGTTTATTTGGGTTACCAGTCCAAACACAGGAGACTCACCTTCTCAGGAGCTGATCGATTGAATGATTGATGCCTAGTAAGCCTTCCCAAGTCTTCTGGCTGGACTTAACCTTCTTTTTTTTTAAGTTGAAGTATTTATTTTGAGAGAGGAAGAGAGTGCGAGCAGGGGAGGGAGAGAGAGGGAGAGAGGGGACAGGATCTGAAGCAGGTTCTGTGCGGACAGCAGACAGCCCGATGTGGGGCTCAAACTCAAAAGCTGTGAGATCATGACCTGAGCCGAAGATGGATGCTTAACTGCTTATCCGTCTGAGCCACCCAGGCGCCCCCGGACTTAAACCTTCTTTAACTGTCAATGTTTAATGGCAGTGTGGTTTTCCCACTTTAATACCTGAATATTTGACTTTGCATTTTGTATTGGGGAAACTTGCTACATTTCTCCTCATCACTGGGAAACAACCAAAAAGGTACTAGTGTGTATCCTATTTTATGTTTTGCATCTGTGGTTTTCATTTTTCTTAAAGTCCCCTTCTTGCCTTTTCGCTTATCCTTCAGTCTGTGATGCTAAATTGTATTCCGTCATAATGTTAAGGGACAACTTGGACGTGGTTTCCTTTCTAAATAGCTGGGCATTATCTTTTTTTTTTTTTTTTAATGTTTGTTTATTTTTGACAGAGAGAGAGAGACAGAGCATGAGCGGGGGAGGGGCAGAGAGGGAGACACAGAATCTGAAGTAGGCTCCAGGCTCTGAGCTGTCAGCACAGAGCCCAAGGCAGGGCTCGAACTCACAGACCTCGAGATCATGACCTGAGCCACCCAGGTGCCCGGGCATTATCTTGCTTAGAGATAACTTACTGATTATTTCCATATATCTCTTGCATTTCAGGCAAATGAAACTCTCCTACGTATGCGTATGGAGCCTAGAAATGGGAATTTAAATATTGCTGGCTGTGTGTACCACCTCACCTCGATGAATCTCTTACCTAATATTCCACTCAGGATAAAGTCTGGTTTATCTCTGCTAAAACTCAGAGATTAGAAAACAGACGTCGGCTTTTAGCAAGCCAGTGGCCTAGGAAAAAAGAGGCCTAGGAAAAAAGATCAGCAGCTTTGGTTATGGAGAAGGGAAACTCTGTGCCAGGGTTCACAGTGGCTTTCTATGCATTATATTCATCCTTCCATTTTCCTCCATGATTAACAGTGTGGTTGAGTTTAGACAGTAGGAGTGTCTGATGTTTATAAATTCTCACTGATTGCCATCTGAGTGATGGTCGTATAGTTGACTTTATTTTATGTGCAGTTCCTCCTGCCTTCCCCTCCCCTGCTCCCCTCTGCAGTCTGCAGTAACCACTATACATCTGTGAGGTAGACAATCCATTGTAGTAGGGGGGAAGAAAAAAAAAAAAAAGGATTCAGGCATCTTTTTTTCTTTATAGAATAGTTGCATTACCAGAATTGTCTGTACAGTTTTCAAAAGCAAATGCCACTTACCTCTTTTTGCCGGTGGACTTGGGTTTCTTCGGGTGTTTTTGCAACTCTGGGCTCCCATCCTACATCTGTCTATAAAACCCGTGTGGGCCTCAGGTCTCTCCCCTAATCCCAGAGTTGCAGGGCCTAGAGTTTAACTCCATAATTTGGAAGTGACATCTGTGCTTAAGAGTGTTACCTGGCAAGACAGGATTGCTATGTCCTGTTAATAGCGAGTCCCGTTGTGTAACATGGCACCAACCAGGAGCTTTCTTCCGTTGCAACTGTCACTGTAAGATATAATGTTGGTGTTGAGATATTCTTTGGTATTAGGGCCAGCGGGCCAGGAACGCTTGAATTTTGTGTCGGATTACAACTGTCTCCTGCTACCCAGTGCCTGCAGTTATCCCCAAGAGACAGTGACAAATAGGAATAAAATAGCACTGGTGAATTGGATTTGAGTCTCAACCCCAAATACTGAAAATCAGGCAGCTGGGTTGGACCAGTGGAGCATAAATAGCTTTAGCCCAAAGCAGGTCCTGACTAAGGACCTCAGTCCTGGCCCCCCTCCTCCTAGCCCCCCATCATCATTTACTGTTCTCTGGCCTAGTGGCGGGACCTCCAGGCTGCAGGGACCTACCGGCAGGCCCCGAAGTTGGTTTGCTCCTGCTGCCTCATTGGGTGAGAAAAAAGGTGCAGGTTCCATCCTTGTGCTCGTGTGTGACATGACCGGGGACTGCTTGCGTGGCAAAGGGCTTTGGCCCCTCACTGCTTTAGCAGGGAAGGGAGAGAAGACATAGCCATAATCTGTGCCAGCAAGTGCCTTGGAACTCTTCCTGGGGAGGAGTGAAGAAAAGATAGAGGAGAGTGCTTCTTCACCCCAGAGGCTTCATAGTCAGACCCCTGATGTAAATTACTGCCCTGTTTATCCAGCCTGCAGTTCGGAAGAAACGTGAAGTAAAACATTCCACTTAAGAAACAAGCCTGTGTAATATCAGCAGTCTGGAGAAAGTAGCTGGCCCTTCCTCATGCACTAGTAGGATTAAGTATATTAGGAATACAATTGACATGGACATCAGTTCTCCATCGTTCGACCTACTCAAACGGTGATGTCATGACAGTGTCAATGGGATTACCTTAGTTAATTTTATTGAGCAAGAATCTGTTTCCTTCATCAGGATAAACTATTGGGCTTTGGGTTTTGTACCTTTATTTGCTTAGGAACTGAGTAATTGCCTCATAAAACAGCATGATGGTACTATTAACACTGAATTATAAGACCTGTTATTATAGAATGTGCTTCCTTAGTTGGGACAAGACTTCGTTGTTTGGTGCTTAAAATAATTAGTTTCTCCAAATGGGGTTATAATGAATAGTGTAAAATTTTACCTATTTAAAATAAAAAAGTTTACAATCTCTTGGGTGGCTTTTATGCATCATTTGATACTTCCAGAGAAGGATTTTCTTTGGGTGGGATTGTGGGAGAGGGAAGTATATTTAATGTTCAGAATGGAGGGGTTTAAGAATGAGAAAAATATTTGTTTTCTGTCATACACATCTGGGACAGATTTGAGACAGCCATTAAAGGATTTGTCCCACAGTTTTGCCTGGTTTGGACATTGAGTATTAAAGTGTTCATTGATCAAATATCCTTGCATTTGATATTTGGGAGGGCTTTATTATGAATGACAAAAAGTTTATGTGGCTTTATTTCTGAATGGACTTAAATGCATATATTTGTTGTCTCTTCCTTGCACATGCTATTAAAACTTTTTGTGCCATAAATTTTTAGGCATAAGTGAAGGATGTTTAAATACTTCTGAAAGAACAAATTATAATTCTGTATAGGAATTTGTTATTGTTTTTCCGACTATTGTATTGGAAAGCTAATTATTGGTACCAAGTACCATTTTGGAATGAGAGTGCACTTTGTACTGTTTTGAATACTTGTTTGAAAATCATTTATTCCGTGAAGCAAGGTAGTCTGCCTTTCAGCCCTACACTGCACAAGGTGCCTTGGGTTCTGTCTGGGATATGGGGAAGTTCAAGATCTCCACAGCGATAAAGATATAAATACACAGCAGGTTAAATTCAATTCAAGGAAATGACGAGAGAGAGAGAGATAATTAGAACATGATTAATTACCAAATTAATGGCAAGGTCAGAAATTGTAACAATTGCAGTATAACCTTTGTTAACTTGCTTGGATTAACTGCTTATGAACAGTATTTTGATCTTAATGAAAGGGAACACCTGTTTTTATAGGTCATCCTCTTTGGCCTTGTTTTCTGTAATTAAAGATAATGATACCACCAGTTTTTGTTTGACACTTGACCTTCTCACAGTTTTGTCTAGTTTTAGATCCAAAAAGATCCCTGGGGCAGGGTAGTTGCTATTATTCATATATTTTAAAAAATTATAACTAAAAGACGAAGTCTAGGTCCAGGAGGTTATGTTCACATAGCTGCTTGGAAACTCAAGTCTGTGGTCTCCTAGTTTAGGCTGTTTTCTTGCTTTTGCTTTACCCTTCTTGGGGGCTGACACAATTATGCAGTGCTCTAGGGGCGTCTGGGTGGCTCAGTCAGTTGAGCGTCCAACTTTGGCTCAGGTCATGATCTCACGGTTCGTAGGTTCGAGCCCCACGTCGGGCTCTGGGCTGAGAGCTCAGAGCCTGGAGCCTACTTCAGATTCTGTGTCTCCCTCTCTCTCTGCCCCTTCCCTGTTGTGCTCTGTCTGTCTGTCTGTCTCTCTCTCTCTCTCTCTCAAAAACAAATACTAAAAAAAATAATGCAGCACTCTGTGATTACAATGATTTGATTTTCAGCTGACTTCATCACAGTGCACTTAAATTGCTGACTTGTTAGAGATGACTTTTTGGGGTCCTGAGTCCTTTTTAAAAGATGGTGGTTCTTTTGCAGGAAGCCAGTTGAGGGAAATTCTCCATGAATGTACGTCACAATGATGATGACCGACCAAATCCCTCTGGAACTGCCACCATTGCTGAACGGAGAGGTCGCCATGATGCCTCACTTGGTGAATGGAGATGCAGCCCAGCAGGTTGGTGCAGCAAGAGGGGAATTTAAGTACAGTTGTCTGAGTGCAAAACATTAGCTCAGTCATTGTTTTTGCTTGAGATTCAATATCTGTGATTTTGAACATTAATAGTTCCGGAGGTAGGCGGTGCTGTTGTAGAATTACTGTATGCTTTCAAAAAATATCCCATTGTGTTTTCTGAGAACAGCAAATCTGATCTCATTCAGTTAGTATTCCTGGTGAAGCGTCACAAAAATGTCTGATTTTGGAAATGAATCATTTTGAAAATATCTACAAGTCTTTGGAATAAAATGTCTGTTTATCCATGTCCTATATTATGCTTGACTGGTTTGCCTGGTCGGCCAGAGCAGGACACTCAGAGGGAGGGTCAGGTTTTGATCTCACACAGGGCGTGAGTGACCTGGGCAAGATGCACAGGCCCATGTGAACCCACTCTGGCTCCCGGGGCCACGCTTCCATACATAGAGCCTGCTGCTCAGAAGATGATGGTACTTCTTTTCTGTAAAACTTCTTTGTCAGTATTATTGAATGCTACTGAGTAGAAAAGATGTTTCTGAACTCGTTCATGTAACGCTTGGGAAGAGAGAGATTTAAGTGGTAAGTAAAACTGTAAGGAAATTATTAGGTGAGCTATTCTGATAACACATTGTTTTTATTGACCACAAAAACCGGGTCTGCTTAGTCTTCTATTAGATAAATAGCGTTTGTCTTTGTGCCGTTCTTTAGAAGCATGAAAGTTTCTGTCTTAGGAAAAGTAGAATTGGGAACAATTGCTTGAAGAGTATTTACCCAAACTCTGTCAATGATTCAAGTGAGTTTTAGACAGCCATTCAGGTGATGGGAGTACATGCCCATTTCCCCTCCCCGCAATCCTTCCCGGTACAGGAACACCCTTTCTCCATCATAGCCCGTTCATGCGGCATCTCTGCCTCTATTGGATCTTACTTTGCTGCCTCATTTATTTATATTACTTTCTTCTTCTTTAGACCGTGACCCTCTCAAGAGCAAAGAATATCTAATGGTGCTCAGTAAACGTTGGTTGGTTGAGTGAATTTCACCCCTTCTCACCTCTGATATAGGCATCTCCCTTCCTGACTCTTCAGTCTCTCTCTCTCGGTGCTGGATCATTGCCACTAATCACACCGTGGTGTCTTTTACCTCAGACGCACAAACAGCCACCCCATTCCCCCACCCAACAAAGCCAGAGCCTCTCCCTTGACTCCACAGCCCTTCCCAGTTACCACCTCCTGTCTCGGCTCCCTCGTGGCAGGTCTCCTCTAAGCGCAGCCTCGGCCCCCTTAGCTCCATTGCTCCTCAACCCCAACGTCTTCACTTGGACCTGCTACCCTCCTTTCCCCAGCCTGTCAGCAAGGCCTGTTGGCTTCATCTCAGGACCACTTGCTGAAACCATAATTTGCCACGTCCACTTCACTTCCGCTCCCACCGCTGGACTCCAAGCCGACGTCTCTCACCAGGGAGGACAGTTCCTCTCACTGGTCTCTCTGCTTTTATTTTTGCCACAGAAGGTATTTGCCACACCGCCCTCGTTGGAGAGAGTTGCTAAAAAACACATGCATCACGTCAGTGCCCTGCTCAGAGCTGTCCTGTGACACCCGGAATAAAATCCGAGTGAAGGGCCATGGCCCGGCAGCCTTCTGGCTTTAGTCCTTACGCTCTTCATCGTTCTCCCCCTGATCTGCTCACGGGAAGATCTCCAGAGTGCCATGAATTGTTCAAGGTGCAGTGTCTGGTCTCCCTTCTCACTAATTAAAAGGTTTAAAAAAACCCCAACGTGCTCAAATGCGACTCAACTTGGAACGCATCTTGGGACTCAGCGTCGTCACCTAGTTCCTGTTTGCACGTGTGTACCTGGGAGACCCAAGGCCACCTACTCACGCTGTTACTACTGTGCACCATTTATGTGTTTTGATGGTTCCTTCCTCATTGATGTGATTCAGTCTGCACAGAACACCCTCTTGTAGTTTATGAAATCTAGCACACAGAGTTTTCTAATTCTTTCTTTAGAAGTAAACTTTTTTGTACCTAGAAACGACCAGAGCCTGAAAAGACTATGACGTCCTCAGGCCATGCGGCATTTCACTGCTCTGTGTGTCTACTTCAGCTCCAAGTAGAAGCTGCTTCATAATTTTGGTGTATCAAGTCACATTTTTATTTTATTTTGTTAAAAAAAATTTTTTTTAATGTTTATTTTTGAGAGAGAGAGAGACACACACACACACACACACACACACACACACACACAGAATTGAGTGGGGAAGGGGCAGAAGAGGGAGACCCAGATTCTGAAGCAGGCTCCAGGCTCGTTTGCGAGAGCTCTCTCCTCACGGAAAGCCCTACTAATGCTTTTGAAGGCTTTTACTGTGCTGTCCCTCTGAGGCAACACCTTTTCATCTCAACGTGGACCTTTTGGAGACACAGGGCTGACTTCAGTGATGGACGTTGCAGGCGCTGCCTGGCAGGCCCTTGGGGGTGACATTTTGAGGGAGGCAGCCCTTGAGCCTCCTCTCCAATTCTACCATTCTAAAATGCTGCCCACTGGCCACGGGGCTGTGCCTCTGCATTTCTGCCGGGAGCGTGTATGGCGAGGCTTACCTTGTGTGTGTGTGTGTGTTTACAGCATTCTTAATACTTTGCAGCTGTGCGGAGGACATTCTAAACATTTCCGTATATGCAAAAGAACCACCGCAGTTATGAGAAAGCTCCTCAGTCCCCACAGGCCCCCCACCTCCCGAGTTTTGTACTGATGGTTTCTGGATTTAGTTAGTACAGGTCCTTGGCAAGATACGCAGCCCTACTCTGGCTCTCGAAATAAGAGACACTGTTAATTTTCATGATCCAAAGCTTGAAACTTTGGTCATTTTATAGAGGGTAGTAGGAAAAAGATGATTCTTTTTCTTAAAATGAAAAGCCACCCTCATGATTGAAGATGTAAGAAAAACTATATATTGCCAACTAAAAAACGAACAGGAACAATGGTAAACACGGAGTGTGGACCGAAGCGACTTAACAGCTTTGCTTATGTAACAGCTTCATTGAGATATAATCCACATGCCATGTAATTGCTTATTTAAAGTACACAATTCACTGGAATTTGCTACAGTCACAGAATTGCACAACCATGACCACAATTTTAGAACCTTCTAATCATGATACAAAGAACCCGGTTGCAGTCACTTCCCAGGCCTTTCTTCCCCATATTCCCAGGCGACCACTAATCTACCTTCTCTTTCTGTAGATAATTTGCCCGTTCTGGACCTTTCATGTAAATGAACTCGTGCTATATGTAGCCCATTGTGCTGGCTTCTTCCACCTAGCGTAACCTTTTCAAGGATCATCTGTGTAGCGGCATGTATCGATACGTTATGCCTTTTTACTGGCATCACGTGGATATATTACATTTTGTTATTCATCCATCAGTGGATGGACATTTGGGTCTGTTCCACTATTTGCCCATTATGAATAGTACTGCTGTGAACATTTGTGTGCAAATTTTGTGTGGATGTATATTTTCATTTCTCTTGGATATCTACCTAGGATTGAAATGGGAGCAGCTTTATTTTGAACTGTTGTTTTCTAAATAAAGTATCTCTGTTTCTGTCACTATAATTTGTTTCTACCTCTGATAGATCAGCATAGCTAAATAAAGTTTGCTTCTTTTAATATGCCTGCCAGCATACTATTCTTGTGTTGTAAAAATCAGGTTTCCTGACCTGAGTTTTGTGTATGACCATATCAATTATAGTGAATGCCCATCAATAATCAGAATATTGGTGCAAACATTTTCAGAACCTATGGTATATAAATTTAACTACCTTTGTTAGAGACTATTAGCATATTTTAGAGGTAATGTAATAGCTAGTTTTAAGCACAAAAAGTAGCCTCAGCCCAATTTCCAACTTTTCTATTGGTTTAATATTTTAATAATCTCTGAAGAATTACAGCAGTCAGGGGTGCCTAGGTGGCTCAGTCGGTTGAGCGCCCAACTTCGGCTCAGGTCATGATCTCACAGTTTGTGAGTTTGAGCCCTGTGTCAGGCTCTGTGCTGACAGCTCAGAGCCTGGAGCCTGTTTGGATTCTGTGTCTCCCTCTTTTCTCTGTCCCTCCCCCACTCACACTCTTGTCTCTCTTGCTCTCAAAAATAAATAAACATTAAAAAAAAAAAACAAAAGAATTACAGCAGTCACCAGGGTTTAATTTTTTTTTTTTTTCAACGTTTATTTATTTTTGGGACAGAGAGAGACAGAGCATGAACGGGGGAGGGGCAGAGAGAGAGGGAGACACAGAATCGGAAACAGGCTCCAGGCTCTGAGGCCATCAGCCCAGAGCCCGACGCGGGGCTCGAACTCCCGGACCGCGAGATCGTGACCTGGCTGAAGTCGGACGCTTAACCGACTGCGCCACCCAGGCGCCCCTACAGTCACCAGGGTTTAATAAGGAAACCATTAGTTGAGAACAGAAGTGTTAACAATACAGTTTGCTGATTTGCTAACTTAATCTGTGACACTTGTAACCTAGAGGAGGGTGGAATGCCTCTTATATTCTCGTGTTGTTGGTGACTCTTCTCATATATGTGTTCATGAAGGAGTCAGTGGGGATGGGTAGATGCCCCTCTGTCCTACTGTTCTTTGATGAAAGTAGCAAATGTTTGGTAGCCATGTTATATTTCTTTTGTCTTTCTCCACCCCGCCCCGCTTTAGAAGCTTGCACAGTATTAATTGCTAATGAGTGGTTCTTACTGCCTCTTCTTCAGGAAGTAGATCTCCTTAAATGTAAACAGAAAACTTGTTTCTCCTTCCAGTTCAGGATAACCTGTAAACAGGCTTGCCCTGAAGACAGGTTAAAGTACCTCAGCCGTTCCGTAGTTCTCTTGAACTTTGCCTGTTCCTTTTTGATCAGCATTCAGCATGTCATTTTATCAAGACTCAGTTCCCCGCCCCGCCCCCCCCCCATTTTGTTTCTTCTTTTCGAAAGCCTTTGTTTGCCACTATACAGAATACACAGCCAGAGATTTCCTGGAGCATTCTTTTGAGTACCATTTCCAGACAGCACGTTAACATATTAAACTTTCCACGTTCAGATGGTGCTCGTCATCGGCGTGTCTTTTACATCAAAATGTGCTTTCCTCCTAATCCAGTGACCCTTTCTGTTCTGGTTGATATCTCTTAATAACTTTTCCTTGATGGCTTCCTTTCGTGCATTCAGTAGTTCAAATCCTCTCACCATGCAGGGTTTCTCTTAAATATCCTGATAGCCACCGTGTCAGGGAGACACAGAGAGTGTTTTACAAATCAGTACAGTGGAGACAATGGATAAACAGTTCTTGGGAAGTTTGCCCGGGAAACAGAAAGATACTCAAATGAGAATGGGACCGGTGGTGAAAATAGAGGCTGCAGCTATTATTGCCGAGCAACGTTACATAACAGCTCTTTTTATGACAGAATCCTATTTAGAGGCTGGGGCTCGGGTCAAAGATAGAGAGGTAGGTTGGTCAAGTGTTGGGTTTGGGAAACTCAGCGTGGGGCAGCTGGGTCTCAGGGCAGACTCTTCGGCATCCAGGTGTAGAAGTGCACAAGTTGTGCACAGATGTTGAAAGAAAATGGTTACCGCAAGCTGCCATCCAAGTTCTCTCTACCCCTCACACATAACAAGGCCGCAGGTGTCAAGGGACTGCGGTCATCTTTTCTTGGAGATTTGGGGTAGAAAGGAGGAGAGAGAGGGTAGGATTTACGACTGAATTTAAGGAGTGACTCAGTAATAGATTTGTTCATTTAAAATTTTTTTTTTAACATTTATTTATTTTTGAGACAGAGAGAGACAGAGCATGAATGGGGGAGGGTCAGAGAGAGAGGGAGACACAGAATCCGAAACAGGCTCCAGGCTCTGAGCTGTCAGCACAGAGCCCGATGCGGGGCTTGAACTCACAGACCGTGAGATCATGACCTGAGCTGAAGTTGGACGCTTAACCGACTGAGCCACCCAGGCGCCCCTAGGTTTGTTCGTTTTAATAAGTATTTGTCCCATGTGTTCTGTCCCAGCGTTGCCCTAGGTGCTGGTAGGTGCTGGCAATGCAAAGATGAATGCGACTGTTCCTGCCCTGAAGGAGGGAGCGATCGAGTTGGGGAGCAAAACGTGGTTTACCAAAATAAAGAGGCTGTATTTATACATGTGTAGAGCCACAGGAGAAGTGCTTGGATTGTAGAATACGTCCGTGCTCTGGGAGCGCAGGGGAGGGGTGGACCAGGAGTGGAATAGGCGGGCAGGAAGACCGACCTGGCTAGGAAGAGTGTCTGTGGGGAGGCTGAGCCTGAATAGACACCTCACTTGAAGCGAAGTCTGGGACTGTTACTCAGCTTTGCGTATCAGGTAATCGTGTTCTGTTTTATGAAGTGACGCTGCTCTGTAGGGATAGTATATTCAGGGGAGGGCTAATGTTAGCGGTGCTCCAAACTGCATCTGCACATTCTACCCTCTCTTTTCTGGCGCCTTTGCTCTTCAGTGTTCTTGTCAGTGCATCTTTTGTCTTCCGATGCATCCAGTGGGCTGTGCGTCCCATGATGTCCTTCAGAATTACTGACCCCATAGAGATGCAGAGTGGGGGCACCTCTCTCCCAGAGCTACCTTCCAGCAGCACAGGCAGCCACCCCTGCTTCTGAGGGCTTGCTTTCAGCTGTAAACAAAAAAGGCGTGAGTTTATCCAGGTCCTGTGGTCTGGTTTGACAATCCTCTCTGCCTTAGGTTTGCCAGTTTCGCTCACTACAAGGCTTCTGAAAAGTCTAGCCTATGCATAATCTCTGTCTCATAAAGGAAAATGTTGATGCTATATTATCAGAGGCTGTTGTTATATGTGGCACCCACGATAATTACAGCATATGACATGTAATTATGACAGCTCTGAGCTGTCTGGTTGAGAGACACTTCAGAATTAATTAGCCAAAGGCAATAATAATGAGACAAAACGTAGGCCGTATCCTTCAAATGGGAGAAAATTGAGCTGCCTTCAAAAAGGAGAGGATTAAGGGAGAACCTGGAGTGGCAAAGTTGCATTGCAAAACAACGGCAATTTTAAACTCTACGGTGGTTTAACATTATGACTGTTTTCAGTTTACTGCAATGTTTGACCGTCTGGCCTGCACTGTAAACTCCAGGAGAGCAGGGACCGTGTCTCTTTTTCACACCACGCCTGGCGTCTGAGGTAGCACTTGGTAAATCCTTCAGAATGGGTGAAGGATGAGTGAAACGAGCAAATTAATTCGTCTAAACCAGGGCTTGAAAACAGGCTACTTGTTGCATCTGTCATACAGGCCTCCTCCACCCCCCCTTCTTTGTAATTGATACAATTATTGAAAAAAAAATTAGGTTGCCGGTACTTAAAAATTGGAAGATTTACATAAAATTCTGGATCTTTCTATGTATCTGGAAATCCCAGAAGATCTGATGACACTGGGCTGGTCTTCCCACTTGGCAACAATGACTGGCAGAAATGGCAACTGCCCGCGTTAGATGGGGACCGTCTTTCTCAGGCCCCACTCTGTCCACTTCACTCAGCTTCCGCACTCGCCCGGGTGCTATGGCCATCCGAGTTGGAACCTGGAAACTGTCAACCTTTTACCTTTGAAATTGCATCCTGCATTCACGCAGTTCATGTTTTAAATAGAGCAAAAATATTTGACTTTTCAGGCACCTCATTTTTGTATCCTACTTACGAAATGATTTTCAGCCTCTTAGTTTCTACTTACGACTTGTGAAATGAACTGCTGTGGGCTTTGGTTCACCTGGCTTTGTGGGAGGGTTTCAATTATATGTCTTACAAGTTAGGACCCACGTATTGTTTTCTTTGGCCTCTGCTTTTCGGTGAGCAGAACTTGGGCCCCCAATCAGTGCCACATTGAGAGCTCCCCAAAGCATCGGAAGGGCAGAAGGAACAACCCGGCGCCTTGGTTTTTACTGTTTACAGACCAGTTAGGGACATTAAACACAGATGCAAGCTATCATCGTTCCAAGGGCAGAGATGCAGATACTTGTGTTTATAATCTTGCTTTTCAGTCTCCAAGAATTGAGGCTTCCTTAAATACTTATTGAAATAGAATCTTTTCAAAGCAGACTTTTCCTGGTTATTACCTAGATGAGGCATTTAATACCATTTCTGTATTAACTTTCTCCTTGGATAAGATTAAATATGATAGTTTTCCGACCTCTAATGTCTATTTTCTTTTGCAAATGTGTATGTGTCATGTTAAATGTGATGTGACAGCCATTGCTGTATCACACAGTGCAGTAAAAATAATATATATACACACACAGAGGAAGCAAAGATCCGTCTACATGTGTTAAGACATATGTTTGCATATAGCCATTTTCGTGTTGGCAGACTTTTCTCTTTTTTGTTCAAATGATTGATTTTAAAAGTAAGATTATATAGAAATGATATATACAAGACAATAGTGAGCAAGCTGCATAAAATTAGTAACATGAATCTTTACGTTCCAAATGCTTATGTAAAAATTAAACAGCCTACCGAGAAGCCAGTTGCTCAAGTGACAACAGTATTGTAACTAGGTTACAATTCTGGGTTTAGCTACCTTCAGACTACATTTATTTCCCGATTTAAATTGGGGTTGGCCCAGAATTAGGTGCCTCTTAGTAATTTCCAGCCAGCTCTACGTTTCGAATAAAACTGAAGCTGAACTGTAGTGGGCCTCCAGAAAAAACAGAATTCGTGTGCCATTTTCGTGTTCATTCCTACATCGCTATTGCTTCTCTGCCCTGGGCCTTTTTCCTTAATAGGCGACCATCAGATCAGATCATTGCTGGAAGGGAATGTGTTTTATGGGCAGCAGGTGTGTTTGGCGTGATCATTAATTGGAATAATTTGACCCTGCCTCTCCTGGATCCACTCTTTATTGCCCATTTCTTGCTCCTTGCGGTAGAGTAGGTGTGCGTTTGGATAAAATGGACAGCCTCCATTTAGAAAATTCCTTTGCTAAGGGTTTCTGCTTGGCAAATAATTGGGCAGTTTAAATGGAGACAGCACAGAGCTGGAGCGGACTGTCTAGCTTTGGGGGCAGGTTGACGAGAAAGTATATATGTCAGTAAAGCTGTCATCAGGGTTCCATTGCTATTATTTTCAAGACATGGAAATTAAATCATGTGAGCCAAACTTTAGATTTGGAGAGTAACGGACTTGTGCTTGTTACCTAGTTATGTTATATGACTTAATTTTTAAGAGGTATCGTTAAAATGTTCTTGTGTTTTCTGAGTAGTTAGAAAATTCAGCACCGACTGAAGTGTGTTACTACTTCAGACAGAAATTTCTTTGGTCTTTGTGGGAATGTTGAGTTCTAGCTTATGGGAGAAACTGTGACACACTGAAGCATGTGCTTCAGCGATGTTGTTCGGTAGCCGAACCAGCCAGAGTCGTGTACCTCATACATCTGTCCTGATTTCACCGTTTTACTTTTTGTTTTGCATTGTCAGAATGGGCCTGTTTGAGACCCATCTTTCTTCTCCTTACCTTGCAAAAAGTCCATATGAAGAGTATCTTTTTGGAATGACTGTTTTGTTGATGATTTATTTGGTGACTTTAGTCATGACTGAAAATAAAAGTAATATAAAATGTGAATATACTAGGAATTATGAAGGAATGGCAGCCATAGGTTTCTTTTGGGGGTTGTGATGGGAAATCAGACCTTAGGCTTATGTATACCCTGTCTGTGAATAATACCTATTTTAAAGACCCAGGGAATCCACTGAGGGTGGAGTTGGGTGATAGAGGACATTATCCCTTAATAGGTGGGGGTTCACATCCAATTTACTTCTCAGGAGTCTCCATTGTCTCTTATTTAGTTAGTTTTTTAGAGAGAGTGAGCTCATGAGCTAGGGAGGAACAGAGGGAGAGGGAAAAGAGAGAGAATCTTAAGCAGCTTCCATGCTCAGTGTGGAGTCTGATTAGGGACTCCATTTACAACCCTGGGATCCTGACCTGAGCCGAAACCAAGAGCTGGACGCTCAACGGACTGAGCCACCCAGGCGCTCCCATGTTCTTCTCATTTTTTAAAGTCGTTTCCTCAGGGTCAGGCACTGAAGAGTTTTCCCATTTTTTTATTGACGGCCTTTGCACATCACTGCTTCTTCAAGCTGCCTTGGGACTTCGAAGAGCCTCTCTTCAGGAGACCAGAAGGTAGGCACTACATACACCAGCTTTACCTGCTCCGCCTTTGGACCGGAGCTTTGTTACAGAGGCTCCTTCTGTAATGATTACTCCAACACTAAGGGGCAAGTATGGGATAAAAGATTCTGTAAGTTGGCCTTTTCCAGAGATTTCAGTGCCTTAACCATGTAAAAGATTCATTAAAGGTCAGATATTTGACATTGAAAGAATTCTGAGTATCTGAGTTTTTGGCATTTACTTCAATCTTCAATGTTACTTTGTAAGCTTACTGATCACCAGAAGGCTTTTGGTCTCCACTATGGTTGAGTGGATCTTTCTTAGTGGGCAGTATGTTGAATTGTTGGAAACAATGGCTTTTGATATTTTGATTTCTTTGTTTCCTTTGTGGTGGGGGGGTGGTAAATGATAACTGCCTGAGGGCTTCTTAGGTGCCCGCGGGAGTTGGTGCTAGGGGCTTACATACCTCGTTTCATCCAGTAATCATACACCCTGATAAGGTGCTGATCATTTTTACAGACAGAACTGGTGGCAAAAAAGGTTAAGTACCTGCAGCTGGATTTGAATCCATTTAGAACCTACCTTTCGAAAAGGGTGTAGAGTTGCTTGGGTTAGGGATGTCTCTTTGTCTTGTTCAGGTAAACAGTTGGGAGAGACCTGGGACCAGTTTTACCTGATAGTCCATGATAAAGTTCATTGGGAAGAGTATTCCATTCTTATAGGATGATGTTCACACGAGCTCTGGAAGGTGGCAGTGATTCTGGGCCTGGAGCTTCTGAAGCTTGCAGGCCACGTGGTAGTGGTGGTGTCTGAGGCCTGGAGGAGGAGTTGGGAGTGAAGTCATCTTAGGCCCAGGTCACCAGAGCCCCTCCCTTTCTTTCCTTAGGGGGATAGTTCTTTCCCTGAGATTTGCAGCAGAGGCGTGGTTCCCTCTGGGGTCACAGCTGTGGAGAGAGACAGTGGTGACCAAAGAAGGGAAGCAGGGGTTCCTTGTCCCAAGGAGCAAGGAGATGACCTTTTTGTCTGCCCTCTTTTCCTCCCAAACCCGGCCTTTCGTTTTCATTCAAAAATTACATCACCCCAGAGGCACAGTTTTTTGTGTCTGAAGAAATCTAACAACTTCTTGTAAGACTCGAATCTATTACATTGTTTGTTTTTCATTCTGAATTTATGATTGTTTCTCTTAACTGAGGTCGAAACTGCAAACACAAAACACCCCGAGTTTATTCTCCCAGGAGAAAGAAAAGGGCCACTTTGCTCCGTGAGCATTCCTTAGGTCTCTCACCTCTGCTTACTCTTATTCTCAGGGGGAATACAGAATTAAGTGTCATGCCATATTTGTACCATGAGCCATGAAACGGCACCCATTTGCTTGCCAGTTCCTCGTTTTCTTTGTTTCAGATTGATGAAGGGCTGCTTGGACTTAGTCTCTCCTCAAGATGTTAATTATATGTTTCAAAATCATGTGTTCTGTTAAAAATCACTTACGCATAGCCTTGGAAAGAGAACTGGAGGCAAGGAGTTGCTACAGGGGTGCAGAATATTGTTTTGGAGGCCTTGGGAAATAAATCTTAAGAGTTAGTTCATTTACCACCAAGACATATTTAGTCAGTGTATATAAACAAAAGAAGTCACAGTGTGCCTGGACATTATTTGTCCCAGATGGAGTTTAAACTTGGCTCGTTATACTGCACTGATGTCATGGTGCATAAACTGGCCCCGAATTAGAGCCGCGCATTGAATCTGCTGTGTACTTGTATGTGCTGAGGGCGGGTGAGGAGGAGGGGAGGGGCCGGCTGGAAAATCTTTGTCACATTTTTCCTCCGTTGTCTGCAGAGACTAGTGTCAGTCCTGAATTTGGACTTGGTGCAGAATGAGGGAAGAATTGGAATAATCTGTTCATTTGTACAGATCGGTATGTGTATGCACTCGGGGATATCATTATTCCAAGACTAAGAGTACAAATGCTCTGAGCTTTCCAACAGTTGCTTACAAAGCTCTGATATTAAGATCTAGAAAGGAAAATCTTAAAGCATTTTTGAAGAGCGTTTTTCAGTCTGTTTGTCTTGAAACCTTAAATCTGGACAGTTTCTTTAAACTTTTTAATGGTTTTAAGTATCCAGCTGTATAATTCTGTTTTTCTGGAATGTATGGTGGATAACCTCTCAAGCTACTTGCTTAAGTGTTTAAAAAGGCAAATGCCTGATGCTCCTTGGAGAATGTGGCCAAGTTTAATTCTTCCTGTGTGTTTTGAGAAGGCAGCTTGTGGGTCAGAAAAGGGTCTTCTGGAGTTCTGAACAGTTAATAGGAAATTTCCACATACTGTGGTGTTACTTTATTACTTTTTATTGCTGACTTTCATTATGATAATCTTAATTAGATGCATTTCCAAGTAATTCAAACCATTTTGTAGACGTAAAGGGCTTAGATTTCAGAACTTCTGTGAATGGATTCCAAAGTCCCTGTTATTGCCTGAATCCACGGAAACTGAACAGACACCGGAATGCGAATGAGTTGGGAGGTGAATTTTTAAGGAAAGCCAGAATGTTTCTCAAACAAAATCTGGTCAGAGGTGAGAATTGGCTGGTTTTAGATTTTTTTTTTTTGAGAAGATTAAATGCAGATTCAGCTAAAAAAATTATGTATATATGTATATATCAATATATATTATATTTATAATATAAATTATAATATAATATATAATATTATATATTAATATATGATATATTTATACATTATATATTAATATATGATATATTTATACATTATATATTAATATACGATATATTTATATATCACATATTAATATACAATATATTTATATATCGTATATTAATATGTGATATATATATTTTCTTCAGAGGCCACATTTTTTTCTTAGAGGTTTGTTACTGGTAGAAATTTGAAGACGAGGAATTAATAGTTATTTATTGAGTACATATTATGTGTAAGCCTTGTACCAGGGCTGCATTAGGGTTGCTCTTTTCCTTAAGTGCACATAATATGAGGTATTATCTCTTGTGTGTGTGTGTGTGTGTGTGTGTGTGTGTGTGTGTGTGTGTGTATGAGTGAGGAAATACAGGGCTAGAAAGGTTAAGTGCCTTGTGTAGCAGAGTGGGACTCAAGTGCCATCTATCTGGTTTGCTCTTCTCACTGTGCAACTTGGTTATCTTGGCTGATTTTTTAAAATGAACTGAAATTAAAATAAGATGAGCAGAGAGTGACTTAACTACTCAGTGTTTACACGCTAGCATGTTATTTAGAAGACAGCTGTGGCCTGAGTTCCATTTCATTTTACCTCACCATACAGTATGGCAGGAAAAGACACTTAAACGTGTAGAAGAAGTATGTGCCACTGTATATTTATTTTTTTTAATCTAAAATTTCTTAAGATTGGTTTAGCTAATTTAAAGATGGCATTGTAGGTGTGATATGGTTTTATCTAAAATTCTGAGTCAACTTATTCTTCAAAACTTTTTGTGGATGTACGGTACGCTGAAAGGCAAACTTTAACTCCGAGATTTAAAAAGCGAATGGACTAGTGTGAAATGGAATTCTTTAGGAATCAGCAAGTAGATGTTTTGGGGAGATGATTCACTTTGGGCCCTTGAATCCTAATTCTGTTTCCCAATATCCTACCAGTCCTACTTGTCGTCCTTTTCTTTTCTTTCTTTTTTTTTGTTTTTAAATTTTTTAATGTTTATTTATTTTTTGACAGAGAGAGAGAGACAGAGCATGAGCTGGGGAGGGGCAGAGAGAGAGGGGAGACACAGAATCCAAAGCAGGCTCCAGGCTCTGAGCTGTCAGCATAGAGCCCGACATGGGGCTCAAACTCAGACCACGAGATCATGACCTGAGCCGAAGTCAGACGCTCAACCGACTGAGCCACCCAGGCGCCCCTGTCGTCCTTTTCTTGTGGTGCGAAAACCCACCAAAAATGTGGCAGGTGGATGCCTTATCTACTGTGACTGCCTGGTGAGGTGACTGGAAATAAAGGAAAGGAATACCAGGTGGCTGTTGAACACTCTTGGGCTTAGCTTTTTAGAGCAAAAGCCAAGAACCCAAAGCGAAGAAATAAAGGACAGAAAAAGTTGAGGAGGGAGGAGGCACAAGACGGGCGGACGGTGGATGCCCAGCAGCGAGAGCAGGGTAGACACGGAAGTGGCAGCATCACAGAGGACAGAACTAGAGTGATGGGAAGTAGGAAAAACTAAAGTAGTTCCGGATTGCAGAACCACAGACCTTACTACACCTCCATGATCTTAAAAAATTCAGTGTTGGTAAAGAGTGTTGGTAAAGAGATTCTGAACGTGTCTGCGGCAGAGCCCGTGACCTGGCTAGCCGTATTTAAACGCTAAACCAGCAATTGTTTTTGAAAACTTCAACTTTGAACAGCCTAATCCCTGAATGATGTCCCAGGTGGATGTTTCATTAACCTCTTTACTGGTCTCCATGTGCCCAGCGTCTCCCATATCAGTTTGAGGTCCCCACACGTGTTGGGGTTGTCTAGTAACGCTGCTTTCCCATTGGGGGGTTCTGCTCACAGGATAAAATCCAGACTTGTAAGTGGGAAGAACAAAGACTTTCCCTAGGTGGCCCTGCTCTGCAGTCTTGCCTTTACGCCTCTGTTCCCTGCATGTGTCATTATGGCCACTTCGGAATTCTAAACACATCCTGCCATCCAGGCCTCCGTGCATTTGCTTGTGTGATTGGTCTTTTGATTGTCCACTTGCAGTCTCTCGCTCCCGCTTTAATATCACTCCCAACTTAACTTTCCCCGATTTCTCAATGCTTCCTTCAGTTTTCCATAGCTCTTTGTAGCAAATAGTCTGATTTTATTACAGTTCATTGTATTTTCTACCCTTGCACCCACACACAAAGAGGACGTCCTCTTTCTTGTCTTGGCATCATCAGTACTTTACAACATGCCTGGCACCTGGTAACTACTCAGCAAGTAAATCCTTTCCAAAAATCAAGGCTTCAATAATAGCATTGAGCACTGATGTTAACTAAGTGTCATTGATGGAAAGTCAAGGGCTGAATAAGTGATAACGTGCTGTGTAGTGGTGGGGAGGTGAAGCCCTCTCTGTTCCGTAAAATCCTTCCAAATCCCTAGAATAGGACTTCTTTGAATTCATTTCTGATTTTATGTTAGTGGGCATAAGATACCAGGCAATAGGAGTGCCAATTTTAGACAATTGAAAACACATAAGTAATATAGAAAAGTTAGCTCTGTCATTAGAATATTTAATGACAAAATGTTGGGCACTGATTTCCTGTCAGAAGGATGAGAATTCCCCTTGGGCACATTATTTCTTGATTATATCTTAGTGGGGGAAGAACAGTGTTCAATGAATGACATGGCCAACATTGAAATAGGTTTAAAAATATTAGAATCTTGGGAATATAGGCAGTTAAATCTGTTTCTTCACTGAACTGGCCTTGAGATTTTTTTTTCTTTTTAATCTTTATTTATATTTGAGAGAGAGAGAGAGAGAGAGAGACCGTGCAAATGGGGGGGGGGGTTGGGCAGAGAGAGAGGGAGACACAGAATCCGAAGCAGGCTCCAGGCTCTGAGCTGTCAGCACAGAGCCCCACGTGGTGATCAAACTCACGAACTGTGAGATCATGACCTGAGCTGAAGTCGGAAGCTCAACCAACTGAGCCACCCAGAGGCCGCTGGCCTTGAGATTCTGATAGTAGAGTTGTTTGTTTAGGTTCAATGCGTAGCTTACCAGACTTGCATGACATGAATTATTACCACATCAGTGTGGGTCACATTGATCTTTCTCTGCCGATCAAAACTAGACATGAGGTGGCTGGATCTAAATGGTGGGGGACATTTTCGATTCAGTGTGCAAAAAGCACATGGTAGGGCTGGTTAGTGAAAAGTGGTCTGAACTGCCCATTCGCCATCAGTGTGGTCGGAACCCAGCCTGTGGACGTGGGGTGCATGGATGGAATTGAGGGGGAGAAAGGGGTTGTATCTCACCTGATGGGACATTTTTGAAAAGGATTAACCCCGAAGTAGTGATGACAAGAATCACATTTTGTTCTCAGTGAACATAATTTTCAACAAAGGAAGAAGCGTTCTATTTTTTGGCACTGAAAAACTGGGTGAAAAATTTGTTTATTAAAGTGAAAGATAATTATTTAAAGTAAACATCATGGTGCTTCAAATACTCAAGAATATCTGGTGGCTGTTACTTTTAGCTAGGGAAAAACTATACTTAAGCGTACATAGAATTTTGGTCTTTTATATTCTTGAGTTTTATCTTGAAAGTCCTGTAGTTGAAACCTTAGATTCTGGCATTTGTGGCCCTCTTAAAAGAGGCTTTTAACCTAGTTTTGGCCATCTATATTACATTTTGCATTTTTTCCATTTAAGTTAAGGCTATATTTTTATTCTTAGCAAACAGCAGCTCTTTTTGTAATAGAATCTCTTTATTCAAGGCAGTATACAATTAAAGAGAGGAGAAATGTATGACTTCTTACAAGCTGCCATTGTATTCTCTTTATAGCCCTTACCACTATCTATAAAGCTTTTATTTTTGCTTAAACACTACCCACCCCCCACCTCTCCTCATCCCATGTTAAGTTCTGTTTGTCAGCCTGAGGTGGGCAGAACTTTGTATTGTCTAAGGCTCTATTCCCAATGCCTGGAGGAATGCCCAACCCATTCTGGCCACTCATTGCTACTTGCTAAAATTAATAGAGATACAGTAGTAATTTTTCTGAGGACACTTGTTTTGTGAAATGGACTTACTGAACTCTTTTGAATGCATATGTTTCCAGCAGGCACTGGCATGATTTCAGTGCATAAAAGTGTCCTCCTTGGTTTGATTTCTCTTCCCTTGGTTACCTGTTAATCCATTCCTGCCTTTTTTTTTTTTTTTTCTTTTTGGTTAATCACAGATGACTTTGGGAAACATAGAAGCTGTGGTACAATCTTTCCAGGAGTCCTCTTTTATTTTTCTTATGCCTCCTCTTGGCCCATGAGAACTGGCATCTAGTGATTGTGATAGTCCGTCATTAGCTCATTGGTTCATCTTAGGATTCTAGGGGAATTCAAGGACTTGACAAGGACTTTATGAGAATAAATCTTGCTCAGTATAAAAACAACTATTTGTTGTTAGGTAAGGGTTTCCAACTGCCATTTTGGGCAGTTTCTGACTGCTATATTGGCTCTGGTTCAGGGAGTGGGCTTAGATTTCCTAGAACAGAACTCGTCCTCAGAACATGTCTCGGAGACACGCCTTTGACCCAGTTAAGTGAGTTCTCTCCTTATAGCTATTTATTAAAGTGTAAAGCATCTTCATGAAGAATTGACTTTGTGAAGCCCATGGCTATCAGAGCAGGGAATGCGTGTGTTAGAAGAGAAGAGCGTGCATTTTGGTCAGATGGGGCTGGATTCCAGTGCTAACTCTGTCATTTTGTAGTTTTGTGACTTTAGACAAGTTTCTTACCTTTCTTCAGCCTCAGTTTCCCCATCTGTATAATTTGGTTAGTAATACCTACCTGGCAGACCACAGGGCTTTAATAATAACTGTTTATGTAATTATCGAAAAAAAGCTGTTAAAAAGACTTTATCAAGTAGCCTCATCATGCTGAGTTAATTTTAGAGCTATGTAGTGGTCTGATGAGGAGGCCAACTTTTGAACCTGCCATTCTTTGAAGAAATCAAACTATTAAAAATTTTGGAACATTGGAGAATTCTTGCTCCTTGCTTTAAACGGAACAAGTCTAGGGGTGCCTGGCTGGTTCAGTCCATAGAGCTTACGACTCTTGATCGCGAGGTTGCAAGTTCAAGCCCCACGTTGGGTATTAAAATCTTTAAAAAAGAAAAAATTAACTGAACAAGTCCTAAAGCTCAGGAAGAAAACAAAACAAGACTATTTGTCATATCAGTGTTATAGACCAAGCCCCAGCTTCACATCCCATGCAAGTCCCTGTGCCTTGACCCAGTGTGTAAGTACTTTTGGAGGCTTCCTGGTCTTACATGTTTTTTTTTTTTTTTTCCTGCCAGCTTTGGATTCAGGTTTCAGGTAGGACAGCTGAGCAGATGAGGCAGTCAGTACTCTCCTATTATCTTCTAGTACATTTCTATTTTACCTGTCACATTTTAATCTTAGGACATTTTCTTTGTGTATATTATTCCCACAAAGATAATTATTGGTTATTTGCAGCTCATCTTTTCCCTTTTCCTGATTCGGAGCCAAGAGAGGGGACGCAGAAAATAAATGATGCCTACTTTTCAGTTTGTTTGAGGCCAGCTCTGGTCTCTAGCCCAGACACCAGGGTCTCAAAGGTGGATTGATGGATGGTTTGGGCCTTCCAGGGTCTGGGTGGAGCTTTGCCAGGATTTCTCTAGAGTTTGGGAATCTGGAGGGAGGGAGGGAGGGAGGGAGAGAGAGAGAGAGAGAGTAAGAGAGAGAGAGAGAGAGATAATTCAGAAAAAAAAGTGCTGCTATTCCTCTCATATAGTCAGAAGTCATTTTTCCAAAGTTATTTGATATTCTTGGATAGAATCCTTCCTTACATGGAACTCTCCTGCAGCTTTTAGGTTATATCATTTTTTTTTCCGCCTAAAAATATCTGTTGAATAATCATAAATGCTGGCTCCAAGTGTGGAGTGTTCATTTATACATAAAACTGCTAATAGTAAGTAAGACCAGCCTCATAGAGATGGCAAGTGGAGAAAGCATCAGAAATGAAATGGGATCCCCTCTCCTAGCACAGTTTATATCTTGATTGTCTGGGTACTGGATTTAACTTGTAAGGAAGCTACAATGTAATGTCGCATCTTGGGTCAGTCAGTACCATTCTCCAGCAGAGGCTTTTGTCATGGACACATCACATGGCAGTGACCGGTCAGGGGGCTGGTCGTTTTTTATTTGAGGCGTACATTGGGAATTTGCCTTCAGGAATAGTCTTAGATACTATTGATCTGGCTAACCAGCCACCCACAGTTTAAATTGCAGAAGTAGCTTTCCTTTTCCTCATCTACTGGGTAAGAAGCCTAGTTAGATTTATACCTTTTAAGGAAAGATCTGTTAACACCTGTTTCAGTAGTCTTGTTAGGCAAAGCTTTGTCATGATGCTCTGTAGCCTTTTAGCGAATAATATTAATTCTACCTCTTGTTTTATTGTTGGAAGATTTTAGAAGAATGGTCACTTATTTTTCATTGATTTTTGACAAACTTGCCTCTGGTTATCTTGGGCTGCTTGGTTCCTGTAGCCCTGATTTGAGACTCATCTGATGAAGCAAGCATAGCCTGAAGTATGCTCTTGTGATTTGATTAACATGGTTCTATTTTAATATCTCTGGGGACAAAGAATATATCAGTGGTTAAAATCTCTCTCTCTCTCTCTCCCTCCCCCTCTCTCTCTCTCTCTCTCTCTGTCTTTTCCTCCTCTGACAAGACACAGAATGCAGCACGAGTTGTTTTAATGCTGACTTTGGAAAAGCAGGAAATTCTTAGTGGACAAAAAATGATGAGGTTTGGGCAGTGATAGGATGTTTTACGTTATGCATTTCTGAGAACTTGTAATAGTTATGTCTGTCTGCTTTGTGTCTAGAGAGAGAAAGGAGGGAGGGAGGGAGGAGGGCGAGAGAAAGAGAGAGAGAGAGAGAGAGAGAGAGAGAGAGAGAGAGAGAGAGGCAGGCTGCTATGATAGGAAAGGTTAAGTGCCAGGGAGCCTGCCAGGATGTGACTCACGCTCCTCAAGGCTGGGTGATGCAAGACAAGGCTGCTGCTGTCTCATTCATGTCTGTTGTCAGAGACAGGTCCCCGGGCACTGGTGTGTGTCAAAACTTTTTTTTTTAATCTCTCCTTTATTGACAGTGAAAACAGCAAAGTGGTCAGTTGGCCTCAGGATCATAAAATGCCTCCTTTTATAATAACTCCATGCCAAGATGAATACGGTTTGCTCCAATAATGACTTTTGCTCTAAGAAAAATTGATACTGGGCACAGGTGATTTGCCTGGTTTCTGAGGTAACTTGGTAGATTATAATCTGGTTGCCATAGCAACCCAGCAGCAGGGAAAATTACAGGGGCTAAACATTTGAAGAGTGGTATTTTAGTAGGATGCTTAAAAGCTCTTTACCTATCATCTTTCTCCCTGAAGAAGCGGGGTGGGGGTCAGGAATTGGCCTCCGTAAGCAGAGAAGGGATGGCATAAATGGCTTTTGGAGGCTGGGTGCCTCAGGGCCATTCTTTGAATTGTGGCCTGGTGTCAGTGACCGCCAAGGAACCGTTACACTCTTCATGCAATGTGATAAGCAGGTAATGGGACAGAATCTGGAACATACCCCAATTCAGAAATCCCTTTTCTTGCCCGGGACTTTCCATGATACTGGTGAAGTGTACGTTGAGAACCGGCATTCGGGACATGTTGTCTGACAGTTTTGAGAGTGGTGGAAGAGAGTACGTGAATCGGGGATTGTCAGAGAATATCTGGGGCAGAGTCTTGGTGTCCTTTGATTTTTTTTTTTTTTTTCCTCCAACCTACTAATTCTACAGGCATGTAGTATACGTCTTATCCCGAGAGGTTCCACATAAGCAAATGGTTTCTGCTGTATTACAGTGATGTTGGAATTGGTCTAAGGACTTTTAAAAAGACCTAGGGAACTTTCTTTGTTGGAGTGTCTTTTTGTATTCCATTGTAGTCGAGTTATGTCCTATGTTTATGTGAAAATAAAGTTAAATCAAAACTATTTTCATGTTAAGAATGACTTTAAAAGCTCAGTTTCAAGAAAGCAATTGAAATGTTTTAATCTCTCTATGGAGATCTGAAGGGATTTCCTTTTGAGTTCTTAAAATGGCACGGTGTGTTTACATTGGTGAGAATTTGAATACTTAAGACTGAAAGATTATTGACACAGTTACCGTACAGGAAAAATAAATTGCCTTGAAACCACCTTTACAATTCAAGATAATGAGAAGCACCAGGGATGAAACTTGGACTGCTTTTCCCTGAGTGATCTTGTTTTCTCCAGCTAATGTATTTCCTGATTTAAATAATTACAATATCCCAGCAGTGTCTTCTGTGGGGAATTATTAGAAGAAGGAAAATACATGGATATTAAAGGTTTAGTTTTTAAAGATCAAACAGCTTTGATCTCAAACATTTTTACCAAACATAAATTATGGTACATACAGTAAATAATGTTATCTTTTTAGGGTGAACATTATGAAAGCTTAATTTCTAAGTTAAAATAATTGTTTGCGATCGTTTTTCCTTTATGTTTTCAGACTTTCATTCCTTAAATAGAAATGGTTATCAAGCACATACTCTATGCCAGGTACAGTTTTGAATACTTCTTTTATGCCAGGCCTTGTATTTCTAGAGCCAATGTTAAAGAAAGAAGGACAGACCCTAAAATAATGGCTTAATTGCAGTTGTAAATTCTAGGAAAGAGAAGTGTAGGGGTGTGTGTGTGTCTGTGTGTGTGCGCGTGCGCGCGCACGCGACATAGGGTGGGAGACCCAACCTGTCCTGAGAGGCAAATGCCACTTTTCTTTGGTTTGGTTTGGGTTTTTTTAGATTTTAGTTTTAAGTAATCTCTACGCCCAACGTGGGGCTCAAACCTACAACCCCAAGATCGAGAGTAACAACCCTCTACCCACTGAGCCAGCCAGGTGCCCCAGCAGACCATACTTCTTAAGCTGACAAGAATGAATAGGCATTAGGTGGTCAGGCAAGGAGTAAGGTGGGTGGTAGGCAGTGAAGGACGACAGGAAGATTATTACAGACAGAGGGAACGGTATGCTTGATGGTTTCAATGCAGGGAGGGACAAGGCTTGCCCCGAGAGCTAGAAGATGAATATGACCCTGACATCCTTTCAGTTTCCAGAAACGTACAGTAATTATTTTAATAGTGTTAACCTTGCACATGATGATTTTCAAGTACAGGTTTTAAGCTTGGATTACATCTTTTAATTTGTATTTAGATATAAATTAGTGATTTTTTTTTCTTTTGTTACCTAAGGGAACGAGATTAGAGCTAAAACTGTAAGGCTCTTGAAAGAACATACTTTGCCATTGCTGTGCTTGGTCTAGTCTTGGAAGTTGTCTGCTAATATTAAATATTTATGTTCACTGACATTTAGATAATAGACTTAAAGATTTGAGAGTTTGAGGCCGATTTGTGATATTATTCATTTATTTTATAGTGTGTATCATTATTTCTAGATCTTCCAAACATTTTTCTTATAAATTGCTTTTTTTGTTTACACAGTAGAATCCTATAACCCAGGTCAGTAATGGACACTTGGGAACAATAGTATACAGTATACAATAGTGTTTAGGCCAGAACTATATTTCTCTGTGCCATTTTCCTTTATAAGTATAGTTTCTGGTCTTTTTTCTTCTTTATCTGTTGTTTCTAAATTAGTGAAAGAAAAGAAGGAATTGTGTGAAAGAAAAAAAATGAGTTTTTAGGGTACATAACGTCATAAACAACACAGGAGAATTCACTTAGCTAAATTCAAATGCACATACTTCTCCCCCTTAAATTTGAACCAGGTCTAAGACGTATCCTAAGTTTTGTGTTTATACAGGATTCCGTGCCACATACTTCCTGTCTAGTACATAAATTCAAGTAATAAAACCGTTGAAGAGAAACCCCAGATGCTCTAGTATTAAATTGAAATTAATGTGTTATTTTGGCAGGTCATTCTCGTTCAAGTTAATCCAGGTGAGACTTTTACAATAAGAGCGGAGGATGGAACGCTTCAGTGCATTCAAGGTAAGGAAGTTTCTGTAAGCCTTCTAATCAGAGGGGTTTCTCCTTTATTTATTGTTTTAAGGAAGTAAAGTTTTTCTTTGTGTCTGCATGTTCTTTTCCAGAAGTAAAATTTATCTTGGATTTTTTAAAAACTTTTTTATCCTTCTGTAAAATAGGGTCTCCTTACTGCTGACGCAGGCCTGTGATGTGTAAGGGACAAAATCAAAATGCCTCTGGTATTCTTTCGGCTTTTACGTGAATTAATTTAACTTGGGAAAGCTTGCAGTATGTTAATATATTATGGAATTTGGAAAATGTTGAGATTTTGAAAGACTTTAAATTCTCAGCTGAGAACACGAACTTGTTCAAAGTAGATACAAATTTCAAATATATATTGTGATGCTAACCAGATGATGTTTTTAGAGGTAAAGTCTGTATGAAGTGTCTGTTATTTGCTACTGATTAACAGAGGACTCTAAAATTTAGTGGCATAAGACAACAACGTTGATCATCTCACAGTTTTTGTGGGTCAGGGATTTAGGCACAGCTTCACTGTGTCCCACGGCCCTGGGCCTCTCAAGACGCTGAAATACAGGTGGGGGCTAGAGCCACAGTCATTGGGAGGCATGGCTAAGGGTCAGTCTGTTTCCAGGCAGGCTTGAGTGGTTGTTGGCAAGATCTAGGTTTTTGTGGGCTGTTGGCGGGAGGCTTCACTCAGTTCCTTGCTAAATGGCTTCTGCACGTGGCAGCTGGCTTCATCAGAGCAGCAACTAGAGGGCAAGAGGGCAGTACTAGGTCCCGCCCACTCGAGAAAGGGAATTGCACAGGGTGGGAGCACTGGCAGGAGGGAATCATTGGAGGCTTTTTAAGAGCTGCTCGCCCCGGTCTTCCCTCTGCCCCTAGTAAATTATGTTCCTCCATATGCAAAATACTCCCTTGCAAGTTCTCTGTTACAGCATCAACCCCGAGTCCAGAATCTTGTCATCTAAGTAAGTTCCAGGTGTAGGGTGACACTCCTTGGGTGTAGTTCTTTCAGTACAGCTCCTAGGGCATTTCATTTAATTTCTAGTTGTGTAAGACAATGCCTCCTCTCTATAGTTCACTTTGGAAAGAAGTGACTTAGGTAGAGTTCCATGTGGGAAGCTCAATCCAGATCTGTAGTTTGCCTGTAAACTCTACCGTGTGGGAGGACACTGTTTGTGACAGCTCTTCTTGGCAGTGATTGGGATTATAGGGATTTGCCTGTAATGGCAAATTCAATACTAGGTTATTGGCTGGACTAGAATCTGACCAGAGGCCTTATTTTTAATTTTCTGGACTTGTTCACCAGTATATAAATGAATGAAGGGAAATGCCCGTTAGTTTGAGTTTCCCATAATGAGCTGCATGGAAAAAGGGTGGTTTTTCTATTGCTTTGTTTAATAGCAGAGCATGCTGCTTTATGGTTTTGCTACTTGGTTTTGTACCTATGAGAACAAAATTTAGGGAAAAAAAACCTTCTACTTTTGGAGAAATGAGTGTATTTTCAAAGATTCAAGCCTAATGAATTTTAATTGCAGTTAATCTGAAATGACTTAACCATTCTATTAATGATTTTTACCGATTGCATTTCTCTGACCATTATGTTCCTGAAATTGATCTTTGGTGTTCTAAAGCATTTAAAAACTGAATCTAGGCTTTGGTGATGAACCATACAAAGAAACTTCAGGTAAAAGAAGAAAGGAAATAAATATATTAAAATAGTATGAGATACAGAATCTTCTATGTACTTATAGTTCTGTAATAAACAGGTACTGTCAACAAATAAAACCTCAAGATCCACTGTCTAAAAAAAAAAAAAACACTCTAGAAAAATTCGGTAAAAAATCATTTCACCTACATAGAATGAACCCAGTATTTTCAGTTCAGTAAGAAAGCATTTGAGCTTCTGGTCATGGTCACATTGGAGCCCCATGAATTAATTGGCAGGTAGACTGTGTTCCTCTACAACTCGAGTGTGTGCAATATAATCTATAAAAAGCAAATTGCTGAGTAGATCAACATACATGAAATCCACTCTTTCGTGCCACCTGCTTTTATTGTTCTGTGTCTAAAGTCTGTGCATGCATGCATGCATGCCTGTGTGTGTGTGTGTGCTTGCGCGTGCGTGCTCATCTAGTTAGCATCTCCCCCACTTTTTTTTTTTTTTTTAGTTCATGTCAGTAACTGGTATACTCTGCCGGGAACGTTGCAAGTATATCACTCTGTTCACAATTGGAGCATTGTATTTATTCATGATGATACTTGGAGATAAGTGACATTAACACCTCTTCCAGTGATTTCAGAAATGCCTTTGACTAAAGCAGAGTTGTGGAGCCATTTATCTTTGGCTTCCCCAGCCTTCCTATCCTTTGCTCTCTTCTGAACCCCCAGCTACTATGGTTATCTACATGTGGGGCATGGTGGTACCTGGCCCAATTAATTGAAATGACACAGGATGTGAGAGACCAGGAAAGGGAACCAAGTGGTTGGGTAGGGCTTGGGAAGCCCTGGGGCAGCAGGATGAACTGCAGGAGCTGAAAGGAACCAGGAGCTGAAAGGAACCTGGAGTCCAGACCCAGGGACTGTCACTGTTGTATAATAGACGGTCCCTGAGCGTCCCCCACAAATAAGCCTTCTGTCGAGTTCCAGTGTAAGTGTATGCTTCACTCCACGTGGGTAGAGCATATCAACACAGAATGTGGGAATGAGCACTATATTTGCAAATTCCAACACAAATTGTAACATTTTTATCCTTTCACTGCAATTTACATCCCTGTTGTTGCTAATACTTATTTAGTTCTCAGGGTAGGCTTTGTATTCTCTCATTTAATGGATATGATAGTATACATAAGGCTGAGGCTCATGCAGGTTAATCTAAATACACAAGATTCAAAAGAGGCGGAGTTGAGTTTTCACCCCTTGTGTGTCTGATTGGAGAGCATGAGCTCCTTATTGCCTTGCTCTGTGGCTTTACATCAGGGAACCGCAGTAGTAGGACTCCGTTCCCTTTGGGCATGTGACAAGAGCAAGGTAGGTTTCTGTTCTAAAATAACAGGATTCTGGGTAGGATACCAGGATGAGTACTCAGATGGCCAGGATGAAGTACAGGTGGTTTGCAGAGCAAAAGCATGTGGTAGAGACTGGGTCTATGGAAGAAGACAGATGTCCTGCTAACGGAACTAAGAGCAGAGAGTGTGACACAGGAGTACTGATTTAGAATTCCTGAAATTGTTTCTGCCCAAAGTTAGGACTGGGCCCAGAGTTGGGTTGGGCTGAGCCAGGTGGGGCTTCCAGTTCCAGCTGCTGTAAGAGGAGGGGGTATTAGGGGAAAGGACCAGTAATGCGGGAGGCAGCTTCTCTTGCTTACCTTTTAAAGACCTAGTAGGAAAAGATCTGAAAAGGAATTTTATTGTAATGCGGGGCTTCTGAAAGAAGTGTTTGCATTTTGCTAGAGATTGAAATGAAGAGAATAAAAGTTCTAGTTGTGGTCTTTCAACAGCAGCCGGCAGGTGGGGAGGTGGTTTTTTGGGGGTGTTTGAGAGGGTGTTGGTTGTGGCCTTTCTGGAAAGTTTGAAGTCATAACTATTGCTTATACCACGGTTGAAACTGGCAGCTTTAGTAACTTTGCTATTTCAACACTACTATTTCAGCGGGTTAGGGATTGCTGTTGGGAGTGGAGGGGATTAGGGGTAGGGAGCGCGGTTGGTTGTGAGGCTTTCCTGGAAACTCTGAAATTACACCATATGACGTCAACCTTCTTTACTTGAGTTTGTTAGCCTACTGATTTTCTCTATAGGACATTTATGACATCACTAGAAAGACACCAGAAGCTCATTGTGATGCCACGAAAAGGCAGTTTGGCGAGTCAAAGCAAATCAATATAAAGAATATGGTTACTCTGGGGGGAAAACAAGACTTTGTTTTCATGAGAATGTCCTTGGTGATAATGAAGGAAGAAAAACACAGTAAACATACAATTTGCTGTGAAAGCAAATTCATTTCTAATGGAATATTTCTCAATATTTTCCATGGAGCATGAATCATAGGTCTTGAAGGGGCCACAAAAGGTCATAGTTTATTCTCACTTGGAGGCAGCAATGTACCTATGGCACCCTAGACAAAAGATTTTTCTTTCTTAGGCCAGATGAAAGTATAAAGAGCCAATTGTCAGGGGGAAAAAAGGAATCTTAGCAATCAATATGAAGTCTTGCCTTTGGTTAAATTCAGGAATTAATAGAGGGCAGCTGCGGGTCTCTCCTATTATTTTCATATCCATGTCTGGGCTGAGGTGCTGGCATCGCAGCCTTCCTTCCTGTCCACACATGCCATCTTTTTATCTGGGCCATTTCTCTGTTCTCTGTAAAATCCTACAGCCAAAACAAATACTGCACTTCCTTTAGGGCTCTGGGTCTGTCTCCTCCAGGAGCCCTCCTGGACCACTCCATTCCATTATGACCTCTGCATTCCTGGAGGAGCAGGTAGAGGTGGCATTGCCTGGAACAGCCTGATGATCTGTGGGTACCTTTCTTTAGCTCTTGAATTAGACTGTGAACTCAGTTGTGACCCAGTGTCCTCACCCTACCTGCCAGCCACGCAGCCTCTTTTAAGGGACTTTTTACAAATGCTTTTATTATTTGTATGTGAGAGAGAGAGAGCGAGCACATGAGTAGGGTAAGGGCAAAGAGAGGGGGAGACAGAAGGTCTGAAGTAGGCTCTGCACTGAGAGCAGAACGCCAGACACGGGGCTCGAACTCACACTGTGAGATCATGACCTGAGCCGAAGCAGGATGCTCAACCGACGGAGTCACCCAGGCGCCCCAGCAGCCTCTTAGTAATTATTAACTAGATCCTTGATTGGCTCTGGCATCCCATTAGGTGCGATGATTTTTTAAAATGTTACTATTGTGCTTGGAGCTTAAAAATGTTTAGTTCAATACTTTTTGTGGTCTCTAATGTCTCTGTAGAAGGACGTCCACTTTTCAAAAATGTTGGATCATTGAAGCTAATCAGTTTCCTTTAGAGAAACATGTTTAGAATCTCAAGAACTCTCGTACAATACATTACAACTTCAGTTTTTATTTGTGTTTTAAGACTTATATACAAATCGTGAGCCTGAAGAAAACAGGTAGATGTCATGGTGATAGAACAGACAGATTAAAGTAAAATGCTTGGGAAACACCATTAATTTAATAAAGAATACTATTTAGAGATAACCCAATTGTTAATGTTTTCTGCCCAAAATAACTTAGACGCCTTTTGCAGATGCGGTTTACTCCTCTCACTTGTGTCCAGGGAGTTGAGACTGTGAAACGACAGCAGAACGTGTGGTAGGAGGTGAACAGGAGACCCCTGCTCTGACATGGCTGTAGCTTGGCTGCCATCAGAGTATGGAACGTTCCCTCCCCTACTTATTCTCTGCAAGCCTTCTTCAGTTCTGTGTCTCATTCTCCTCCTGCTCCACTGAGTGTGGGAACTGTCTCATTGATGAACACCACGCTCTGCTCGGGGGCTCCGTGAATGACACCATTGAGAGCGGTTCCACATTTCTGAATCTCCTCGATTGTCTCCCACCCCCCTCCCATCCTTGTATGATTCAGCACCCAGACCGCCACAGGGACTTTAATGTTACTTTTTTTTTTTTTTTTTATTCCCTCATTTGGTGCCTTAAGTGCATTTATTAGACTTGTTTGGCACATTAAAACACTGACCTGTCATTCTTGTTAGGAGTTTTATGACAGGTCCAAGGGGACTCTCGCTGTCTCTTGCTTTGTGTATCGAGAAATGACATGAGTGGTGTCAGAGCTGGGGTTTACAAGTTGATGCAGACTATAATTTCACAAGCAAAGCGTCTATATGGTCTACTCCTTTAAAGCAGACTCTGCATATAAATGAGAAATTCTTGTTTTACTGGCTTAGAACCAAGGGAGAAGACCTGTGACAAGTGAAGTCGGTCTTCTGAGGTTGATTGAACCCTTGCCTTGGCTTACATCTGCAAACAAGTTTTTCATCAAAAATATTTGCGTGGTTTGAGAGTGAAATTAATTTTATGTGAGTGCCTTACTTTCTTCTGAATCTTTGCAAACTTTCATTACATTGAACACGTAATTGTTATTGGACTATGTTTATTTGTAGAATGTATTATATATAAGTGGAAATTTTTTTTTTCTTATTATAAGACTAGGATTCTGAGAGCCACTTTTCTGTGTGAGAAACTGCCTTAAAAACGCATTTCTTTCACAATAGGGGCATGGGGAATGTGGGGCGGGGGCGGTTTGTGAGTGATCGCTTATCTGAAATGTTACATGAAGAGTTAGGCCTCACTTGAAAATCTTTTAGAATTGCCCAGACTAGCCCCAGTGTCCTGCGTGTCTTTCTGATTGATCCCAAACTGTATTCGGTGAGGGAGGGTTCACAGTCCTTCAATGAGGTTCTAAGCTGGGAAGGTCTGAGTTTCTAGGAAAACTTGGACTTGCTCCATCAGCTTGCCAGTCCATCGTATAGCTCTTAGATGTCAGCTTCCGGACAAAGCGGTTTTGCCTGTGTGTGTGTGTGTGTGTGTGTGTGTGTGTGTGTGTGTGTGTGAGAGAGAGAGAGAGAGAGAGAGAGAGAGAGAGAGAGAGATTGGTCAAAAATAACTGTTAGCATTTTGGAGTATACCCGATCTCTGAAATGTTTGGGAGCTTTACTTTGAACGTGATGATTTGGCTTTGCTGTCATACATAGACGTGCACAGACCTATGTTGTGAATGGGCATTCCATAAGGGGACCTGCTAGGCCTCCTTCAGACCATAGCTTGCTGCTGAGCAACTGGAAGTTGACCAGTAGGGTCGTCTCCGCAAGGGCTGGCAAGTATTGATGGGCCTAGAGGAGAAAGTCCAGGTCATGGAAGGGGTGGGAGGAAGGTCTGTGATCGTCCATGCAGCTGTCATCATGCCGGGATTGAGTAATGTCATGAGACTCGGTTGCATCAGTGCCAAACTATGTCGCTTCCCAAGAGGTGTAAAGTCCGTCTCCACGGAGGTACCCAGTGTATCTGCTTCTTTCTGTCCTTCTTCTGCCCTTGCCAGTTATCTCGATTGTTTACATCTGTTCTTACATTTACACAGTTAAGACAAAAACTTCACCTAACGTTCCATCGTCGGACTTTCTTTGGCCTTTTTTTCTCCAAGGAAAGTTTTGTGATTTAATTAGTTAGCAGTTATAAGGAGGATGTTCTAAGAGGAAAGGCTATGTAATGTGATCCCTGGTTGTTTGCTAGCTAATGCTTAATCCCTTAGCCTCAGTTTTTCTCTCTGAAAATGGGGATGATACTAATATCTATCCAATACAGTTGTGAGATAATCCATTGTAAGGGCCTTCATTACCACCACCACCATTATCTAGCAATATACACAGGTTTGCTGATCTTTTTTTGTTCTAAGGAGATGTCGTGATAAATTGTGTGCAGGGACTTGATTTTCTGACTCCTGGAAATCAGTGGAAGGTCTAGCCTTCATTTTACTGACTACTTACTCTAGCCTTGCTTTCTTGGGGTTGATGGTGATGGCAACAGATCAGACGTTTCTGACAAACGTTTATGGGAATGTATGTATCGTTCAGATGTAGGTTGTGGAGAAGACCACGGGCCCGCTGTTCCACTCATTTAAAGTAAGCTCTGCTGTAGTTCAAGCCTCAGCTGTTGCTTTTCTTGGGGGTAATAAATAGTTAACTCTCAGAGCATGCCTGAGCAGCCATATTCAGACAGGCCTGTAAAGCAGTTCCTCTGGGTATGCCTTGCCTTTTACATTTCAATTAAATCCCATGCTACTTTCAAATAAAATAAAATGTATTTATCTAAGTAGACTCCACACCCAACGTGGGTCTGGCACCCCTGACCCTGAGGTCAAGAGTTATGTTGCTGTACCACTGAGCCAGAAGGCATCCCAAATTTTATACTACTTTTAATCTTTATTTCGTGCGTCCTGCTTTTAGGCAGTACTGAAGGGCTGTAAGGCGTATGGGTAAATCTTTATGGGCTTTGGAGTGAGATTACCTGGCTTAGAAATTCCTTGCATCTTGTAGATCGTAAAATCAGTTACTTCTCTATTCCTCTGTTTTCCTATCTGTGGAATAGGAATGACAGTATCGATCTTGAAGGGTTACCCTGAGGATCAAATGACATACTGTGTAGAAAGCACTTAGCTTCTGGGTCATTGTAAGGTTCCAATAAATAAGAACCATGTTAGGCCCCCAGTTTCCATTATGGCCAGACATTGAATAACTCTTCATTTTTGTTACCTGCCATTTTAAAGTATTCCAGGAAAACCCATGTGAACTTGTGTGATTGGTCAGGATTCTTTCTTTCTTTCTTTCTTTCTTTCTTTCTTTCTTTCTTTCTTTCTTTCTTTCTTTCTTTCTTTCTATTTTTTATTAAAAATTTTTTTTATGTTTATTTTTTTTGGGGGGGGTACACAGCACACAAGCGGGGGAAAGGCAGAGAAAGAGGGAGACACAGAATCCGAAGCAGGCTGCAGGCTCTGAACTGTCAGCACAGAGCCCGATGTGGGGCTTGAACCCAGGAGCCGTGAGATCATGGCCTGAGTTGAAGTCGGACACTTTACTGACTGGGCCACCCAGGTGCCCCTGGTTAGGATTTTTTTAGATGTCTTCACATTCTTGTCATCATGCTCCAAAATAACACATTCAAAAATTTTACGATGGGAATTTAGCTTGTGTGCCCTTTTGCCTTTCAGACATGTTAAACAATGGTTAAAATGCCATTTCTGAAGGTACCACTGCTTGGAGTTGCTTAAATGTCGCAGTTCTTTGGATGTCCGATAATTCAGAAGAGCAAATGGTGTCCCATTACCTCACTTGTCTGCCACATTTTATTTCACAGCTTGTAGTCTTTTGGGTCTTGCTTTTTTCTTTCTGTAGTTTTTACTCTTACAACTTGAAACGGAAACTGTCATGTCGGAAGTGTCTTTAAAAGAAACTGTAAAGGGTTCTTCAAAGGGTAGGGTTCTCAAGACCAGGGATCAAATCTGGTGATCTGTGTATCCCAGTGCCTTTCCAGCACCTGCTAGGCATTCAGACTAAAGAATGTCATTTACTAATAAACTGCTAAAAATCCATGTCAAAGTGATGGGAAAATTCTGAGTTAATTCACAGAGATTCTTTTTCCTTTTTGTTATTGTACTTAATTATATGTACTCTTAGTTTTTCAAATTAAGATAATGAATGAAGGGAAGAGTGCTTTTCAGAAACACCCAGCCCTTCTGACAAAGTCCATTAGGTATATGGGTTAGGTCCACTTATCTGTAAAGAGGGTGAAGGAATGATTATTCATTCTTCTGGTAATTTGTTTCCTTTTGTGGGGAGAAGGCTGGGAACATCTCGGAAAATATTTTTAAGGCTCTTTAATAGTAAAAGACCAGCTTTATTTTTTGTGTTATTAGCAAATATTTTCATGTAGATTACTCATTAATGTTTTATAAATGTCTTCGTGTGGTTAAAAATTACCACATTTATCTGCAGGAGTCAACTCTCAAACTCTGTGTCAGACCCAGGAATAGGTAGGGTACACTTTTAGTTGCAAATGAGTCTGGTCACTGCATTAAATGGAGTCATTTTTCTCTTTGTCTACCGCCATTGTGATCTAAGGGGAGAGGGAGGGAAGTGGGGAGATGGGCAGCAGGGAAGAGCAGGCAGGAAGGAGGCCAGGAGAGCCTGGTGTGGGCAGGGGGGCTGGTGGTGGCATGTAGAAGTGGGAACGGCAGTCAGGTGCTTAGGGAGGTGGTCATGACTTGCTGACCAGTGCGAGCCCAGTGAAGGGATAGAATGAGTGATGGGTGCTAGATGAATTGGACATGTCTCTAAGATAGATGGAATCTGCTCTTTGAGAAAAACTTTTTTCCTTTAATGAATATTTTGTACTCCTTCCATCCCAATTGGAAAAGCAACAGGATGAACAAAACAGGATGAGAAGGCAAAGTTAAAAAAAAAAAAGTAAATAACTTTTTTCTGCTTGTCAACTTGGCTGTTGCTTCTCTGAGGACACTTTTCAGTGACTCGGAACGTGTTTTGCGCACTGTTTTTTGAGGATGTGAAGACTGCTGGGTAAAAGGTGGGGGGGAGGACGTTTTAATGCTTCTTTCTGGGCCCATCCAAATGTGGAGAAAGCTGGCCTCAGAATTGCCCAGATCAGTGACTTTCCTTTATGATGTTTGTTTTGGGGTTCTTTGAATATACCCACATTTCTTTTTTTTTTTTTTTTTTAATTTTTTTTTTTTCAACGTTTATTTATTTTTGGGACAGAGAGAGACAGAGCATGAACAGGGGAGGGGCAGAGAGAGAGGGAGACACAGAATCAGAAACAGGCTCCAGGCTCTGAGCCATCAGCCCAGAGCCTGACGCGGGGCTCGAACTCACGGACCGCGAGATCGTGACCTGGCTGAAGTCGGACGCTTAACCGACTGCGCCACCCAGGCGCCCCAAATATACCCACATTTCTTATGTGGTTCATTGTAACCTCCTCTCCCCTCCCTGGCCCTCCTTTTGCAATTTGGAGAGAAAAGTTTTTTTTTTTCAAGTCTTTCTGTGTCTTGAGTTAAAGTGGAAGCATTTCATAATTTAACTGTGGCACCTTTATGGAAACTTTATATGTTGCATTGTAGAGCCAGAATTAACACCAGTTTTGTGGTAACTTTCTGGCTGTAGGAGTTTCCACATTTTTACTTAACTTGAAGAGCTTCCCATCATTACTGAATTGTAATTTCTATTCTAAACTGACAAGAAATGGAGATACAGCATCAAGGGAAGAAAAGTCTTTAGGAATAGGAGTAGAAACTTAAGATCAAAATATAAACATTATTCTTAGTGTATTTAAAAAAAAATTAATGTTTACATTTGAGAGAGAGAGAGAGAGAGCGTACGTGCACGAGCTGGGGGAGGTGCGGTGCAGAGAGAGAGGGAGAAGCAGAATCCAAAACAGGCTCCAGGCCCGAGCTGTCAGCACAGAGCCAGATGTGGGGCTCGAACTCACGGACCATGAGATCATGACCTGAGTCGAAGTTGGACGCTTAACCGACTGAGCCAACCAACAGGCGCCCCTATTAGTGTATTTTTGAGTGAAAATGTTATTCTGTGAGAGGACAGGCCACGTGAATTTTATGTTTTGTTTTGCAGTTCTCATTAAAGTGAATATATACACGCACCTCATGTGAATGTCCTGTTAAACTCTGGTTTGCCTGTCCTTTTCTTGACGTGCCCAGTCTTTAACAGGTTCCAGGGTTGGATTATTTTGGTTCTTGAGGATTGGATCTTTCAACATCGGTTCAATGGGTCTCATGCTACATCCAGCAGCGTTGATTTTCTGTGCCTACTGTACCAACAGAGAAGCAGTGAGGTCTTTGCAAGTAGTGTAATCAATCTCTATACTTAAATTGTCTTGGAGTATAATCATGAAATAGTTATAAAATATTAATAAAGTACAAAATACAGCGGAACCATGGTATGTTATCCCATAAATTAGGAATTAAGATCTGAGTTAACTTGGTTAATTTATTCCTTTTTTTTTCCCTTAAAGTTTATTTATTTTGAGAGAGAGAGTGAACAGGGGTGGGGGCAGAGAGAGGGAGAGAGAGAATCCCAAGCAGGCTCTGCAAAGTCAGCACAGAGCCCGATGCAGGGCTCAAACTCATGAAGCCGTGAGATCACGACCTGAGCCAAAAGCAAGAGTCTGACGCTTAACCCAGGCATCCCTAGTTAATTATTCTTAGTTAATGATCAAGACAGTTTTTATTCTGTGAGTCAAGTATTCACATTTTAAGTGACCTAGTTGTTGCATCATGTGCTTAAAATAAATAACATCTCTGACATCTCAGAATTTTATTATTGTTTTTAATATTTATTTCTTTATTTCCCCCCAGAATTTTAAAGCTGGTTGTATTAATGTGGTGATTTGTAAATTTTGTTCATCAGATGACCCAGGGAACTTAAAAAAACAATATAACAAAATAAATGCGGTCGATCTTTGGGTTAATTTTAGGAAATTGTCAGATTGTAGATGGGTAAGGCCTGGGCATTAGTCGTTTTGAAAAGTTTCACAGTTGATGCTAATCGCAGTGGAGATTGAGAATCGCTGCTTAACCGAATCCTCAGGCTAGCTTAAACTCCTAGGCGCCATGTTTCCCCTAGTAAGTTACACTGCACATACTGCGACCGTTGTCTGTCCATTTCATTCAGGTTAGTGTTCTTGAGGAAGTTTTGCAGTTTTTCAAAGTGCTTAAAGATCTTTTATTTTGTATTCAGATACTTACTAAGGAAACTCTACACAGAGGTTGTGTTTATTAAACCTGTTAACTAAAATTGGCCTCAAACAAGGGCCATCAAAGAGAAATTTGATCTCTGCAGAGTACAGATTTGTTTTCTCTCTTTAGATGTAAACACAATATTTGTTCACCTGTTGTAAACTAAAATTCAGAATTGATCAGAACAGCCAAGATTGCTTAGGGTGGATGAAGTTGGAAAAAGGGAGAAAAGAACCATCTGACCACTTGGTGCTTGCAGAAGCTGCTTTTACCCTGTTTCTGCTTGCCTTTATGGAAGAATTGGGGAAGCACTGTTGCTTCCTGTGTCCTTCATTCTAGATTGTACCCACTACCTCGAATGGGGGCAGTGTCCAGGAAACACCTTGGTATTTGACTCCGGTCGTCCCACAGCGTACGTGAATCCAAGGGATTGTATCTGGTGTCAGGTGCGGGTCATTACCAATGACTTTAGCAGGGAGGGTTGTTAAAACACACATTGCTGGTACCAGCCCCAGGGTTTTGGGTTCGGGTTGGGGGTAGGGTGTGCTGATGATTTGCATTTCTGAGGAGTTCCCAGGTGATCCTGATGTTTTTGGTTCTGGGACCAGGCTTTGAGAACAACTGAGGTGAGGTAGGTGAAGGGCACTTGTAAGGAAAACGGACTGTAAGGGTAGTGCACTTAAAAGAGAGAACTCTTGGGATTCAGTTTGGTCACAAAATGGACAAAAGGGGCAAAAAAAAAAATCCACATGAATGCAGAAAAATGAGGAAGAATCGGCTTAAACTCTTCGATCATAAGCTCAAAGGTAAAATTTTTTTCTTGGTCTGAAATTTTTTCCCCTTTGTCTCCTGGAATTTTAAAGACCTGACATTTGGATCAGGGACTCTGTTTTCAAAGGATTTGTTTGTAAACCGTCTTTCAGTTTACGTCTTCTAACTCCATTGCCATTTTATCAGGAATTCCTCTTTCTTTGTGCCTCCATTCCCACATAATGAGACTATGATTGCCAAAGATATCCTAGGAATATTTTAAAGTTTAATGAATAGCATTACTTGCATGTGGGGATCACTGAGTTAGGAAACTATTCTGAACAGATCAACAGGTAATAAGCAAGTACATTTCTTTCGCCAGTTAGCTGTGTTGTACATAGTAAAAGAAAAAAGCCAAAAGGGGGAGGGTAAACATAGGTAGACCCATATGGAAGTTGGCTTCAGTGTGTATCTTCTAAAGAAATAGGCAGGTTTTAAAGCATAAAACTGGGGGGGGAAAGGAAGTGACTCAGAATTCAAAATAGATAGGGTTGCACACCAGTAATGGTCCAGGAACGGTGCCTGGAGAAGAGAGGAGAAACAAGCCATGGGAGGCATTTGGGGTTGGTGAATGACTCCATAGTAACGTGGAAAACAGGATTATACATATTCTTTTTTTTTTCCCCCTCTGGTGGAAGGGCATCATTGTAGGAACTCAGAACTTTGTGCCTTGTTTTAAAAATCTGTTTCAAGGGTCAAACTGAATTCCAGACTGATTATTAGTAATTAAAGTTACAGCTCTTGAAGAGCTTTTCTCATGATCTCTAGATGAGTTCTGCTGCTGTTCTGTGACTTGAATTCATTGATCATTTTTCTACTCCTCATTGCACCTGTCATGCTGGTATCAGCAATTAACATTCCTCCGAGGTGAATAGAATGCCAGCCTCCATCTCAGATGGAACTCAAGAACAGCAGGTGCATTCTACCTGTTTCTTGGCTTTACCCGGGGTGGTCAGAAGGCAAGTAATTAACCACAGAACAGACTCTGGAGAAAATGAGATTCTTTCAAATTTGAGCCAGAGTGCTGAAAAGTGGCTCTGGGTAATGTATTTAGGAGATGTAGGGAATGGCTCAACAGGAAGGGTGGAATAGCCTTGCTAACCTGACCTCTTTAAATTTATGTCAAGCTTGTTTCCCTTTGTCGATACAAATCTTAACTGTGCTCCTTTCACAGACCCTCTGGGTTGTGCAGCTTTTTGTTGTTGTTGACTTAGGTTCACATCCAAGGTCACTAGACTTGAACTCCTAAGGTGAAAATCAGCTGATTATATTGTTACTTTTCCTCCTCCCTCTTAAATGAAGAAACCTGACAAAACCTTGTGGCTCTGATTAGAGGAAGAGTCCCCCTGATACAAATTTAACTCCATTCCCATTCACGCTAGTTCCAGTAATCAGAACCTCGCTTTCCTCACCTGAGAATAAGAGGATTGGACCAGATCATGTCTAAAATTCTTCTTACTGTTCAGTGTTCATTCCTCTCTCACTTTAATTCCTCTAGAATTCTCTGCCACTTATATGTTCCTAATTTTCATGAAAAGACTAAGCTCTTAAATAGGTTCGAGTGTGGGCAGATTTCAAGAGCTTAATTATCTAGGATTTTCTCTTTGCAAGTGAGATGTTAAATTATCATTTGAGACTCTTTAGGTACTACAAGAATTTCTCTGAAATTTTATTAGCATTAAGTTAATCTTGACTAGGAACAAAAAAAAGGGAAAGAAAATTACCCAGGATAATTTTTTTTCTTGTTTTAATAATTGCCACATATTTTTTAAGTTTAGAGAATGTTTTAATTTCTATAATCAAACCAATGTAGATAAGACTTTACGTATATAATACAGTGCATTACCCCTGTACAAATGGAAAAAATTGTTTAATATTTCTAGACCGGTATGGCTGTTAATTTCTGTAGTTTGCCAACCCAACACTGTACAACTGAGATACTTTTCCCAAAGTTGACAGAACAGCTAAAGTTTCCAAAAATCCATATATATAATATGTGTGTGTGTGCATATGTTTGTATTTTCATAAAAAGATCAGTAGCAGTATGTTACGCATCAATAACAGCAACAGCTTTTCTAGGTTCTGTAGTCATCTGAACAAGATGATAGGGACATCTGGGACACTCCATTAATAAAGAAGAAAGAAAAAAGTCAAAACAAAACAAAAAACAAAACCGCAGAAAACAGCAAAGTTCTGTTACTGTCATGGTACCTGCCACCAGTTTTTAGTAGCTTCTCAGTTGGTAATTGGCACATTTTAACATGTAAAGCATTGAGGCGCCTGGGTGGCACTGCTGGGTGAGTGTGCGAGTCTTGGTTTCAGTTCAGGTCATGATCTCGTGGTTTTGTGAGTTCAAGCCCCGTGACAGACTCTGCACTGGCAGCTGGGAGCCTGCTTAAGATTCTCTGTCTCCCTCTTTCTCTACCCTGGCTCACTCACACACACACACACTCTCTCTCTCTCTCTCTCTCTCAAAATAAGTAAATAAACTTACCAAAAAAAAAAAAAAAAATTAAAGTGGGAAACATCTGGCATATGGTAGACATACATGGACATCACTGGTGTGGTCGTCCCTTCACAATGGAATCACCTGGGATTTAAAAGCTTTTATTTTTTTATTTTATTTTTTTAATTAATTAATTTTTTTTAACATTTATTTTTGAGACAGAGAGAGAGCATGAACAGGGGAGGGTCAGAGAAAGAGGGAGACACAGAATCTGAAACAGGCTCCAGACTCTGAGCTGTCAGCACAGAGTCTGACACGAGGCTCGAACCCACGGACCACGAGATCATGACCCGAGCCGAAGTCGGACGCTTAACCGACTGAGCCACCCAGGTGCCCCTCACCTGGGATTTAAAACAAGTCATGCTCTAGTCGCTGCCTCCAGAGATTATGGTGTAACTGGTACAGTATATGTTTAAAAAAAATTTTTTTTTTTTAATGTTTATTTTTGAGAGCCAAAGACAGACAGTTTGAGCAGCAGAGGGGCAGAGAGAGAGGGAAACACAGGGTCCGAAGCAGGCTCCAGGCTCGGAGCTGTCAGCACGGAGCCTGATGCAGGGCTCAAACTCACTAACTGTGAGATCATGACCTGAGCCGAAGTCAGAGGCTTAACCAACTGAACCACCCCCACTACCTAGTATGTTTCTAAAGATTGAGTTCTCATTAGTTTACATTGCATTTGTTAGAGCACTGGGTGGGTTTTATTTGTATGTCATCTGCTATTTAAGGTATTGAATTATTTGTGAGTGGCGGAATTCCTAAGGGCACAAAAAGCGATGCTTTCTCATCCTAGGCGTACCACAGCTACCGTAAAGGGTCTGTCTTGGCTCCCATCCTGTGCCTGCCTCTTGTCCACGAACCCGATGGCATTGCCTTGCCGCTGGTCTCTCATCTATAGGACACCACCCATGCTTGTCCTTTTTGCTTTGGTTTCTTAGGATTATTTGTGGTCATATTACTCAATCTAGAATGCCATTGATTTTGAGAATATGTCATTATTTTATGTATCTCCACAAAACAGGAGACAACCATCCTTGAATAATGACTTGCCATTAATGTAAAATGTTTTCCTTTTTCAGATGTTAAAATGAGGAAAGAGAAGTTACTTGGAACCAATGAAATACACTAATTTAGTTTTTAATTTCTCTTCCAGATTTAATCAGGTCTTTATTATTATTATTTTTTAATGTTTATTTATTTTTGAGAGAGAGACAGAATAAAAGTGGGCTAGGGGCAGAGAGAGAGGGAGAACACAGAAGCCGAAGCAGGCTGCAGGCTCTGAGCTGTCAGCACAGAGCCTTGACGCAGGGCTTGAACTCACAAGCTGGGAGATCATGACTGAGCCAGAGTCGGACGTTCAACGGACTGAGCCACCCAGGCACCCCACTCCAATCAGGTCTTTAAAAATCACAAATTGATACGGGGTTTTCCTAATTCTATGTTGCATAATCATTTCATGTATGCTTGTGTGTGTAAAAATTGGAGAAACTTACTATTCTATTTACTTTTCAGTTTTAGGAATGTGACCAATTTGTTTAAACACTATTCCTTCTAGATCTGTCCTCGAGCATTTATCTACAAACCATAATCTTGCGATGCTCTTTGTTAGTTTTAGCTTCTCACCAAATGTCTGTCTCATTATGCCAGAAGGCTCATTTTTTTTTTAATGCCTATATATGTTTGAATACACACACACACACACACACACACACACACACACTGTATGTGTGTACATGTTTGCCATTGTTACCACTTGGGTGGGTTCTGTTTGGTCTAAAACTTTTGGTAAGATTTTCACTTTGGGTTTCACTTTGGGTTTTTGGTAAGATTTTCAGAGCTCCTCTGTGGTTCATCCGTGTGCTGGTTTTTACAGCAGTATCCTATTAAAAATGATATAGTCTGGTTCTTATGTGCTTCTAACCTTTATGTGGAAAACATTTAGTCCTGGCGACTTATCCCTGCCCCCCACCTTTTTTGTTGGTTTGTGTTTTTTGGCCTACCGTGAGTGTTAACCATGTTACCTTTGAATCTGGACCATCTCCCTCTAAATACCTTCCTTGCATAAGAACTAATTTAAATTTATTCCAGGTATATAAGCAGTATATGAGGTTTGGTAGTTTTTATTTTTGAGAGGAGTTTAAAGCTTTGCTGTAGTTTATCAGGGCATCTGAGTATTTTTCTTTGGTGAAAGTGTTACATGTGAAACCTGTGGTAGCCAGTTAAACTGAGTTTCTCCCCCATAAGGAGGTACTGGTGAGATCCACTTAAGATACTCTGTTCCTCTGTGAAGACCAGGTTTGATGAGGTGATGCTCAGCTTAGATGTACTGTTGTTCATTTTATGAATGGCTAAAGATTAAAAGAGTACTTTTTATGTCACTAAATCTCTAGGTACCTAGAACATTTGATTTTTAGTCTCCAGTTCCTCATGGAAAAGTTAGTGCTGTAGCCACATGTAGTGTCCTGGCTCTGTGTGGTTTTCTTCTGTCTCTGGGTTGTTCCTAATGCTTCTATTCCTATAGACTTCTCTTGGAAGCTACATAGTCCCTTTTGCATTAGGGTTTGTGTGTGCGCATGTGTGCTTAGGGCAGTTAACACCTCTCTGTGTGGTAACTCAGTGCCTTCCAGAGCTGATGGGAGCAGATTGCCTTTGCCGCGTCCTTGCGGTGTTCGTGTGTATCACTCTCTGCCCTCCATCCTGTGCTGCTTCTCTCCTTAACACCCCCTTCTCCATGTCCTGAACCACTCTGTCTTCACTTTCTTTCTGTCCTTGTTTCTTCTGTTACTGCTCTCCATGGGAAGGGATGTTTTCTTCAGCACACATAGTGTTTTTGAGGAGAAAGATTTGACTTTTGGGCTGTCCGCTTAAGAAGACCTTCCAAGAGTAGAGGGGAAAGCCCTCAACTGAGGTTTCTGGAGGGGGGGGAGGGGAACCGCATTTGTTCTTTCTACAGAATCCCTGTTCTAATTTGCAACAGATCAAGAAACTTTTGGTACCCTAGGCGCATAGGAACCGTGCTATTTTAGCATGTTAACCTTAATCATGTTGGTTTACCTGAGCAGGATTGATTTTACTAGACTGGCTACTTAAAATATGGTACAGTAGTACCCCCCCACCCCCACCCCTCTCCACTGGGATATATTTTAAGATTCCCAGTGGATGCCTGAACTGCAGATCATACCAAACCCTGTACGTACTATGATTTTTCCTATGCCTGCATTCCTATGATAAAGTTGAATTTATGGATTGGGCACAATAAGAGATTAATGACAATGACTAATAATAAATTAGAATAATTATAACAATATGCTGTACAAAAGTTGTGCAAAATATGAAACCGAAAGTTGTATGATATCTCAAAATATCTTGTTCTGTACTCCTCCTTCTTGTGATGATGTGAGGTGATAAAATACCCTCGCGATGAGATGAAATGGCGTGAATGGCACAGACCCTGTGGCCTGGTGTTAGGCTGCCCTTGACCTTCTCAGGATGGGTCAGAAGGAGGGTCGTCTGCTTGGTGGGTAACGAAGGCTGCCGTGCAAAACCTTGGATAAGGGGAACCACTGTATTGTCCTCTATTCCTTGGGTCTCTTTGTGCAGGTCTCTCTGCTAGTTGTCATAAATCTGTCCTGTGAGATACCACGATGACATCTGGCACGCCTTATTTGTTTATTGTTTTTACTGTGCATTTTTAGAAAAGACCCGCAGTGACCCCTTTGTGTGTCAGCCCCTTAGGTCAGGTTTTCCGTCCTGATTCAATGCATGTCGGGGCTGCTGAGATTGGTTGAGTTGCAGAGTTTTCCTCTGTCGGACTCAGGAGCCAGAAAGCCACGACGAAGTTTGATTTGGCTGGTGGCAGCCTTTTCCAAATATGAATCTGGAGGCAGTACAGTAAGCCCTCTAAGAAAAGAAGGAGAAGGGAAACCAAACACTATAATTGGAAATATTTGGGGAACATTTAGAAATGGGGGAAAGCAACCCGTCGTGCTTGGAGTCTCCCCCAAGCTTGTGTTGTTGTGGCGCTCGGAGGCCGGCCTTTCTTTCCAGGCCGAGCGCTCCCTTCGCTCGGGAGAAACCATAGAGCAGCCTCTGTCCTGCGGGTGCTGCACGCTGACTTGCTCCAGACAGTCTTGAATGTGACCTGGCAGCCGGTGCTGTTTCCTGCTGACGTGGCCTCCCACAACCGAGCAGAACAGAGCCGCCTCAGTGTGCTGAGGGAGGAGCGGCCGAAGGCATGAATCACCAGCGGGATAAGGAACAAATTAAGAGGGGAAAGCGCCTAGCTGTTCGGGTTTCCTTCTAGATATACTTAAAAGACACCCTTTTTTATAGGAAGGGAGGAGGAGGAAGAAAAACAGGAGTGGTGATTTGTTTGGCCATAGGAAGGGTTTCTTATCAGCGGGAGCTAACTTCTGGGGTGAGACCCAGGGCGCCGCAGACATCTGAGGGGAGGCTTCAGAAGACCTGACCGGGCCGCAGCCTGCAGCCTGCCCTGGCCGCGCTCTTGCACAGGCCGGTGGGCGTGCGAGCTCCCAGGCCTGGCCTGCAGACGAAGCAGAGGCAAACTGTAGTTTGTGCCTTGGTGGCAACAGCTCTTTCAGCTTGGTAGGAATTGGAGAAAGGGGCCGTGAGGGGCCACGGAGGAGCAAATCCCGCCGCATGGTGTCTGCGTCCGCGTCCGCGCCCGCGCTGCCAGGATCCCGTCTGATGCTCAGTGTCGGCCTGTTGCGTCCACCGCCTGCTGCTTTGAATTGCTTCCTTGAAAAGCCCCGAGTACAGCTCCTTGTTGCCTTATAAAGGGGCCAAAAAAGTCAAGTCCTGGAATTTCAGATTGAGATGGGACTTCGGTCTGATTTAGACCTTCCGTGGTTTCCACCGTTTCCAAAGGTTATTGTAGAACCTTTTCTTTAGTTAGTCCTACGTGGAACCTCCACTTTTAGCAACAGTGGGCAGTCGGGGTGGTGGCGGGGGAGGGGCGCGGAGAGGCCTCAGACATACCTGCTCATCCTTATGGCGGCGGCCCTCAGAACGTCTCCCCTGGCCACCCTGTGCTGCGAACACACATACATTGAAAAGCCACTGAGCTGATACACCTGTCTCGTTTTATACATAAGAACATTTTGCCTTTCAGACAGGCCAGTCGGTTAGGTGATACTACAGCGACTTTCAAGGTGTCTTAGAATAAAAGTTGTGTTCTTTGTCTCCTGCTTTTGAGCTTTCATAATCTCTCAGCTGTTGTGATAGTAGCCTCTCCTGGTTTCCCTGCCTCCAGTACGGCTAGTAGACAAACCATGCTGTTAGATGTATTTGTAGTCTCGAGAGCTAGAAATCCATCCGCCTGTGACCCCGATGGCGTCCCCGCTCTAGGTATGAGGTGAATGTGGAGTGGCATCAGGATTGCAGATGAGGGGAAAACCTTTGAAAGGAAGAGCCATCAGCGCTGTTGCAGCATGGCTTACGTTTTTCAGGATGGTTTACATTACAGAAATGGGAAAGTTACAAAGAGAAAGTCGGCGATGACCCTCAAATACTTAGCCCAAGCGATAGGGAGAATGTGGAGCCCATCTGCCACAGAGATGGGGAAAGCTTTCTCGGTTTTTCAAAAAGCCCTCTTGCTCTTTTAGGCTCCTAGGAGTTCCTCTCCTTGAGGCCTCTGGAGATGGCCAAGCGATTTGATACCTGTTTTCCTTTATCGTTGTAGCTTCCCTGTGTGATTGGTGGGTGGCTTTTGGCATGCGGTGTAACTCTTAGTTCCTGGCGTATCATTCATTCGCTTATGTGGTTCCCTTGAATCGGTTTGGTGGGTTGTTTACCCTCGATTATGGAGCAAAGCTGAGGCAGATTCAGGCCCAGCGTATGGATCTCATTCCTGCTTCAGCATTGGCTTTCCTCCATCACCTTCAAGTCTACTACGTGGGTGGACTTGTATTTCCAGTACATTTTGGGAATCCTTTATATTGGCCATATTTTGCAGTGTTTCTTCTCCCCTATAAGCCACTTTCCTCTTTTGCTCTCCAGGTTACCCCTCTCGGCTCAGTAAAACACAAACCTCTGCCCGTAGCAAATGAATTCGCAGGAAAAGCCGGCAAGATAAGAGGGACATGGAGAGGATGGCATACTAAGTGTAGAATAATCGGTCTATTTACGTTTTCAGTCAAGTCCTCTGATTTTCTTTAAAGAGGCTTTGATATTTTTTTCATAGGCCATACACCGGTGGAATTAGAAAGTTACCCCAAATCATTTATGATGTTTTATTGCTGTTGTTTTGGGCTAGGCTTAGGCTGTGGGCAGGACTAGAAGGGGAGAGACAGCTTTATATGTTGGTCCTGTTTCAGTGGCAGGGGAGCTGTCTATGTAATTATATGCTCTTTTTCTCGCAACACATACCAGGGGGGGAAAATATCCAGAGACTCTTATTTCCAAATGTTCTTGGTAAGTCTCTTCTTCAAATACGACTGTGAGTAGGACGCCAGGGTAGTGGGAGTGCTCATTCTTTTGTGTGATGGTAATGAGATAATTTGTGCATTACACATTTTCAGGACACTCTTTGTTGAAATGAAACTTCAGAGTCTTTGCCGAGCCACATTAGCAAGTCTCTTTTCTTTATTAAAAAAAAAAAGTCTTTATTAACTTCATATGCTTTGCTGTCATCAGTTGCATCAAGTAATACCATTATTTCGAGAAAAAAAAGAGAACTTAGGCCATCATTTGTCTGGTGTCTCGTCTTTTGTCCATCTCTTCCCCACGTACTGTCTGACCACGTCTGGTTAAGAGTTGCTGTTGTTCCCGCCATCAGCCACCTTAGCCCCAGTGGCAGCTGCCAAGGGGCTCCATCCTGGTCTTGCAGGAGGAAGTGGGTGCTCAGGGTTGGGTGCAGAATTGCTGGTAGCATGGGCGGCCTACAGCGGGTGGGCCCTCACAGAGGCTGCCAGCAAGGGACGGGCACAGGGATGTCCATTATGCTGCGGGAGGCAATGGGGCAGGCCCGATGTAGCCACCCTGCCGGCCCAGATCTGGAATGGGTCTGTACATTGTTTGCTGGTCAAACCCGGAAGGCCTTGCTGTGGAAGCGGGGGTTCTGTGGTGAAATCTGGCCGTTGCTGATTTTTGGAATTTTATTTCAGTGCTCATTTTCCAGAGCAACTGGAATTTATTTGGTTAAAGCACCTAATTAATGTGTTTGATCTTGATGTGGCAGTGAACCGTATCAAATTCCAGGTCAAATCACTTTCCCTTGTAGAATGTTTGCTTAACCTTTTGAGGTTTATTTCATCAGCTTATGGACTATTGAAAGTTTATTTGTCTTCAATATTCTAATCTACGTGGTGGCATGGCTATTGCTCTAATAATGTTCGTAAGTGTAAAACCTAATTTTGTCTACAAATAAGAAAAGTCACATTTACAAATGGATTGCAAAAAGTTGTAGGTAGAGTGTGTGACTTAATCATATGAGCAATACCATATATGGAATGATTTTTGAAAAATATTTTGCCATCTGGTCCCATTTATTGAAGATGAAATACTTTTTTCCCCTTTCTAATTCTTATTAAGCTGCCAGCTAATATTCATTATCCTTATTTAAAAGGTGAAGAAACAAAAGTTCAGAATGGCCAAGTAAGGTATCCACAGTAGTAAGTAGCAGATCTAGAATGTGAACTCAAGATGATTCTAAAGCTCCTGGTATTTAAAAAAGCATTTTTTAAACTTACAATAATTATAAATTCACAAGAAACTCGGGAGAAAAAAGTACGTGGAGATCCCATGTATGTTTGATCAAGTTTTGCCTAATGGTAACATCTTGCATCTTGCATTTGAGGCTATAGTATAGTCTCAAAACCAGGATAATTCTGGTTATAGTATAGTCTCAAAACCAGGATAATTCCAGAGTTTACTCAGATTACACCAACTTTCCACGGATTCATTTGTGTGTATGTTGATTTGTGTAGTCCTTACCACAATCAAGGATATTCTTTAAAACAAAAAAAATTTTTTTTAATGTTTATTTATTTTTGAGAGCAAGAGAGAGACAGAGCACAAGTTGGGAAGGGGCAGAGAGAGAGGGAGACACAGAATCTGAAGCAAACTCCACGCTCTGAGCTGTTCTCACAGAGTCTGATGTGGGGCTCGAACCCACAAAATGTGAGATCATGGCCTGAGCCGAAGTCGGACGCTTAACCGACTGAGCCACCCAGGCACCCCAAGGATGTTCTTTTACAAAAAGGCTACCTTGCATTATATTATAGACACTCCCTTATTCTCTTAACACCTCTGATCTGCTTTCCATCTCCCTGATCTTATCACTTAAAGAATATCCTATATGTCAAATCTTACAGTGTATAACTTTTTTAAATGTTTATTTCTTTATTTTTGAGAGAGAGAGAGAGAGAGCAAGAGCGCAAGTGCGAATGGGGGGGGGGCGGGTGCAGAAAGAGAGGGAGACACAGGATCCGAATCAGGTTCCAGGCTCTGAGCTGTCAGCACAGAACTTGACGCAGGGCTCGAACTTATGAACCGTGAGATTGTGACCTGAGCCGAAGTTGGCGCTTAACCGACTGAGCCACCCAGATGCCCCTTTACAGTGTATAATTTTTAAAGATTGGCCTTTTTTCTCTGAGCAAATTTGAGATCCATCCAAGTTGTGTGTACCCAGAGTTCATTTTATTGCTGAATAGTATTCCATGGTATGGATGAATTGCAGTTTGATAGTTTACTTGCTAAAGGACATTTGGTTCTAGTTTCAGGCAATTACAAGTAAAACTGCTGTGAACACATGTGTACAGGTTTTTGTGTGAACATGCTTTTCATTTCTCTGAGATGCACAGTGATATGTTGCATTATAATTACATACTTCATTTTGTAAGAAACGCCAAACATTTCCAGAGTGGCTGCACCATTTTGCATTTCTCCCGGAAGTGTGTGAATGGTCCAGATTCTCCTCAACCTTGACAGTATTTGGTCTTACCATGAAGCTTTTCTCCTCACCCCACCTCACCCCCTCACCCCCCCCCCATCAATTTTCAATTATTCCAGCACCGTTTGGTGAAAAGAGTTTTTTCATTCCACTGCTTTTGCACCATTGTTAAAAATCATTTGGGTATATCTATGTGTGTCTATTTCTGGGTCCTCTGTTTCTGTTCCATTGATCTATGTATCTGTCTCTTCAATACCGTACAGTCTTGATTACTATTGTTATGTGTAGTAAGCGTTAACATTGGCTCCTGGTATTTTAAAAATGATTTTTATTTTAAAAAATGATTTAGGTATTTAGGTGAAGACCCAAAAGAGGCTTGTCAGTTCTTCTTAAAGGAGTACTTCTAAATATGAGTTTTCACTTACGAGTTTTGGTTCGGCTCTGACTTATTCTGAGAAAATCGGTAGGAAAACCATAAAGGAAGTGTGCAAAAACATGAAGACAGATTAAATAATAATTGGTTTGTAAGTCTAAAGTTCTATACAGCTGTCACTGAGGTCCTTGAGTGACTTTGAGTCTAGAGTGACCATAAAGACTAGATCTTTGGGTCTCTTTGGCTTGAAACACCAGCTGTTGATAATCAAAAAGGGAATTACGTGAGTAGAAAGTAAAAAAGTTAAGATTCAAATCCATTTCATTTTATTTTTAAATATTATTTATTTTGGGAAAGAGAGCACAAGTGTGTGTGTGCAAGTGGAGGGAGGGACAGAGAGAGAATCCTAAACAGGCTCTGCACCGTTTTAGACGATGTGGGGCTCAATCCCACAAACCGTGAGATCATGGTGCCAGAACCAGGAGTTGGACACTTAGACAGCTGGGCCGCCCAGGCGCCCTGATTCAAATCCATTTAAAAAAAAAATTTTTTTTTACGTTTATTTATTTTTGAGACAGAGAGAGACAGAACATTAATGGGGGAGGGTCAGAGAGAGAGGGAGACACAGAATCTGAAGCAGGCCCCAGGCTCTGAGCACAGAACCCGATGCGGGGGTTGAACTCACGGACTGCGAGATCATGACCTGAGCCGAAGTCGGACGCCCAACCGACTGAGCCACCCAGGCGCCCCCAAATCCATTTTTAAAAAGTCACTGCTTGTGTATTTTAAGGTACCTCACTGGCACTCAAGCCTTCTCTGTGTTTTGTCATCTTCAGAGAGCACAGATACTGTAACATTTTAGGTTTGGAGGGGAGATATAGAGGTCGATTAGTTCAGCCTTTACATCATACAGGTAGGACACAGGGTCCTTTTGTAAATGGCACGTCATGCAGGGCAGATAGCCTGTCCACACGGGGGGAGAGAATCTTGATCCAGGGTACATGGGCTATGCTGTGAATACTCACACACTTACTTTATCAGCCATTACTTAGGGAAGGCCGTCATTTGGGCCCAGCTGAAACATCTTCTTGGAAGGATGTGCTATAGACAAAAAGTAGAAAACTAATTCTGTGGCCTGCACGTATATGTCCGCGTTGGTGCTGTAACATTTCTCACACACTAGCTTTAACTGATGCGCGTGAAAATTTGCGGGAAGCGCATCAGCCCCTGCCATATCCCAGTGCCATTTCCTCTGTCTGGAGTCAGAACCTGACTGTTGATGGGGAGCCTAGTGTGGGAACTGGTTCAGGAGCTGCAGCCTCATGAACTTGATTTGAAATCGTTTTCTGTAACTCTAAACCTGAGGGCCAGAGGCTTGGAGGACAACCTCAGAAGGCAGCTTTGCCTGGAGGTGAGTGCCTTCTTGGATCCGTGTTCGCTGTGTATGAAATGCACATCGGGTTCCAGTTTGCCGTTCTCGGCCTCCTCCTGCCCTGGGCTCTTTTGTGCCCTGGGTTTCTGGTAGGGGCATCCGGGGAGGAGGGGCTGGGGAGGCGTCAGCTGTTGACCAGAGTCTGCCTTGTGGGGAGTGTGTTAGCCTTGTGCCCCTGTGGCAAGCTGTTCTTTTCCATCTGACGTGGGCCTGAAGGCAAGCACAGAAACGGGCACCACCGCTGTATGGTACAACACGCGACACACACCTAAGCCCCCATCCTCTTCCCTTGAACAGAACCTCTGCTCGTAGAGCTGTGCCTGGAATTAGGTGGAAGTCTGGCTGTGCTCTTCACCTGCTGGGGGGAGCTGCCCCTCGTGCCCCGCAGGTCTTGACCCCGCATTTCCGCAGGTTCTTCTCTTTAGTGTTCATTATGGTCACCAGCCTGCCAACTTGAGCCTGGTCCCTGCTGTGGGTTCTATTAACATCTAGGGGTTAGACCCCAACTCCAACAAGTCCTATTAAGTGTTATGGAAGAAATGCTAAAAAATTAATGATACTGAAACTGCCTTCTAAATAACATTAGTCTACTCCTTTTGGGATTGTGATGGAACAGAGCAATGAAAAGGCCAACTATAAATCAGAAATGTCAGTTTGATGAGCTGCAGGGGGTGGGGCAGGATCCAATATTGGAGTCGGATTAATAGAAAAATCTATATGATTGTATAATTTAAAGTATACTTGTCTATAGGATGAGGGTTGTACTTTTATAATGTTGGAGTTTGGTTTTTTTATTGGGCTTTTAAAAGCCACATAACGGTAAGCTGTTGCTAAACATTTATATTGGCTGCAACTATTTTTCAAATGTAGAACAATGGAAGGAATCCCTATTTTCCACCTTTGGATTTTGTCTTTTTACCCCAATTTCCTGTTGAAAGGATTGTTGGCAGCTTACATTTATGAATATTATATGTTGAGATAAAATAAATGTAAAAGAAGTGAGGGAAAAAAGGATGTCAAGAAAATAAAGCCATCAAAGGCCACCAAAGAGAAGGCCAGGAGTGATTTTGACACTCCTTTTTAGAAAGCTCTTAAAAATCTCATTCTTGGGGCGCCTGGGTGGCGCAGTCGGTTAAGCGTCCGACTTCAGCCAGGTCACGATCTCGCGGTCCGGGAGTTCGAGCCCCGCGTCAGGCTCTGGGCTGATGGCTCAGAGCCTGGAGCCTGTTTCCGATTCTGTGTCTCCCTCTCTCTCTGCCCCTCCCCCATTCATGCTCTGTCTCTCTCTGTCCCAAAAATAAATAAACGTTGAAAAAAAAATTAAAAAAAAAAATCTCATTCTTGTTTTTGTCAGTGATTATTGTTGGTACAGTGTTTCTCTACTTTTTTAGCTGTGTTCGTTTTTAACTGCTACATAGAACTTTGATTGGAAATAGCACGCAATGACATTGGGACTGTTTCACTTTCACGTCTACATTTGGGCAGGCTGTTGGATTTTGGTGGCACGGAATGTGAACTAACTGATCGCTTTTCCAATCCTGTTATTTTCCAGTGTGGTTTGGAAAAAAAAAAAAAAAATCTCTACATATGAAGTCAAGAAAGCACAAGGAAGCCTTCTGGTTAACGAATTTAGTGAGTTTCAGATTTTCCTCTTGTGGAGAGTCCTGGAAAATCACTTCAGAAAAGAGGTCATGGGTCATGTATAGAAGAAACTGCTTCGCATGCATATAAGACTTAGCACACTCTGCGGGCTATCATGCATTCTTGCCTAACCTCGGATGGCTCAGCTCGAAACCTATTGATTACTGTACCAAGAATTGGAAACAAAGCCATTTTGTGCAGCATTTAGGTTTGTGACTGGTTAGATTTCTTCAGACTTAGAATATAGAAGTTCGTTTAACACGTGTGTGTGTTTACCAAACCCTGACAGTTTCTAAGGACTGTTGTGTATTATTTATGGCAGGGATCATCTGTAATGCATATAAAAAAATTTTTTTTATTTATTATTTTTGAGAGAGAGAGAGAGAGAGACAGACAGACACTGAGAGCAAGCAGGGAAGGGGCAGAGTGAGAGGGAGACACAGAATTGGAAGCAGGCTCCAGGCCCTGAGCTCTCAGGACAGAGCCCGATGCAGGTCTTGAACTCACAGACCATGAGATCATGACCTGAGCTGTAGTCTGCCGCCCAACCGACTGAGCCACCCAGGCACCCCTGTAATGCATTTTTTAATAACAGTTTTATTGAGGTATAATTCACATCCCTTACAGTTTGCCTATTATTTAAAAAAAAAATTTTTTTAAATTTCTTTAATGTTTGTTTATTTTTGAGAGAGAAAAACAGAGCACGGGTCAGGGAGAGGCAGAGAGAGAGGGAGACAGAATCCGAAGCAGTCTTCAGGCACTGAGCTGTCAGCACAGAGCCCAACACGGGGCTGGAACCCACGAACCACAGATCATGACCTGAGCCGAAGTCAGACGCTTAACCGACTAAGCCACCCAGGCGCCCCTACAGTTTGCCTATATGAAGTATACAGTTCAGTCATTCAGTGTATTCACAGTTGTGTAACTATCACTGCGATGAATTTTGGAACATTTTCCTCACTTGAAAAAGGCTTATACCCATTAGCAGTCATCTCCAATTTCCCCGTATCCCCAGCCCTTGGCAACCATGAATCTACTTTCTGTCTCTGTAGAGTTGCTTATTCTGGACATTTTAATTGAATGGAATCCTATAGTTTGTGGTCTTTTGTGGTTGGCTTCTTTTCACTTCGCATAGTTTAAGGTTCATCTGTTTTGTAGCATGTATCAGGACTTCATTTTTTAAATTGCCAGATTAATATTCCACTGTGTAGGTGTACTATATTTTATGAATCCATTCATCAACTGGTGGGCATCTGAGTTGTTTCCACTTTGTTTCCACTTTGTGGCTGTTATTAATAATGCTTCTAGGAGCATCTGTGTACAAGGTTTTGTGCGGATAGATGTTCTTAATCCTCTTGAGTATATACTTAGGAGTAGGACTGCTGGGTGATATGGTAACTCTGTATTTAACTTTCTGAAGAACCGCCAGACTGTTTCCCAAAGAGGCTGCACCGTTTTTACATTCTCACTGGCAGCATGAGGCTTCCCAGCTTCTCCATGTTATCACCAAACTTGTTATCTGTTCTTTTTGGTCTTCAGTACAATTTTACTTCCGCCCCTTTGCATTGTTAACATTTGTTCCTTCAGGGGGATGGGTATTTGTATACTAAAAGAAGTAGAATGTGGTTAGCTGTGGTATGGCTTTGAGTTCTAAGGAAGCTCTGTGCCAGAACCAGCATGCTTCCTTGTTTCTGACCTTGACCCCAAATCACAGCATTGACAAAACCACAGTGGTACCACAAACAGTAATTCTCTTTTAGAAGTTCAGTTTTGATCTTTTTGATTTCATCCTGAGCTATTAGACCTACATGAGAATGCATAAGATACATATAAAATATATGTGTTTATATGTAAAAGAGATATATAAAATACATATATATATATAGTTAACATATATATAGTTAGAGAACAATGATAAATACCCATATCACCCACCTAGATCATAAAATAAAAATTTACAGTTCTAGGTGATACTAAATAATGAAGATGACTGCGAAAGTATATAAAGATTGTAAACATGAATAATCATTAACAAATATCTGTGCCCTTCCTTATCATATCTGTCCTCCCTCTCCCCAAACCACTAACCTCTGGGGATAATCATTTTTCTTATTTTTCTTTGTAGTTTTACTGTATACACATGAATTCACGTAGATACCTACGCACACGCGCACACACACGCTGAGAAATGTAGTTTAGTTTGCTTGTTTTCAGACTTTCCATAAATCATACATATAGTCATTCTTTCTTGACTTCTTTGTTAACATAGTTTATGACCTTCAAAGATACTATGTATGGCTTTTTATGCATGCTTTTGTTACCATATAGGATTTGGGTTCCTCATTTCTGTGTTCTTCTCCTGAGGAAGGTTTAGGTTTTTCCTGGATTTTGGACATTATGAACAGAATAGTGAAGCTGCATACATTTCCATTTGCACCTCCAGGTCTGCTGGAATCTCTCTAGAATATTTACCAAGGAATGGGATTTCAGCTTTATTTAAACAACGCCAGACTTACCCCAAAAGGCTGCAATGCTTTCTCCTACAACCTTTCCAGCCTTTAATAATTTTAGACTTTAAACATTTTGCCAGGGGTGCCTGGCTGGCTCATTTGGTGGAGCATGTGTCTCTTGATTTCAGGGTCGTGAGTTCAAGCCCCATGTTGGGCATAGAGCTTATGTAAAAAACAAACAAACACACAAACAAACATACATTTTGCCAGTCTGGTAGGTGATGGTATCTCATCATGGTTTTAATTGGCATATCTCTAAGTGTCTTACTAATTTAAAATGTAACCAATTATGCATAAGCAGTTATGTTTTTTATTTCTTTGAAGGGAAGTCAGCATTGAGTTACCTGAAAAGTGTATCTGTGCTATTGAAAAATCATTGTGACGGTGTATTCCTTATACATATTGTAACTTAAATTTAGATCACTTAGATGAATGCCATCAGATTTTTTTCAGTGCAATGATTTTTCTCTTGCCATATCTACATAAATTTTTGTGTAATAAAGTTAAAAATGTATGGAATTATTTATCGATTGATATCTTTTTCCTAACTTACAGGCAACTACAAACAGTAAGTCTGTGGTTTGCCAGTATTTATTCGAAGCTCAATTTATATAAATAGTCCTTTTTTTTTTTTTTGTGGTGAATGGAGTACTTATACTTCAGAGGAATTCACAACTACCTTTTGTGTAGGCATGATAGGTGTCAGTGTTTATACATGTATTTGTGTATGTGTGTGTATATGTGAAAGGCTGAAAGATGTGGCGTTTTCATCTTTTTGGTGATTATTTGGTGCCAGAGGGAGGAAGATATTGTTTTTAAAGAGGAAAACTAATAATTTGGGAACTTAACAGCAACCTGAAATCAAATCTTGCTTATTAATTCAATGAGAAAAAGTAAGACCATCGCTTCAAACGTGAGGAAATGTGCTGAAAGATTCTTTTGTATGAAATTAAAAAAATCAATTATGAATACTCAGTATGTGACTCATAAGAGGAAAATTTCATTGTACACTCGTGGGTTTTGCTGGTGTGTGTGTGTGTGTGTGTGTGTGTGTGTGTGTGTGTGTTTTCAACTTAAAAAAAAAGTAGCTACAGGTGAGTATGATCTTATCGGTTGATTGGTGTAGTGTCTTAAGGGAGAAAAATGAATGAATTACAGCCGTTACTTTCAGTGCTTGGAATATAGATGAATGTAAGTGAATATAAGGTTGTTATTTGAGGGAAAATATTTTCTGTTTCCTCCCATCAAGTACTTTATTATAGTTTTTAGTTAGTGGCATAAATTATTTTCATACCTTACTCTTGAGTATTAATACATTTTTCAAGCTATCCCGGGAATATTTGTACTCTTACTGTTATAAAAAAAACCTCCCCAAAAGTGAATTCTGTATTTCATTGAATTTTTGTGGGGGAGAAGGGATAGTCTCAAACAGGTTCCCTCACTGATACTGGGAATCTAAATAGGACTGTTGAATTACTTTCCATTTTTTGTCTTTATAGTTCAATGTTTTTCGCCAAATTACAGTTTGTTTCTCCATGTGTACAACTGCAATATATTTTATAGACTTACTCTAGATTGAGAATTAATACTGTGCCATACAGAGCAGAATTAGTCTTTGTTTTCCAGTACACTAAACTTCAGTTCTAAAGTCATATGAATTTTTATCCTGTTTTCTACAAGTAAAATCGCATTTTATAAAATGCCTCATAAAGATGTCCACATTATAGAACAGCATTTACAAATGGCAGTGGTAGGTACAAAGAAAAGAAAAACTGCCAGAAAGCATTTACTCACATGGCTTGGGTGTTCACAGACGGATTTCGCTATGATCTGTATGAATCACATTAGGTTAAGAAATCCAGAATATTCTAACATACATGTATTTGTCCTAGAAAATAATGTGCTGTCAGGACAGATGCTTTCATTCTGTTCTTTTGAGAAGTGCTTGCATTTATTGTTGGGAGGGTGTTTCTGTTTCCCAGGCGAAGGAGCACTGTGGAGATTTGACACTATGGCTGTCCAAAGAGGTCTTCGGGTATTCTTTGATACACAAAGGGCTTAAAGTGCTCTGGTTTATATTAATAGATGCATTGACACTTTAGGAAATTACATTTCATTCATTTTAACAAATAATTTATTTAAGATCTTTTGTCTCTTGCCTGGGGCAAGGTATTATGCTAGGCACATTGCAGATTGTTGGGAGTTGAAAACAAAAAGATTAAACTGTATGGAATCCAGGGACTAAAATATGTACATTTCAGAGTAAGCGTCTATGAAGTTTATTTCAGATTTTACATTCTAGATTAGTCAATCTAGGTCAGAGCGTGTGTCTGCAGTGACTTTGGAGGAAAATGTCAGCATGTTAAAGCTACCTGTTTCATTCTGAATTAGGAGGGTTGTAATCTTATAGCCAAGCTTGCAAAAATTTGGCTTTTTCCAGTATGTATGGGATTGTACTGATCACTCCTATATTTCTAGTGCCTCAGAATACCCCCTCTAAATTTTTGTTGAATGACTTTGTGGAATGAATGAATGAATGAATGAGTGATTATTAGCCCTTCTTGGATTGTTTGAGAGCCTACGGTTGAGTTGTTTGATCTCTCCCCATTGAGATGATTCTTATGATTATAGTTGGAAGTAATTCACTTGAATGCATGTGCTCTTGTCTTGATCTGTTCTACACACTCTGGAATCTAGATCCATAGCTCTATGTTCATTTCCCTTCTGAGAGTAATTACCTGTCTAAGGTAATGACTAAAGAATCAGAGGGGCGCCTGGGTGGCGCAGTCGGTTAAGCGTCCGACTTCAGCCAGGTCACGATCTCGCGGTCCGTGAGTTCGAGCCCCGCGTCAGGCTCTGGGCTGATGGCTCGGAGCCTGGAGCCTGTTTCCGATTCTGTGTCTCCCTCTCTCTCTGCCCCTCCCCCGTTCATGCTCTGTCTCTCTCTGTCCCAAAAGTAAATAAAAAAAAAAAAAAAAAAAGAATCAGAACCTGTAAGAACTCTTGGAGGTCCCAACAGTCACTTCTTTATATACCCACTCAGATGGTTTAGAATTTTGGAGGTTTCTGCATCTCTGTTCCTTCCCAGAGAAGAAAATCAAAAAGATAAAAAATGTTGGCGTCCTTTCCTTTTCTACAAAAGGAACACATTTAGATAGTGACAAAAAGGACAAAAGTGCCCCTTGTGCCATTTGCATTGTCTCATTTAATTATCGTAATAGCTCTGCAAGGTTGGAATAGTGATCAGCGCAGTTGAGAGATCAGTCACCCAAGGCTCTCAAGCATTAACACTGTTTGCACTCTGGAATATACACTCGGAGAAGGCTGCAGTTGCGTCTGTCTCGTTCCCTGTTGTCTCCTTATGTAGTAGAGTGTCTGGTGTTTGGTTAGTAAATAGTGATTGGCTCTACTTTTGCCTGAGATCACACAACTAGTTAGTGGAAGCAACCGCGATTACACGTGGTTTTCTTTCATTTTCCTGTCTATTCCTCGTTTCACTGCAGTTCTTTTAAGTTTTCCGAGAGATCATTTTGAGGTAACACTTTTCTGAAAAAGTGGTCCTATTCCAGTGACGTGCTTTTCCTAAATTTCCCGGCATGGGCAGGATTTGGGCCCAGGACCTGTTTTCATGCTGTGGTGTAGGTCTTTTCCCTAGGCAGAACATGCTCATGGGCTGTGTTTCTTGGCTGCTCATGGTGTGTTTACACATAAATCTTAGGTAATGCTCTGTTTACCCTCTTTTATTTTTTATTTGGAGAGTGCGCATGAGAGTGCATGCACGCTCGCACTGGGAAGAGAGAATTTTAAGCAGGCTCTGTGCTCAGCGTGGAGCCTGACACGGGGCTCAATCCCCTGACCCTGGGATCATGACCTGAGCAGAAATCAAGAGTTGGGGACGCTCGACTGAGCGAACCCTCATTTTTCAAGTTACAGTTTCAAATTGTGATAGCCGGTGAAAATAGCTGACAGGCAGCCATCATTGCAGATGTTGCCCTACCCTAGCATGATTTGCTCCCGTGAGCCCAGTAGTTCACAGACAACAGTCTGCCCCTCCTACTTTCCTACTAATATTCTAAAAGGACTCTGCCAGAGTAGCCCTTGTTTTCTTACACTCTTTGATTCCTGCTATTTTGAAGTTGTGGGAACCAGGGAAGGTGTTGCAATTTCCCTAGCATTCCACTGCCCCTTTGCCTGGTGTGATGCATCAGGGCTGAGTAGACCTTGTCATGGGAGTGCTGCAGATGGCTTGTGCCTTCTCACAAGAGCTGGGTGTCAAATTTTCAGATGTTTTGCGAGCTGATCGATAAACCTAGCTATCATTAAACACTAAACTATACTAGCTCCCAATTTAAATTATATTTAATTTAACGAAGCTAACAAATACTCGAAACTTCTCACTTCCTGGTCGTTTTACTACCTGTTGATATTATCTGGGCTTTTGAGGTGATTCGGTCTGTTGTACCTAGAGGGTGGAAAGGCTGTGTAGCAGCACCTTGCTGCACATGTCTTTTCAAGTCCATGTTTAGTAGTATCGTGTAGGTGGGTGGCTATTGGCCATGGGGGGACTATTAATATGGAGGAAATTGGCCAACACTGTCGTCCGGGACACGCCTTCCCCCTTTTTTCCTGGAGAGCCATTTGTTACCAAATATTTACAACCACACACTCCGGCGGGATGCCTAGAAATGAGAAGGAGATTGACACTTCCATCTTTTGGGTTATTCGTTTGGTTCTCTTGATAATATTTAGTCATGGTGAAGGAGAGAAACAACCAGGAGATAAAGAGAGAACAGTGAGGAAGAAAGTTGAGGCACAGAGGCATGCGTCAGCACAGAAGCAAACACAGAACCAACTCAGGTACATGTGTATGATAAAACTGTGCTGATTTACTCACTGGCATTAAAGGTTATTTTTACAAAATTTTCTTTCAAAAAGTTGCAGCTTTGTGAAACAGTGACTACCTAATACCTCCTTCTTAGTAGACAACCATTTATAATTAGTTTTTGTGTGTGTAAATGTTACTACCTATAAATAGATCTAGAATAATTTCATAAACTTTTAGAGTCCAGGGAGTCAGGTTTGCTTTTGAGACACAAACTGGAACCTTTACTAACTTTTACCAGGTGTTGGTGTTGGTGATCTATTTGTGCATAACTAATAACTCGGCATTTCATAATTTATGCCCATTTGTTGATATTTGTATATGGGCCTTACAGTCAAACAGCTAAGCTAGATTGCTCAAGGCTTTCCCTCTACTCCTGCCTTGATGTGAGTTTTCTTTTGCCACACAGTTACAATTTTTTTTTAATGTTTATTTTGATAGAAAGAGGGATCTTGGGGGAGAGGCAGAGAGAGAGGGAGACAGAACTGCAAGAAGGTTCCACGCTGACATTGGTGCCCAATGTGGGGCTCGATCTCACAACCATGAGATCACGGCCCGAGCCAACATCAAAAGTTGAATGCTTAACCGACTGAGCCACGCGTGTGCCCCTATATTTCCTTGAGTGACATCCCAGAATGCTTCACTGATGTTTGAGGTTCTACACCAGCAAGCCCACATCTGCACCCATAGTCCCTTCTGTTCCGAAGGGTCCTTGAACACTTGTAGAACACTGAAACCTTCACCGATGCTGCCAGAGGTGCACAACAGCCCTTTCAAGGAGCCACTGAAGGGGTTGCCAGAGCAAGGCTCTGGAATGTTCCACAGCCTCCCGCTGGATGCACGTTACTGAGTGAGGCCAGCCTGGAGAATGGAGCCACTTGGTGCATTTGGGAATAGGGGGTTGGACCTTGTACTTATGTGTGCTCACAAAGTAGTTGCTAACTGTTAAAATAAATGCAGGGTTAAATGCTTCCCAAAGGGATGTTTTTTTAAAGCAGGACAGTTTTATTTATTGCAGGGATTAGAGGACTTTGTTGGAAAACAACATTGAAGAACAGTAGAGATGAGTCATGTATTTCCTGCCTGCTTGGCCAATATCAAATAATTAAAAGCCGTTTCATGGATAAGGCCATGCAGCCAGAAACTGACTTTATGATACTCACTTTTTGAAAAGAGCGGGCTGAATGTAACTTGCTCTCGTTGGGAAGCACGCCACATAAACACTGAATGATGAAGGCTGTGCGTGTGCCAAATAGGTTGCTCTGGTCCATTCACTTCTGTTGGATGAGTTACCTCGTTCCCCATTCTGAAAGCTCTCTGCTACCATTTCCGATTTACATAGCACTTTATGAAAATTCTCACGTAGTACCCTCACATTTTGTGCTTGCCACAAAGAAGGAAATTCACTGCTTAATTAAACCTAAAAAAAGGGCGGGGGGTGGATTTCTGAAAACTGAAGGCACCTAAAAGCCACTCTGACTGCAACACGTGAGTTTAAGCCCCTGCGGTCAGTCTCCATCCGGCCCCTGCTGTTTTACATGGACCGGCTTCATGCCCAGCTTTGCCTTTTGCCTTTCTTCAAGTAGAATACTCAACATTCAAATCTAAGGGTTTTTTGTTTGTTTAAGTTTTATTGTCTTTGTTATTTAATTGATAAGTTTCCACGTGTTAGCCAAGTTCCACTCCTCTTACCCCCTAGTGACTTTCATTAAAAATAGAAATGTGAGTCCAGAGGGAATATTATTTCCTAATTCTGTAGATTCCTGCAGCCTTTTTTTTCCAAGGACCTGGCAGTGCCTTCTCTGCCACTCTTCGGTGGGTGTAGAATATTCAGAATGGTGGACAAATCACGTGTTGAGGTCACCCATGGTCCGTCTGTCCCCCTTCACGCTGCCCCCTTCCCCATGATCAAAAAGCCACCAGAGGTTCCACGTAGAAGAGAGGCCTTTGGTGAGTCAGGGCAGACACCAAAACTTGACCTTAGCTTTGCAAATGGTTGGGGTTGGGGAAGTGAGCAAGGCTATGATCCTTTCTTACCTGCCTGTAGTTGTTCCCAGTCTCCCTTCCATGGTGACGTCCAGAGTTGATGAAGAGAGAGAGAGGAAGGAAGAATGTGAGGATTTGTCTGTCTCCCGCTCCAGGAGGCAGGTGGGCTTGGTGGAGAATGCGAAGGAGGCCAGTGGATGGAGACCCCTGGGAATGTCCTACAGAAACAGGGCCGTGTGTACTTTCTCCTCCTTCCACTTGGTCTTCTCCAGGCTTCCTACATAAACCAGCAGAAGAGTTCAGCCGAAACACATTTTGTAAATGCAACTTTCAGGTATTGAAACATGCCCTTCTCCCCCTGCCCCCACCCCCCTTTTTAATAGCTAGTTTTGAGTTCAAACCAAGGTAGCAGAATTTCATCATGCAAATCTTTGAGCCATTTGGATGGCATCAGTGCCTCAGTATTGCTCTAATGTTAAAAGTCTTCTCTGTTTACTGTAAGATAAAACCTTTGTGTTTAGTTGGGAAAGAAAGGGACTCCTCCGGAGGCCTTTGCCAGTGGCTGTATGAAGATCTGTGGCTGAGACCTATACACAAAGGCCTTCTGTGCTGGGTCCCGTGTGGCCCTACAAAGGTGGTAAGCCGAGCCGGGCGGGGGAAGTCCACAGAAGAGCGAAGCTGGGACTCCTGTGTCCATTATTGCAAAATGAAGTCGCTCCTTTATTTAGAAAACAAAGTGACACCCCAGACAAGCACATAAACATTTCATATGATTATATTAGGACAGACTTAAAATGTACTTTGGAAACACTTGGTTCAAAAGCACACATTCATCTTCTGTGAAATCAACTGCCATTTTATGTGAGTGTGATCCAGCATGCACATTCTTCGTAGGAAATTCTGGTTGATTTCCGTGTTTTCCTTGCTGTAGATGTGGCATATATTACTACTGGAAACTTGGATGCCCAGCATTTTTTCCCTCTATTCTTTTTATTAAAGAATGGGATAGCTTTTGAAAGTTCCCCTCATATATTAGTATGAACAGGGAACATAATACTGGTGGAGATGAGCTCGGGGGAGTTTTGGAGACAGGAATTGCATTCTTTGGGTGTTCCTGAGAGGAAAACAGCTGTATTAACCATTTTTCCGTCCTTTTTTTTTTGGGGGGGGGTAGGGGGGAGTAGGGTGGGCTGGGGAGGGAAGTCCAGGGGCATCTCCCCCGACGCTCAGAATTCCAGCTGTTTACAGCTGAGAACAAACAGCTTGGCACAAGCTGGAGTCCCTGTGCATATGTGTGTTACAGTTCCGATTATTAGCCAACAGAAAACAGCTGTATACATTAGTAATGAAAGTACTTTGAAATAAAAAATCCAATAGTAGTGTTTCCCCCTATAAACACCAGATGTGTACAGGGGTTGTACCCTGTGTCTGCCCTGTATTTTAGCGCTATTGTTCGGGGGTATAAATGGAAGCCAGCATTTGAGAGGTAGGCATGTGGTGAAAGTAGATATGTTTGTAGCAAAATAGTTATGTCGTGGTTGACTAGAAACATTTTAAGGTTTATTATTTTAAGGAGGGCCGTTTCTGCCTGGCCAGTCATTCCATCCCTCCTCCTTTGCCTCTTACAAAAAGAAAACATTGTGTGCCTACAAAAGTAGGCTCCACTATCAGGATTCAAACACCCCATGGTCTAAATCATTTAGCAGCTTTTAGTGCTCAGTAGGTAAATGATAATTTAAGAGATCTACAAATTGATATGTGCTTTTTAAACCATCTCTGGAATGGACATTTTCTTTTTGTTGCCTGTGGGAATTTCTGTACTTTTGTTTGAGTGTGTTTAAACCCGTGACCAGAACTACCTATGTCTCAATTTCTGGGGTTTTTTAAAAAATAGTGACCAAGTAAGGAATATCTAAGATTAGAAGTAGGAATATCTAGAGTTCCCTAGGTCTCAGTTTCTGGATTTTTTATGTGACCAACTAAGGGATGTCAAGATTGCAAATCTGAGGTGAAATTCAAAGATGCCTCCTCCCCCTCTTCCCCTCCCCCTCCTCCCCCTTCTCCTCCTTCCTCTTCCTCTTCTTTTATTCCAAAGTAATATGCTCCTGGGGGAGGGGGCATTTCCTGACTGGTCTTGGGGAAGAAATGAAGTAGAACTGGTATGAGAGGCCGTCTTTCCATGGGAATACAGCAAAAATACATTTCTAAAAACTTGCCTGGGGAATTCCCAGATTCTCTAAACCTTGCATGTGAAATCGCTTAATATAGACACAGGTTTAGACACACAGACCTGATGTTCCAACACCTATTTTTGTGTGCACTTGTATCACCCAGGTCTTCCGTTTTCCAGTTGTTCTGTGAAGTCAGGGTTTTTAAAAAACGATCATGATTTGACTGTAAGGAGCTTCTTCCTTTCCCCTTCTTTCATTTTCTAAAATTCTTCAATGAAAGATAAAAGGAAAGCTCAGGAGTGGATTGCTAAGGGTTTGTTCTAGTCTTAGTGATGTCAGTTTTACTACAGCTGTATTTAATCTTATATCTTAATGCCTCTCGTCCGTATAATGTGGGCATTGAAACGATTCTTTAGTTTGTTGTGAGAAGATCCCAGTAAAATCGTTTATAGAAAACTTTTAAAATGAAATTACTAACTTTTCTTAAGGAGCCTCTTAGGGGAGTTTTTCTTTCCCCTTTGCGTAAGTTAAAGAACAAGAAACTGGAATACAGTAAAATGAAGGAGGAATGTTACGAGCCTTTTTGCTCAGGGGTAAATGATAAGAGATTTGTAGAATGCCCTTTTCTGCTTTTTATAAAGGTTACCTGTTTCTTCCTTTGGACATCTCCCTGGTGGTGGTCCCAACGGCTTGTGTCACGTTCTTTTATCACAAGAGTCCTGAACTTGACCGTAACTATTTTAAAATAATGCCCAGGGGTTACCGCACACCTTAATAGGAATTTCTCCATTCACGTACAAGAGGTGAACGACAATTCCGATGGGTTCTTTGAACCCGCCGTCTCTGGGAGAAGACTCGATGTGTAATTTTCGAGCTACCGTGTGGAATCATGCTGGAGATGTTTGAAGCCTCACGATGCCTTGGAAGAGAGGGCTGTTGCTGCGGCAGGAGTGCCGAGATGCCAGAGAGCTGCCAGTGAGATTCATTCACTGTTGATACAACGTGGCCCAGCAATGTGTTATTTACAGGGAAAACTCTGAGTCCATCGGTGAACTGAGAATCCATTCATGCATGTGGTAAAAGATGCCCTTTGGGGGAATGTTTCTGTGCTCTGTGGCCACCTCCTCCAACGGGGAATCCGGAGGCTCTTGGTGAGGGCTGTGAAGACTGTTGGCTTTCACACCTCGAGGTGCAGAATGACTCCCATTTTCCCCCACCAAAGGGTGGATTCATCATTCAGCTCGTTATGACCAAAAGCATCTGAACGTATTTGGGAAGACTGCTCTTGTTTTCTAGGGGGCAAATTCTGAAAGACCAGAAGTTTCCCAAGACTGAACTTTATTCCAGTAGTTCAGTTTCTGCCTGCCTTGGTATCTACTGGATAGAGAGACCCCCATTTAGTTTAGTCATGTGAATTGAAGCTTGTTTGTACAATATCAAGTCTGACATAGAGACTATTATTTTTAGCCTGAAAAAATCCTGAAAATCATCTATTTAAAACTCTGAAAGCTGAATGGCAGTCTCCTCTTGCTTAAAATTCCTTCTAGTACTTTTAAGCCAGTGGAAGGGAAAATATAAACAATTTGTTAATTGCACCAGCTGCTCTCTGATTATTTTTATGTTAATGTTTTGAATGGGTGGATTTGAAAGATTTTTTAGAAAGAGCATCTGGACTAATGTGGTCCTATTCAAACTTCAATCTTGAGAAGTGGAACCAGCCTCTTCAAAACAAACAAACAGCAGCCTCCTACGGAAATCAGAGGGTGACTGTAGAGGCATGGTGAAATTTCTCTCCGGTCATGGAGGACAGTGAGACCAATGGTTCCGGTGAGGCTGTACCCGAACAGCCTCTTATTGGATTTAGCATGGTGTTTATCTGACTGCTGTGGTAAATGAGGTGAAGTCCTTTGCGTACACAGTTAATTCCCAATTATTCATACATGCTTTAGCCAGATTGCTGATTCTCTATGGACTTTGGAGAACTTTCCTCTGCGACGCCCCCCACCTCCCCATTTGTTGTCCATCCGGTCCCCTGGTCCAATTTCCTCTCTCACCATGCTTTCTCAGAGGGGTTCCCAGCTGCTCTCCTCATTTTCATTTTTGTTTCCTTCTCTGGCCCCCACCACTTTGCTTTCTCTGCTCTGTTCCCCGGATTTACCTGACAGCCCAAGGCTCTTGTCTCACACTGCTTTCGCTGTTCAGTTATCTCAGGTGTGTGATAGAGAATCTAGTTATTGTCAGGGAAAAACTCTGCAGAAGATGATGTCTGCTGTCCCTTCTTTCTCTTCCTGTCCTCTGTGGAACTTTGTGGAATAAAGGAGGGGAGACTGAGTAGAAGAAGTATTCTCCCTAAAACATTTCTGAGTTGTTCTTTTAAATGATTTCTTGAGGATTTTACAGTCCTGTGGAGGAGGTATTATAGCTAAATGCGTACATAGTCTTTTCATCCTTCGTTTTCAACTTGGACATTTCTCCTTCCCATCGCCATAAGGCCAATAATTAGAAAGGGGCTCTTTAGAGTATGTTTATCTGAGGAAAAGTCCAACTTTGGGATGGAGTTGCAGCTAAGAACAGCCTTGAGTGGTTCCTCACTTAGCAAATACCTAATTTATTGAACTCTTTTTATATTTTGCACACTGTGGAAGATATAAAGTGAATTTGATCTGCATTCTGTCTTTGAAGAGGTTGGAATATATCGAAGAGAGGAGTCTACCCCGAAAGCCATAAATCTAAAGCCAGTACATAAACACTTGATTACCATAATATGTGAGAAACTTGTTGGATGTAGATGAGGTGTTAGGACTCTCCTGAGAGGACTTCATTTCTCCTTGGGGAGGGGGCCAGAGTTAGTAGAGATGTAAAAACTCTGCCCTCATATTCCTTTTCTGCACTGTGGGGATGGAAATGAGAACTCTTCTAGGCCGAATAGTCTTATCCAGACAATTTCTATGAACCTTTTTTTATTCCCTTTTTGTATATTAAGTGTCTACATAGAATATAAATTTTCTCTCATCGTGTGAGAGCTCAGTAGAGATATTCAGGCCCCACCTAGCTGAAATGTTGGTTGAAGGAACACAATTCTGTGTCCAATTCCCAAACCGAGCCCAAGCCAGGTAATTGAAAGGCCTTTGATTAGCCAATCAGATTCTGAATAAGTCAATACCAAAGCAGTGTGCATGGGATTCATAGAAGAGCCCTCGGTGCCCTCCCTAGTACCTGCTGTTTGGTTTATTTGTTGTCCCATGGAAGCTTTTGGTTTCTCTCACACCAAATGAGATGAAAATCAGCAAATTTTAAGAAAGGGGAGCTATGTATGTGTGTGTGTGTGTGGGGGGGTGGATAACAAGACTGAAAAACTACAAGTGGACACAAGAATTCTGAGGGCATGGTAGTTTTCGGCAGGATTTCCATTTAAAGTATTGATGCTCTAAGAGGCTTAACCTTCCATTCTCAACTCATTCTTTTTGTATCAGTGAGGTGTTTTTGTTGTCCTAAAATGTGAGCCAAATAAAAGTAGTCTCTAAATTGGAGAAGATTTAGTTCCTGCTGTCACTACAGATTTCATGGGGAGGATGAGGGAGGGTCCAGGGATTAGAGATGATTTGGGGGGCATGTCTCTAGAATTCTTGCCCAGGACGGTGATGGTCAAGGGAAATCATGTGAGAGTGCTTTGCAGATGGAAAGTGCTGGAGGAATCATGAGTTTATCTGAAATGTGATTCACTATTTATTAAAGAGTATTAAAGTTATTTTTCTGAGGGACTTGCAGTGGCTGTTATGTACTTAGTTTCCTGAGCCTGATGCTGGGTCTACTGAATCAGCATCTCTGAGGACAAGGATCGGAGAATCTTCATCTTATTGTAACATGTTCCTTGGGCATTTCTTCAGCACTTTACACCTGAGCTACTTACATCCGGAGTTGTAGCCTTTCAAAGCATGTAGTTGCCAGTCGTGAAACTTTGCTGTTGGATAGCAGGGGAGTGCAAATGTCAGCTCAGAGCTGACCACAGAGTTACTATGGGAAGGGGTTCCTAAACATGTCTTCTGTCTTGGATGTACGTATGAGAGACCCTCCTCTTGAAAGCCTATTATGTGTGCTGTGTAATTGGCTTACATGATACAATTTTCCCAGTAGGCCTGAGGAAGGTTTGATTTTTACAGCCCCTGCATTTTGCACAGGGGCAAGTTGAGGGTCAGAAAGGCTGGGCAACTTGCCTAGGACCACACAGCTAGTCATAAAGGAACTGAACTTGAATGTGATGGAAGCCTGAAGCCCAAGCTGTCAGCCTGTGTCAGTTCTAGATTGCCAAGTGTGGATGGGACCGTCACAGCCTGTGGGGACAGGATGGGGTGGGGGAGGCAGGCAGAGGCTAACGCATTGCTGCCGCGGTAGGCTAGTGCAGCCACAGTACTGGCCCACGGAAGCCGGACACACTGAAACCGGGCAAACCCATTAGACCTGGTATACTGCTGGGTGAATCGGAAGCCTAGGAAACATTCATGAGAAGCTGGCTGCTTTCTCATCTGAAAGCTCATATATTGACTTTCTAAAGCAGGTGGGAAGAGAAGATCACACGCTTTGCTTCAAGCTGCCTGTGAACTTTTTATAAGGCTTTTCAAATTAACACTCATCAATGCTTTTCTTGACAGATGGTAGGACACAGACTGGTAAGAGTTAGAGCTTGTCTAAAGTTTTGAAGGGGGTCAAGGCTGTAGCTGTGAGAATAAAAGAAACACGTGAGGGAAAAAAGGCAACAAAAGCTTGATGCGTAGAAACCCAGGGAGCTGGGATATTCCTGCAATCCCACATTCTTGTTATTTTATTATGTCTTAGAACCAAAGATATCTGTAGAGAGTGATGGTAAAGGGGATAAAAATACAAATTATAACAGAGGTCTCACAGATCAGGAAAATTGGAAGAAGCCTGAAGTTGCTTGTGGTAAAAAGCCCATGCCGCATCCTGAGAACCTCAGGGTTTTTTTTTTTACTTCCACATTGCCTGTTAAGTTCAGCTTCCTCACACACCCAATGGGTAAGCATTTGTGATTTTCATATTTCTGCCTTGTGATTTAAATATGAATACCATAAATATCAGTGTTTGACCAAAGCTTGGTTTGTCTTTGGAAATGTATAGTTTTGAAAAGGTTTACTCTGTATTTTGCTGTTGTCTAGGAACCAGTGGACCATGGAGTCGCATAAAAATAACAGTTGTGGGGCGCCTGGGTGGCTCAGTCTGTTGAGCGTCCGACTCGATTTTGGCTCAGGTCATGGTCTCAGCATTGTGGGATTGAGTCCGGCATTGGGCTCTGCTGAGCCTGGAGGCTGCTTGAGGTCCTCTGTCTCTGTCTCTGTCACTCTCTTTCTCTCCTTCTTTTCCTCTGAACCTCTCCCCTGCTCACACTCTCTCTAAAAGAAAAAGAAAAAAACCTAAACAGTTGTAATCAAGGTAAATATATGATATAAGACCGAAATTACTTTGAGATGATTAAAACGTCTATATTACAACAAAACACTCCTTTCATATAAACAAGGGAGGTGGTATACCTGGGTTTTGTGCCATATCCTCCCTGTTGGCAACATACATATGGTCCCCAAGTATCTCCTGGGCTTTAGACGAGGGGAATGGTTGAATGACATCTTTCGGGTTTTACATTCCATAGTCATCAGCCATAATTTTGTGGTGACCCCGACTTGCCCCATTCTGACCTAGTGATTTATGGAAACATTTCTTGTCTTCTTCCTCTCTTCCCATTGGCTTGATTTGATTGCACTGTTCCTTAGATTTCGTGGGTCCCTAGGCAAAAACAAATATGTCTTCCTCTGCGGCACATAGAAGTGGGTGTGGGCGGGCAGTGTTGTCCCACGGCTCCATTCCCACCTCATCCATCCAGCTTGACAGTGTCTCTCAGATGCGGATGGTGGGTCTCCTGGGTGTTGGGTAAAAGTGCAGATTCCAAACCTCTTGCAGACCTGTTGAGAATGAATCTCTGGAGATACGGCTGTCTGGAATCCCTGTTTTAACAAGCCTCCAAAGTGATCTTTGGGCTCACTACACTTTGAGAGCCTCAATGATTCACCTCTAAGTATGTGCTGTGGTCTTCAGATCTAACCCATGGTTCCCTGAAAGCAGTGGCCATGCTGTGTGTGTGTGTGTGTGTGTGTGTGTGTGTGTGTGTGTGTGTGTATGTGTGTGTAAATAAAACTTCCTGAGAAGAAGTCATAATCATCTGATTTATTCATTCATGTAACAGATATTTGCATGCTTACCATACACAAAGCCCTATGTAGTTGCTGTGGGAATAGAGGCAGGACAGATCTCAGCAACTGATGGGATATGACGGATGTGGGGGAGGTCAGAGCAGGTTGATGGCTGGGTATGGGAATCTAGTTGTGCCACGGAGAGAGGCGGGCACACAGGGAGAGCAAGCAACAATGTGGGGGAGAAGATGTCTGTAAATGAACCTATAGTGTGGTGATAAAATATGCCTGGATTTCTGGAACCAGTCATAAAACTGGCACTACTTACAGATTGATAGTATCTTAAAGTTGGGAGGTTATTTTTCTAGATTCTGTTCAGTCTCCTCAGAAGCAGGAAAAATGATACCATTTGGAAGCTGTGGTTTAGGGTGGGGGGGAAAATGCAATGAGGGAGGCCACTATGTGTAAATGTAACCTTTCCTCTCCAACTTGACAGAAGCTGATTTCCTTAATAATCTCTAATCGATTTTGGATCTCTACCAGAATAACCTGGAATTAAGATTTGAAATGACACAGGCATTCCTAGCAGGTACATTTTTTTGATGTTAAAAAAAAAAAATCCTTTTAGGGGCACCTGGGTGGCTCAATCGGTTAAGTGTCCAACTTCAGATCAGGTTACGATTTCACAGTTCATGAGTTCGAGCCGTGCGTTGGGCTCTGTGCTGACAGCTCAGATTCTGATTCTGTGTCTCCCTCTCTCTCTGTGCCTTCCCCACTCACGCTTCGCCTGTCTGTCTGTCTCTCTCTCTCAAAGATAAATAAACATTAAAAAAAATTTTAAAAATGCTTTTAGGATTTCTCTCTGTGGTCACGTAGAGTGTTGGTATGTCTTCTTTAAAGGTAGCCACTCCATACCTGCCTCCATCCATAAGCTAAGGAAGAGGGGAGGTATCGAGGCCTTCAGGAAACAGACCGCTGCTCCCCCACTGAGGGGATGTCCTTGGGTAGCCTCATAGTGTTTTCCCAGACTGCTTAGTAAATGAAGGCTGGACATGATGGTTTTCTTCCATACTCTGGCCTGAGAGTGATGCAAAGTAGCCTGTTGAGTTTAAAAGAGTCTTGAGCTTCCAACACCACAAGTAGCTTTAAGCATGTGTGTCATTCTCAGCAGCCGTGACTTGGGCCTGGAGTTGGTTTTGCACTTGAGGCAGTGACTTCTTGGTCTCACCGGAATCAACAAGGTGTAGATGGGGAGAAATCCTTTGCCAACGGGACCGGAGACAGCTAGCGAAGGCTGGGTCAGCAGAGGAGGACAATTCACGATGCTGACGCAGTCACAGGAAGGATAGAGTCAGGAAGAAGTGTGAGTCAGGCTGGTGACCGTCCGTGGTCTCCTCACACCAGCAGCTGGAGAGCTGGGTCCGAAGGTTGAGTCAGCTGTCGGGCCCAAGGCCAGCTCGGTGGATGTGGCGTGCCAGACACCAGACTCCCAAGTGGACTTCCTCGGGCTAAGAGCTCCCTGGGCTCTTCCTCTCGTAGGGAACCAGTGATCAGCATCTTGCGTGCTGTGACCTGTGACCTGTTCCCCGTCCGGAGCGTCAGCCCAGGCAGAGCTTGGTGGCAGTGCTGGGCACGGGTTTGCTAAAGGCACTTGTAAGATGAGTGGTCAGAGGGGTGCCTGGGTGGCTCTGTTGGTTAAGCATCTGACTTCAGCTCAGGTCGTGATCTAGTGGTCGTGGGTTCGAGCCCCACGTCGGGCTCTGGGCTGACGGCTTAGAGCCTGGAGCCTGCTTCTGATTCTGTGTCTCCCTCTCTCTCTCTGCCTCTCCCCTGTTCATGCTCTGCCTCTGTCTCAAAAATAAATAAACGTTAAAAAAAATAATAATAATAATAAAAAAAGATGAGTGGTCAGGGTGGCAGTTGCATTTGACATGATCAGCAGTGCTCTTCAGTGCAGGTGATGCAAACTGTAGGAACTGTAGAGTCCCCGCCACAGGGAATTCGGACGTGGAATCTTGAGGAAGTTTCTCTCCCTTGAGGTATCATTCTACATCTTTAATGCCCGTGCAAGGAAAAACAGTGATAGGTGGAATAAATGTGAAGTGTGCTTATAGAATCTGTTTAATTTCGTGGCAGAATGTAATGAACTTTAGGAGCAAGGATGAGAAATAGAGATGAAGTATTTTATCAGCTTAAAAAAAGGGTTAAAAAGGAACTCAGAATGTTATACAAACTTCTCTGCTCCCAAACCCCACCCTTTTGCCACACTAGCAGCAGAGAAATTACAGAAAGCTGATTGTGTTGTCTATTTGGCAAGTCAAAGCAAGATCCAGCAAGCTAAAAGATGAGTATTCTAGATTGCTGTCACTTCTGTGGCATGAAGGTTCGAAATGTAAAAAAAAAATAAGAAGCCCCTGGGCGGTTGCTCTTTGGAATTTGTGTGGACAGACCCGGGTCCACCTTCTACTCCTTTGTGCTTTTTAAGAAGTGAGACTTTCTTGATGAGTGAGGTCAGAAGTTCTGTCTGATAGCTTTTGGGTGTGATTATTTGAAAACACAATTTGTTATACAAAATTTACATTTACAATTTATGACTAAGTAAGAGATGAAAATTGCACTCCTCCCAATTTCATTTCCAGAGGTTTAGAATTGCCATGTACCAAAACCTAGAATTTCTCCTCTACTTTACAGATCGATTTATTTATTTATTTATTATTTATTTATTTATTTATTTATTTATTTATTTATTATGAAATTTATTGTCAATTGGTTCCATACAACACCCAGTGCTCATCCCATCAGGTGCCCTCAATACCCATCACCCACCCATTCCTCCCTCCCATCCCCCATCAACCCTCAGTTTGTTCTCAGTTTTTACAAATATATTTAAAAGACGGATTTTTATTTCTCTTTAGCTGTGTCCTTAAAGTGAGTTGCTTTACTTAATTATGGACCCACTATGCTTCTCAGAACTTTGTCAGGATGTGTGTCATTGTAACCCACTTCTGATTGTCGGTGAAAACCTGGTTAGGCTATTTATTGATCTTACAGTCAGGCTATTTGAGAACATTTTGTTTTGGCTTTGGATGATGTTACGTTTCTTTCAGTCTTTGGTGGCACTTCATATTTTCACTTCTCCAAGTTTTGCTAGTCTTAGGTAGACCAGTGTCTGGTCTGTTCTAGCTCTCGATTAAGATAACCTTTCAATATTAATAAATTCAGCTACATTATAAGATTATTAAACGGTTACATGGAGACTAAGGATTTTTTGTGTTGTCCCCCTCCCCACGCCAACCCCCATTTTGGCATAGTGATCGGCATTAATACCACCAGCTGACTTCTATTCATACTTAGTGTATGCTGGGTACGTGGCTAAGTGTGTAGCCTGCTTCTGATCTCCATAATTACTTTGCGATAAAAGCGCTGTTATTTAAAGTACAAATGACGAAATAGAAATGTAGAAATTATAAGCAATTTATCTGAAGTCAAATAACTGTTAAGGGATGGATATTGAACCCGGGGCGGTCGCTCTTTGAATTTGTGTGGAAATTTGAGCCCAGGTCTCCACTGACCTCAAAACCTCCACTTTTGATCTTTGGTACTTCTTGCATTGTTCTTTCATTCAGCTCATACTAATGAGCTCTGACCATGTTATTCATGGTTCTCTGTGCTGAGAAGACAACAGGAAGTAGAACCAACCAGGATGAAACAGACAGTAAAGGAATTAAATGAATAAACATACACCGTCACCAGAGGTGGTAATGGCTTTGAAGCAAACAGCATTGGTTAAGAGGGATGAAGGGGTATGCTTTCCTGGCAAAACTTAGAAAAATATGAGATCCTTTTCCAGTCTTTGGTTCTGTTGACATCCTTGGGCAGTATGAGCAAAAGGCAAGAAAAAAATTCCAGGCCTTTAAAAAAAATTCAGGATCAGTAAAGTTTCAAATTTTAAGTGAGATGGTGATTGTTACCGGCAAATTGGCTTGCCAGCCTGCAGACTAGAAAGGCTAATTGTTTGTATATCTCACAGGGCATGTGACCCGACAGACGTAATTTTGAAGGAGATTAAGGTTTAGATGTTGGAGCACTGTCCAGTTATTCCCATGCTACAATACCAGCGTTTCAGATCACAGTTGTGAGAAAATTTCCTCTGGGGTTTTCCTTTGCTTTAGGAAATACTATTTTAAATTATTATTTTTTTAATGTTTATTTTTGAGACAGAGACAGAGTGCAAGGAGGGGAGGGGCAGAGGCGGGGGGGGGGGACAACACAGAATATGAAGCAGGTCCCAGGCTCTGAGCTGTCAGCACTGAGCCCGACGTGGGGTTTGAACCCATGGACCACGAGATCACGATCTGAGCTGAAGTCGGACATTTGACCGACTGAACCAACTAGGAAGTACTATTTTAAATTAGTTCACTAGTATCTCCTCTAGTATCACAGATCTCTGTTACCCCCTTTTGCTAATAATTCTCATGTATGAATTTTCTTTCACTGTTCAATGTTTGTTTTAGTTGGTGTGCCGCTGGATAGTTGATTGCTTTGTTTCTATGCAGGTTGTTCTTTTTAGACCCTATGGCAATGTAACCGTCCCGATGCATACAGTACACAAAATAACATCCTTTATTTTATTTTATTTTTTTTTAATTTTTTTTTCAACGTTTATTTATTTTTGGGACAGAGAGAGACAGAGCATGAACAGGGGAGGGGGCAGAGAGAGAGGGAGACACAGAATCGGAAACAGGCTCCAGGCTCTGAGCCATCAGCCCAGAGCCCGACGCGGGCTCGAACTCCCGGACCGCGAGATCGTGACCTGGTTGAAGTCAGACGCTTAACCGACTACGCCACCCGGGCGCCCCAAATAACATCCTTTAGAGCAGTTACACACAATACCTGCAATATTGGATTTATATGTCGGATCCCAGGATGCAATTGCAGAAAAAGTTGGTGTAGGTATCCTGAGGGAACTAGAAGTTCTGTGACACACATTTTAAACACAGGTCTGGTTGGAGAGCAACTGTAGCATATGCAGCCTTGGTGGTGTGCCTCCAAGGGGTGGGGGAGCCGCTTTGCATTAATCGGGTTAGGACTGCACCAGATAGGTACCATCCAGCGTCAGGATATAGCTGCACGGTTTTGTGAACCGTTCCTGTTTGTAATGTTAGGAAACTGGTGTTTTTCCTAGCCCTTTTAATAGTAACTGCCTGAGTCACTGATCACGTAAAAGAACAATATGTCACAACCCCCAACTAAAATCCGGTTGTAGCGTAGACAGTGAGTGTCCCAGGATTAGAAGGCTCTTTCTGGATTTTTGCAGCTCTTTCTGTATCCTGCAAAATGTGTCTGTGCTCTTCTTCAGACGGGCCCTTCCCCAGGAGTCTGTCACCTTCACAACATCTGCGATTCCATTCTGTCCCATGATGCAAGGAACACCAGGGAAGACATCATCTATTCCGCCAAAATTGCCACAGACAGTCCAGTGGCCCAGGATGTGTAGCCTTTCAGTTTGATCACTTCATAAGCACAGCCAACCACCTGTTCCACAAATAAAGTTTTAAGATTTAGAAGTAAAGAAGAAAAAAATAGACCAAAATTCAAATATTAAGAATGAATGTTGTGACTGTTCTGAAAATTGGTGCCTAAGTAGTGAAATACTACCTGTAAAAAAAAATTTTTTTTTTCCAGGGTGGTAGACAAGGGCCATTACTGTTTGCCATTTTGAAGGTGTGTGCTCTCATCAGTTCCTTTTGTCAGGAACATTGATCTGTCAAGAAGACCCTCTCTGCTCCATTGTCTGCTTGGTTGGCTCTTTAGTAGGTTGTGTCCATTTCCTGGTGTCTTTTCATGTGACACATGACCTTTTCATTTATAAAAGGCTGGAGAGGCTGGGGGCTCAGTTGGGTAAGCATCCTACTCCTGATTTCAGCTCACGTCATGATCCCAGGGTCGTGGAATCAAGCATGGAGCCTGCTTAAGATTCTTTCTCTCCCTCTTCTGTCCTCTCTCTCTCTTCCTCCTTCTCCATCCCCCCCCACCCCGCCCCTCTCCCCTGCTCATATACTCTTTCCCTTGAAAAGAAAAAAAAAAAAGAGAGAGAGAGAGAAAGGAATTCCCATATCTTTCTACTAGATAGTCTTAGAAAAAATGTCCTGGCCTGTTTCTGGCCATTTTCTTCCTCTCACCATATCCATTGATTAGCCTGATAGCCTAGAAATCGATAGATGAGCATCCAGATAGACACAAAAGACACCTAATCCTGTGTAGGTCTCACCTCTGAAAAATTATTTGTGCAAAAAAAGCAGAACATTTCTGTTTTCATTACTTGCATTCTTATTTTGAGAGAGCTGGAGATACTCAGTTCTTTTACAGACTGTATTTATCTTATTTTCAAGTGTTTAAAGATGGAGTTAAGTTATTTTGCAGTGATCTCTTTCTTATTGAGACTTGAAAGGAAATGTTTTATTTTAAAAACTCAGGAACAAAACTCCCTCGTATTTGCAGCATTTCATGTTACCTTGTATCATTTTACTTAGAATATGTTTATCATAGTTACAGGAAAATTTCCCTGCTGTTGCCAGAAAACAGGCCAATGGGCTCTGTGAACTTTGTATTGGTAATTTAATTCCTAACAAAGAAAAATAATTTGCCTAAGGTTTTCACTGTGCTTTTTAATTACAAGGAAGTAATTATACTGCACTGACTTAATGTAGATTTTGTGCCATCTTTGCTTCTCTCTAAAAAATTTAATATACTAGGTGTATATTGAATTCTTACTGAATTGCTAGCTCTTGCAAGCGATCACTGCTTTTGGAGACTGTACCTTCTGTTTTACTCGGAGACGGAGATTTTAAAAAAAAGGAGAATGACTCTACGTGACAAAAACTTGATTGTAGATGCTGAGGCTAGAAGAGGAAGAAAGCTGAAGTAGGGCTTCCAAAGTTGGGGAGCTTGGAGAATTTCCATGAATTAATTGTTCTTAGAATTCCTTGCCTCACTCCCATCCTCCAGTGATGGAAACTTCTCCCTCTGTGATGTTCTATCTGCCGTGGTTTTTTTTTAACTTATGGAGCCTGGCAAAAGTAACTGTGTCGTTCATGAATTGTTGTCTGTTTCTTTTTAAAGAAATAAAATTTGGGATTGTGTATGTTCGTCTCCTCACCTCTATGCAATATTTTAGAAAAACCCCTCCCAATTTGGGATTTGAGCATGTGGCAAAGTCCTTCAAAAAGCATCTCAGATGCTTGCTTTACTCAGTCAGATATTTAAAGATTGATGGGTAGGGGACATTTATGGGTCCCCTCCTCGAAAACACCCCAGACCCATAGACAACACCCCCGGTCTTAGAAAAGCCTGACAAACTGCATAAACTTGACAAGGGGGAAGATGCACGTGCCATGTCCCCAAATTTCTGACTTCTAGTGCCTTGGCACTGTGTTCTTCTTATTCCTATCTTACAACTCCTCCGCCAGCATGAGAAAGTGAAATAGAGGGGAGAAGAATAATGGATATTCTGCGTGTCCTCCTGTAGCACCTCCCCTGTCTTTGCCTTTCTCTTCAACACATGAGAGGGTGCAGAGAGGCTGAGGCCAAAGATTTTTCCGTGTCGGCGTTCTCTTCCTCAGCCTGTTCTCTCTCATACTTTCGGTGAGCTACGTTATCACCGTGTCTCCAAACAAGCACTGCACTGTGGCTTTTCAGTGTTCTCGCCGACAACCAAAAGAGGTTACGTGGCTCGCAGTGTGTCTGACTTGAGTTTCAAAGCCAAAGCCGTCCCTGACAACCTGATTTAACTTGCTTTTTGTTTTTTAACTTACTTAGCAGCTGGAGGTGGGGGACTCTCGTAAGGTCTTGTCTCCATTATTGTGTCAGGTGGTGACATACTTGCTGGTTCTTCTAAATGAGTTCTTCTGGGATACCGCACGGTGGCTCGCCTCCGAGAAGAACTCCATGTGCAGTCATTCTCCTGAGGTATCAGAAGTATATGGTTGACTTCTCTGTATCTTAGTTGAGATGATCAGCTGTGTGTGTTCTTCTGTCCAAAAGTGTTTGTAGAACTGCCTTCTTTTATATGTGTTGCTCCTTTTTTAAAAAAAAAAAACTTTATTTTTGAGAGAGAGAGAGAGAGAGAGAGAGAGAGCATGAGAAGGGGAGGGGCAGAGAGAGAGAGGGAGACACAGAATCGGAAGCAGGCTCCAGGCTCTGAGCTGTGAGCACAGAGCTCGATGCGGGGCTTGAACTCACGAACCATGAGATCATGACCTGAGCTGAGGTCAGTCACTTAACTGATTGATTCACCCAGGCACCCCTGTGTTGCTCCTTTTAAAGGAGCACCTTAAAAATCCTATTATAAAAAATTCTGTTATTTGGGGGGCACCTGGTTGGCTCAGTCCGAAGAGCACGCAAGTCTTGATCTTGGAGTTATGAGTTCGAGCCCTACATTGGGTACAGAGATTACTAAATAAGTAAAACTTCAAAAGAATTCTATTTGTTTTGAAAAATGAATGCAGTTGTCTCAGGTGAAAACATTTCTTGGCCCCTGCCTATTTGTTGGGTAGTAGTAATGTGTAACAGAATTACTGTATTAGTGATCGACTGTTACACCACTCTGGCCAACCCAGCCAAAGAGGTGAGCTTTGTGTAAGTAGCAGTGTTGGGGGTTTTGTTCCCCTGCATGTCACTCAGGGCAATGCTTGGCGCTTGGGCACTCAGTACCTATTGGAGGAATGATTGTTTTAATACATGAATTAGAGATCAGTTCCGGAGAATGTGTAATTAAAATACTAAAAATTTCAGACATCATTGTTGCAGTTATTTCTATAACTTTTAAACCATCTTCCATGAATTTCAGCCTGAAGACATACTACAGATGTGTTTGGTCAACCTCTTGTTTTTATTGCTATTATTTAGAACTCAGCCTACACTGAGTTACAGTTAAAATGAGTTACAGTTGGGGCGCCTGGGTGGCGCAGTCGGTTAAGCGTCCGACTTCAGCCAGGTCACGATCTCGCGGTCCGTGAGTTCGAGCCCCGCGTCAGGCTCTGGGCTGATGGCTCAGAGCCTGGAGCCTGTTTCCGATTCTGTGTCTCCCTCTCTCTCTGCCCCTCCCCCGTTCATGCTCTGTCTCTCTCTGTCCCAAAATAAATAAACATTGAAAAAAAAAAATAAAATGAGTTACAGTTAAAACCTCTTATTTATTTATTTATTTATTTATTTATTTATTTATTTATGTTTATTCTTGGGAAAGAGAGTGTGCAAGTGGGGGAGGGGCAGAGAAAGAAGGAGACAAAATCTGAAGCAGGCTCCAGGCTCTGAGCTATCTGCCCAGAGCCAGCGCGGGGCTCGAGCCCATGACCTGTAAGGTCATGGCCTGAGCCAAAGTTGGACGCTTAACTGACTGAGCCACCCAGGCACCCCTAAAACCTCATTTTTCATTTTAAGCAAAGTTTTTAAAGCACTGCTAAGTGGTACTATTGTGATATGGGTAGGGCCTTGCTTTTTCATGTTTCGAGTGCTGGTGTTGAGTTTAGGTTGGAAAGATTTCAAGCCTGTGATCTATACTGAGTGCATACCCTGGGCATCTTGTCTTGTGGTCTTTGTGTTCGGTTCCATGCCTCAGGGGCCCCAACCTCCTCCTAAAATGTGAAGGTCTTATCACACCTCCTTTCTTCACTGTGCCCCAGGTGTCTTACCTACCTTGCAACATTTTTTTTTAATTTTTTTTTAACGTTTATTTTTGAGACAGAGAGAGACAGAACATGAACGGGGGAGGGTCAGAGAGAGGGAGACACAGAATCCGAAGCAGGCTCCAGGCTCTGAGCTGTCAGCACAGAGCCTGACGCGGGGCTCGAACTCACGGACCGCGAGATCATGACCTGAGCCGAAGTCGGCCTTAACCGACTGAGCCACCCAGGCGCCCCCTACCTTGCAACATTTTACATTGCGTTGTGCAGTTTGCACTCATTTAGATCATTGTCTTTTGTTCTCTCTTGTTTTATCACTTCCAGGTGTTTCCCCCACTATTGGAAGAAGGGCGCTAGCAATGAACCATGTCAGTGGGAAGGGAAGCATTTAAACTTTATTTCCTATGTTTTTTATAGTTGGGGAACTGTGAGTATTTTTATTAGCATTAATATTTGCTTCCAAAGAACAGTGAACTTGCCTGAAGTTTGTAAATTTTAATCATAATAATGGGATATTCACAATTGTTTGTTTGTTTTTTAAGTTTATTTATTTATTTTGAGGCAGAGAGAGAGAGTGGAGAGGGGCAGGGAGAGAGAGAATCCCGAGCAGACTCAGTGCTGTCAGTGCAGAACGGGACGCGGGGCTCGGTCTCACCGTGAGATCATGACCTGAGCCTAAATCAAGAGTCAGACACTTAACCGACTGAGTCACCCAGGCACCCTACAATTGTTCTTTTTTCTAAGATATAGTTTGCCTTGTATCATGGTGCCATTTTAGAAGGGGAAATTTGTGTTTTTTTTTAATTTTTTTTTTTCAACGTTTATTTATTTTTGGGACAGAGAGAGACAGAGCATCAACAGGGGAGGAGCAGAGAGAGAGGGAGACACAGAATCGGAAACAGGCTCCAGGCTCTGAGCCATCAGCCCAGAGCCTGACGCGGGGCTCGAACTCACAGACCGCGAGATCGTGACCTGGCTGAAGTCGGACGCTTAACCGACTGCGCCACCCAGGCGCCCCGGGGAAATTTGTTTTTAAAAAAGTTCCATTACAATATTGTCATTGACACTTAGTTTTCAAGATGCGTGAAACAAATATTCACTTAGGGCAGGTTTGTTAGAGGACATCTTGTCCCGCCTCTACCTTTCTGCTGGTGTCTCCTCTACAACACCCGTCATTGAGAATTAACTGCATTCTATTTCAAATTCTCTCTGACAAGGTGCTCCCACCTCAGCAGGGGCTCACCATGGCAACAAGGTAGTCGTTTCCATTTTTGGAGTATGAAAGCGGTGCCTATCTTACATCTAATGATAAGTGATAGTCCCAGGAAACTAGTGTTTTGAATAAATTTGCCTATTTGCTTTCTTCAAAAATCACATCGTTCAGTTATGTTTCTTACGTTGTTTGGAATGGGGAAACACCAAGGAGCTAGTTTAATTGTGATCGTTTATTATTCTCAAATACGTAGCAACTGAGGTTGCTCAGTGTGTCTTGATAAGTTAGGTACTTGACCAGATTCACAGCTAGCGAGAAAGGGAGTGGGATTGCCAGCCCAGGCCGCATGGCTTCACACCTGCTGCTTGAAACCATGTCTCTTTCCTCCCAGAGCCTTGTTTCTGTCTTGTGAGTCCAGCCTGCTCTGAGTGTCTGATCCTTCATAAAGGTGCTTTATAAGGTGCGAGGCCCCAGGCAAACAGGGCTGGGGTGAACAGAATAAAGGGCAGTGAGCGTGACGCTGTGGGAATGGCTGCGGTTCGGAAACACCATGGGATTCCTACAGTGAGCTGTCCTTTCCTGGGGTTTTAAAATTACACAGTCTCAAATGTAAACCTTCTTAGAAAGGCTACCGGTGACCCACAAACTATGGGAGCCACCAGAGGTTAAGGTGGAAACACTTCCAGTGTTCTTGGAAACAGTACGGTAGGAAACTGATCACAGCATCACAGTGTTTCACACAGCATTTGTTAGGAAATTCCTTTCTTTCTGTGGTCAGTTTGTAAGTTTCATCCCTGTAAATACTATTAGGTGTAATTGGATAGGTTAAACTGAACAGTGATGGGTAGTAAGTTTATTCAATGTAACATCTGGGTGGGGAGAGGTTGAGGATTAAATATTCAGAAATTTGTGGTTTGATAGTGATTGTGTTTTGTTTCATGATAAAACAGTGAACCTGAAATTACCTTTACATATATAATCTCATTTCACTTATAAGATCATGCAATTTTAGGAGTAAATAGCCAACCCCCTTTATTTTCCAGGTGAAGGGACTGAGGCTCAAAGAAGCTGTGTAATTTGCCTAAGATTACACAGCATACAGCTGATGATGCTTGCAGACTGAGTCCTTTTGGCGTCATCTCACTGAGTTTGCTCCTGTGTCTGTGTGTATTGTTACTGTTTTTTAGTCCTAGTCCTCACTATTAAACTCGCAGAGTCACTTAGTGTTGTATCAGTATTTGATGTATGTGTTGTTATTAAATCTGAACACAGTGGTATATTTTGGGGGCAGTGGGAGTGTCTTAGAGAAACTCAACACATAGTAAACATTTGCTTACTCTCAACCATCACTGTTAAAAAAAATTTTTTTTTTCCAACGTTTATTTATTTTTGGGACAGAGAGAGACAGAGCATGAACGGGGGGGGGCAGAGAGAGAGGGAGACACAGAATCGGAAACAGGCTCCAGGCTCTGAGCCATCAGCCCAGAGCCTGATGCGGGGCTCGAACCCACGGACCGTGAGATCGTGACCTGGCTGAAGTCAGACGCTTAACTGACTGCGCCACCCAGGCGCCCCTCAACCATCACTGTTAATACTGTAAGAGTTGACCCTGTCATCACTGTCCTCCTCATCGACCCCTTCTAGAGGTTAGAAGGCCTGAGTTGCTCAGAGCTTATGCAGACTATATAAGTGGTAGATCTAGGTTTCAAATCCAGACTTTCAAGCACTGTCTGTTTTGTAGCAAGGAAAATGAAGTTTCAACTTTCCTGCCAACTCACAACCAACTGATTGTCGTTGACTGGAGTGCTGAATGCAGGATCCAGAAACACCCTCTGGGCTCAGTGGGAAAGGTGCAGCGTTTGGTGAGGTCTGCCATGGCCTTGGATTGGGGTCAGAGATGGTCCGTGTGACATACATGTTGCCAGATCTACTGTTTCTCCTAATGTAACAATGTGATTCTTGGTTTCACAGGGTAGAAAACTCAATTTTAAGCATACATGGGAAGACGGAGGTAGGGTTTGTGATCAGGCTCTGGGAAACCAACTCCTCATAATCATATTTGCAGAAGACTTTTTGTTTGTTTGTTTTGTTTTTAATGTTTATTTTTATTTTTTTTGAGAGAGACAGAGTGTGAGTGGGGGAGAACAGAGAGAGAGGGAGACACAGAATCCGAAGCAGGCTCCAGGCTCTGAGCTGTCAGCACAGAGCCCGACATGAGGCTTGAACTCACAAACTGTGAGATCATGACCTGAACCGATCGGATGCTCAACCAACTGAGCCTCCCAGGTGCCCCTCTCAGAAGACTGTTTTATAAGTACTGGTACCAGTTCACTAATTTGCCTTTCTGTTGTTGGGTGCGCTCACTGTATTTATTCAGGAAGGGTTAATTCTGTAGGTATCTTATCCCCTATTTTATTTTGACTTTTATACTTTCCAGTTATAGTTGATTACAACTCCTGACTTCATCTGACTTTTAGTATTTCCCCTATGAAGAGCCTATAGCCCCTGGCGTACATATTATGGTTACAAGGACTTCACTTCAGAGCTCCGGAAATATAAATTCTTATCCAGCCAGGTTGGATGTATCAAATCAGTTATTTCAGGCTAGAAACAACAACGTCTTCAGAACTCCGGTGATTATTTGGAAGAACTCATTGTCTAGAGTGTCAACATCAAGGAGAATGCAGTGTATTTGCAAAGCAGTGAATGTCGTAAGGGTATAACTGGTGATTGTTCGTTTCTCATTTCTGTCTTTCGACTCCTCTCCAAATCTGTAATCTTGTGTTACCAGTGTTAAATGCCAGGCCACAGTCTCTCTTCTCTCTGTCCTCTTCCTCTGACCTTCTTTCTCACTTGCACTGTCATCGTTTTTTTCCATGATATTTGGGTTGTTAGTCTCCATATATTAAAAGGTACTGCAGGGTACTACTCTAATACAGAGTCTGGGTCGTGTTACTCTGTGTTTAGTAAATTGATTATGTTGAATGGCTTTTTTTTTTTTTTTTTTTTTTTTTTTTTGGCTGATCGTGCCTACTTGTTGATTTGTAATCTTGTGCTTGGTGACGCTTCCTGTTCCACATGCTCCCATCGCATTTTGGTTGCTGGCTGGGGGCACCTCTGCCCTTCTCCACCACTGCTGGACTCGTGTAGGGTTTGGAATGCCTGCATTTTGTCTGGGTTTGGTTGGCCTGGTGTCTTTCTTGCTTCTCGTTCTGGGACTCTTTGATGGAAGGGAAGATGTTTTTGATGTCTAGAAACGAGTCCTTGTGAGGAAACTGTGATGACTCAAGGTATTGCCCCAAAAGGAAGATCAAATAAAGCTTCTCAAAAATTGCATCACGTTTATAAATGAAGTGCTTACACTGAGAGGTGAATGGCAAAGAAAAATAATTATGGGTGAACAGGCAAAATTTACAAAATTGTCTTAAGAGTTACACTGTTGTGGAGTGGTACTGATTCAAGCATTTGTCCGGTCAGCAGCCATTAGTGAGGTCCTCCTGTTTGCCAGGTTCTCTAGCAGGTGCTTCAAGAGCTATAAAAATGGAAATGTGTGATTCTTGCCTTAGATGACTTACCTGCCATGTGAAATAATATATAAAGCAGGATCTACACTATACAATTATGAGTGAGATTATGTGTCATTATGAAAGATAACAGTCACATTTGATAATCAGGCTTATATTTCTTTTGGAATATTCTTTCAGTGGGTGAGATGAGACTGAAAAGCTCCCAACGTGAAAGCATAGCATTTGTGAAAAACATTCTATTTTTATGAATTCTTAAGTAATCTTAAGTACGATGGAAATGACTGGGGTTGCAAGGACCGTAAAACTGAATAGCTCATGTAACTCTTGAGTGCAATTTTAAACCTATATTTTCCCAACACAAACAATCTCTGCTGTAGCTTTTGAAAGTGGTATTTATATAATTATGAATTTATTTCTTTCCATCCATAGAACATTTATTAACCTTCTGTAATATGTGAGCCAATGGTTATATAAGTATTTGACTTTAAAAGTAAATTATCACTCTTTTGTTTCATAGATGTTTTTAATGAATTGGAAGTCATCATGATTTTTTGTTATTTATTTGTTATTTTGTTATTTATTTAAGAGTACTTGCATACACACTCTAAAGTTTTTGTTTTTTGTATTTGGATTATAACTTTCCACTTCTATAAAATCATCTTCTCATCAGAATTATACCTTGCCCTGTTAAGTTTTCACTGTTGGTGAAAAAATACTCTATTGAAAAGACTCTACTTGTAACATAGATCATATAGCCAGCTCCAAATTTCTTTTTAAAAAAAGGTATTAAAAACATTAAGGATTGTTTTACATTTGGGAATTACGTTTCTAAATATCTACTTATCTACTGTAGCACTGAAAAGTCACATAAGAACTTAATTTCATAGGTGAACCACAAATGGCATTAAAAAATTTTGTGTTTTTCTTGTTACCTTGGGCCTATAGATTTAATGAGTTTAAATTATTCCTTTGGCCTCTACCCGGGTGGGTAACCTAATTCTAATACCATGGTGAATGGTTACTCTGACTACCATGTTGCTAAGAAACCTGTTATGTTATCAGGTTGCCTTGGTGAAGCAATGGCTTCTCAGGCTTCCTTAGCACTGCTGGGAGGTGGTTAATCAGAGCTACGAGGGACCTTCATAGAATTTGTTTCCCAGGTTATAACTAATTTTTCATCAGGAGGAGAAACAAACCTGGGTCTGTAAAAGTTGACATAAAAGAAAGTCCAAGTTACTTTAAATTAAATCATGACCTCTAGTCATTTTTTTCAAAAAGTTGTGATCCAAGATACAAAGCTATTCATACTAGTATGAGGTTGGAACCATTTGTGTATTGAATGGTAGGTGTTTCTTTTCCTCCTTAACTTTGCATTCCGTTTTTGTTTCAGGGACTGACTCTTGGCAGTGCCTTTACAATGTGTAGATGAGCGTTTGGATGGAGTCTGTGAGAAAAAAATGTGTGAAATGATTTTAGTCACTTGCTAGAAATTGCTCTTGCTATGAAATGAGTTTGTAAGGAAACAAACCCTACACTCTGTAGCATGTTTTGAAATGTACTGAGACTTGTTAGGTGAAGAATCCATGCAGGGCAGGGATCTGGCTCTTGCTGCTTTCGCTTCATGGCAAAAGTTTCTTAGATAACTTTGTCATCACTGCAGATTTTTCGAGCTCTACGCCACACGTTAACGTGTTACGGGATCTGAGAAGTTGTGCTGTAGACTGTTTATCGTCTGGGCGGGTAACTTCAGTTTCCTCCATATTCATTTCTTCGAATTCCCGCATCTTTGACGTGCTTGTTTTTAGCAAATCACGTTTTGAGAATCCTTGTTCTGGACTACTGTCCACATGGAGAATGCCAAAGGAGTTCATTCCCCTTTGACACCAGCCTGCTCAGGATAGTACCCATTAAATCACGAGGCGGTCGCACAGGCGTGACGGACCAATCGGGCCCCCAGGACTGGGTGCAAGCACTTTCAGAGCCCAGGCTTCAGAAGTCAGGCTGCCTGGGTTCAGTTTTGGGTCTTCTGTCTCAAACTTTCTGACCTTAAATGAGTTACATAATGACTGTACTCCTTAATTTCCTCCACAGTAAAAGAGGGATAAATTTCTACCTTGCAGAGCTGTGAGGATTAAACGAGATTATGTGGAACACTTAACATGATTTTTGGCACATAGTGTGAGCCTTCATAAATGTTCAATGGTAATTATTGTTATAGAGGACACTTTTAGGGGACTGTGAGTTGTTCCCTCAAATCTTAAAGACTTTAGGTAGCTTGCATTTGACAAGGCCTCCCACATGAAAGCTTTTGATTGCTGAGAAGAGCTTTCACATTTTATAATTTTTTTTTTTTTAAGATTTATTATTGAGAGACAGAGAGACACAGAGCATGAGCAGGGAAGGGGCAGAGAGAGGGGGAGACACAGAATCCGAAGCAGGCTCCAGGCTCTGAGCTGTCAGCACAGAGCCCGACGCAGGGCTCGAACTCACAAACTGCGGGATCATGACCGGAGCTGAAGTCGGACACTTAACAGACTGAGCCACCCAGGCGCCCCGAGCTTTCACATTTCATAAATGTTTCTTTGATGTTTCACTTTTTATAGTTGCTTTCTATTTGCCATTTTTCCTCTTTCCTTGAGTTTGGTGTTACCCCTTGGTCTTTCTGGGGCCTCAGTTTTCTTATCTGTAAAATGGAGGGGTAGAGGTGGGATTTGGTTGATGTCTCCAGTTGTGCCTAGCTCTGTGATCTGAACTCTGCGTGGGCATGGCGAGAGATTCCATTCTGAGCAGAAGAAGGGGATCTCGAGTTTAAGGACAGCCTTAAAGTGTGATAAAATCAGAATGGACCACCCAATGAGAACATCTCCCTTTTCTCTTTTCCCTGAGAAAGCCGCAAGAGCTCTCAGGAGAAAGTAAGTGGACATTGTTTACATGTTTGGTGGGGTTAAATATATGCTTTAAGCCATCACTTTCCTCTCTTTAAAAAATGATTCTTTAAAATTTATGAAACAGCCTCAGACTTAACATAATTGTTACAAATACAAATAGAATGCCTTCTGGCACTTGTTGGGCATCTGCCAGTCTTCTCTCTTACAGATTTTCTCATTTTCCCTTTGCAATAAGTATTTTGTAGGAATGTAAATAAGTCAGTGTCAAAATGTCCATTTACTCATTTGTTCATTCTAGTTCAGACACATGGTTTTGGTTTACTTATTTACTTATTTATTTATTTAAAGTAGGCTCCATGCCCAGTGTGGGGCTCGAACTCATGACCCTGAGATTAAGAGTCGCATCATGGTTTTGGTTTAATTCAGTGGGTTATAATCCATTAGTAATGTCATTTATTTGATGCTCACATAAAATCTCTTCCAGCCATCTTATGTGTCCTTTTAACATGTCCCCATCATGTTTTGAGCACTTCCTTTCTGGCACAAAAAGATCTTCCAGGCTTGTCTTGAAATTTTCCTGCCATAGTCCTGAATTAACCATTTCCTAGGAATTCCTGGTTTCTTTTAGAAGAAAATGGTATTTAGAAGCCAAGATCTGGGTAGTATGTGTGTCTGTTGCTGTGGGGGTTGCATCTCTCCAAGACTGTGTTCAGGGCTGGAGAATATTTGAATGTATATATATACATAATGTGTGTATACATACATACATTTGGATATTTGAATGTATATATAATATTTGAATATTTGAATAGATGTATAATATCTGTTGTATATGCAGTGTATATACACACACACATATGTGTGTGTGTATACATGTAAATCTGTGTTTGCTCTGATAACATCCAGTTCTAATCCAAAACCAAGGGTTCATTTTAATTTTCCTTACCACGTTTCTATAAAACTCTTCTTTGATAGTGAGAAATCTGTCTCCCTCCACATGTAGTCAGCCTCACAGTGCTTCCCCTATCTTACCCCTTGGGCTCTGATTCCCCAGACTCCCTCCTTGCCCTGCTCAGGCTCTGATACAGTTCCAAGTTGCCACCATGCTTGATATTTTCTTCAACCTGGTCTCCTGATCCCCATGCTAGGCCACCCTCTCATGTGGACGCTCTGTGCTGGAGCGTTTCCACCCCTGGACTTCCTCCTCCCACTCCAGCTTTCACTCCCCATGGCAGGCTGACCACCGGACCCTGGGATGCCTAGCTTGGGGATAGGGAACAGGAAAGGGAAGAAGTAAATGAAGTGCTATTTTCATGATTTTAATATGCCAAGCGAAGGAGTGGTAGCTGTTAGGAATATTTTATTTTTGACAACACTGTTACTGACCACACTGTTGTACTAATAATTGCTTCTCTTTTTTTTTTGTCATTTGAATTGAGTTTAAACACATGAATGCAATGGTGTATGTGCCCTCAGCTTATTGGCTTAGTTAGAAACGTAAAACTATCCCTGAGAACCGGGCAAAAATGATCTTGTAGTCTGGGGAGAGGAGCAAGGAGCATTTGGAGCAGTAAATATTTTTTTCAGAAGTATACCTAAGTACCTTTGCTGTTATTTAATTTTTAATAAAAGGGCTATCTTTGTGGCAATTGTTGTCAACGTAATTGCTCCCATACGCAAATGTGAGCACAAGTTGAGAGTTTGAACAGCACTTGTTAGCTAACACCAGCTTCTTGGTGGATTTATTTGAACAACGCTTCAGAATTTTTATGCTTATGATCTTATCCCCGTGTGGATGTTGGGGCCAGCCATGTTTTCAGAGCTCCCTGCTGCCTCCAGTCTCTCTAAGGGCTCCTACAGTGAAGTTCTGTTAACGCTTCCATTGGAAACGTATCGTAGGGGCTGGGTTCTGGCTGAGTGCCTCTCTCGAGAAAGCCATAGCCCCAGCGGGGAAAGTGCAGGGTAGAGTTTTTCCACCCAGATTCTGGCTGCTTTCCAGACCTTTTAGTATCTGTGGGGTTTCTTCTCGTTTCTTTCTCCCTTTACCAAATACTGTAACACTGCTACTTGGACACATTAGGGATGTGGGCAGTGTGTGTCTGCCAGGAGGGTGAGAGTGGAGTGGGCCTTTTAGTTAGCTCCCTAGCGGTACCCTTCTGCCGCTGTTTTTCTTGTGAGGGTGACCTCATGAGAACTCAGAGCAGCACTGTAAGGTAAGTCCGCACTTCTTGAGGATTTCCCAGTCCTGGGCGTTTTATTTCCCTGTGGTTGTTTGAATGAGGCGATGAGAGTCTCCTGCTGTGTCTTTAACTGCTTTTCTGTAGCATTCTTTGCACAAATTGCTGACGGATTGAGAGTCTAAGTCATCCTCACCTGTTTCTCACCTTCCAGCCTAAAGAGTGTTACAAAATGGCAGCTGTTTAACAGACGCAGGGTTTCCCTTCACTCTTCATGTACAGTTGCCAGATTTAGCAAGTAAAAATAGAGATATCCAGTTAAAGTTGGATTTCATATATACAGGTAATATATACAAGAAATTTTATATACAAAAAAATTACTTTGGATCATAGTTACATGAAAAATTATTTTGTATCTGAAATGCAACTTTAACGGAGTGTGTTCTGTCTCTTTTAGCTGGCAACTCTGCTTCATGAGTTTTTGCATGATGCAATCACTTGGATATGAGTCGCACTTGAAGTAGTGTGTGTATGTGTATGATCAGTTTCGAAAACATTGGCAGCCTTCTCAAATAAACCCTTGAGTGTACAAAAATTTGAGACTTGATCTTGACCATCCTTAAAAGGCAACTGAACTGCAATGGAGCTGGCAAATCACATTTGCCAGATTCCCAGACTAAGTTGAGTCGGCCATCTTGAGGTAGAACTTGGAGTTATAGCATCCGGAATTTCTAATTATCTTTTATTTTCTCCCTCTCTTTAACGACTCTTCAGCTTGTAGGTTAGATGTTTGGGCTTTACTAAGTATTTTCCTTCATAAAAAGCCTCTTTCCTTTATTCACTGAAAAAGATAGCTACCTGAGGTTGGATTTGTGCACGTAGGAAATAACAAAAGAAGTCTTGTAAAGCCTTCTGCCTTGCCTTCTCTTTTATTTGTTCAGAATTTCCTTTGGCATATTCTATAAGAAAACCAGAGGGCCTCATGTGATACAAAGATCTCTCACCCTCTCTTAGGTACTCTCTTTCATATCCTTTGACTCACTTGATTCAATTAACACCCTTTTACAAGGGCAAGCGGTAATGGTTCCTAATTTTGTAAGTGAGGAATTCTCCATCTTGAGTGGTTTGTTAGGTACGTTTCCAAAGAATAAAGAATTTGTCTTATTATGAAGCTGTAGAATAGGATTGTCTTATCAACCCTCTGCAGTTGAATCAGTGGAATCCTGGCCGGAGTCCTTCTGTCCTCAATTCTGTCATGTTCATCTTGTCCTGAGTCTCTGGATCCTCGAACCCTGGAAGAGATTATTTGAAAGCACAGTCATAAGTGGGCTTCACATTCATGATTTGGCTTAAATAGAATCTGGAGTTATTATTTGAGGCTTTTTAAAAGTTTATGTATTTATTTTGAGAGAGAGAGCGAGCGAGCGAGCATGAACAGGGGAGGGGCAGAGAGAGAGAGGATCCTAAGCAGAGTCCTATCCAGGGCTCAATCCCACAAACTGTGAGATCAGGACCTGAACCCAAATCGAGAGCCAGACGTTCAACCGACTAAGCCAATAGGCATCCCTATTTGAGGCTTTCTTAAAACAATGTTGGTTTGTTTATGTAGAGCTTATGAGCAAGCTGGGGAGGGGAGAGAGAGAGAATCCCAAGCAGGCTCTGCACTGTCAGTGCAGAGCCCCACTTGGGCTCCATTTCACAAACTGTGAGATCGTGACCTGAGCTGAAATCAAGAGTTGGACGCTTAACTGACTGAGCTACCCAGGCTCCCCTATTTGAGGCTTTTTAATGATTTGCTACAACATTGGCAAACTTTCTACAAAGGACAAGATAGTAAATATCTTGCAGATGTATGGTCTCTGATGCATATTCCTCTTTATTTCTTTTACAACCTTTAAAAATGTGAAAACTCCTGGACGGTACCAAAAACAAGCCATAGACTGACTGGCAGTAGTTTTCCTAAGGAGGAGTGTTTACTCTTTTTTTTTTAAATTTTTTTTTAATGTTTAATTTATTTTTGAGAGAGAGAGAGAGAGATAGTGTGTGAGCAGGGGAGGGGCAGAGAGAGAGAGAGATAGAGAGACAGACAGACAGACAGAGACCGACAGAATTTGAAGCAGACTCCAGGCTCTGAGCTGTCAACACAGAGCCCAATGTGGGGCTCAAACCCATGAACTATGAGATCATGACCTCAGCCAAAGTCGGATGACTAACCGACTGAGGCACCAAGGCATCCCTAGGAAGGTTTACTCTTAGAAGTCTGTTACATGGAGAATTTTCTGGGTTCTGAGATTTACCCTTCATTTTTGACATATATAGAAGTGATGTCGATAGGGAGGTAAGGTATAAATGAATACTTAGTAATGAGAATAGGTTATAAGCAATGGGCATTATAATATCCTGGGGGACACTGCCCCCCCTCTCTCTGACCTTCCTCTGTGACATCATATCATACTCCTATTTTCATTTGATTTCATATTTATACTAAGCAAAATGACATTTTGGCAGATTTCTCTTATCAGATACATAGGAATAAGTAGTCATACTGCAAGTTCATGCCCAAAGTGGGAGAAAGCAAGACAGGCCATGAGTTTGTCATCTGTCTTTAGGGGTTTTTTTTTTTTTTTTCTTTCTTTTTTTTTTTTTTTAACTCATGTCATGCAGGATTTGGTGAAAGTTTGGGTAGAACTGGACATCTTAATGAGTTTATGGCATCTTTCAGGACTGACAGTTCTTAAGACACTGCATAAGCATATTATTTTGAAACCTTACAGGAAGGGATGTCACATTCACATACATAATTTACTCCATCTTTCCTCTGGCTTCCCTCTGAAAGGTTATACTTGATGTTCTTCCAGAATGCAATGGTAACAACATCCGCGCTCCCAAAAGCACCTTAAAGGAAGAGAGCCCATTAGATTCACCATATGCTTTGTACCTTTCCTACTGCTTTTCTTACTGATTGGTATGAAGCCATTCAGCCATTTCTTATCTATTATAGTAAATGGAAATTGGGGTGGTTCCCACTAGTGTTTTCCTCCAGACCTTTACAAATGATTTTTGGGCCCGAATGCAATTGTGAATAGACAGACATAGCTTCTAGGAAAGCCGTTGGGACCCACTGAATTGTGACTGTTGGACAAAGGCATTTTGTTTAGAAGGCTTGTCCCAAAGTGGTGTTGGAGTCTGAAAGAAGGGCCGCCAGCGTCTTGTTCTTTCTGCCGTGAACTAATAGGAAAGCTGATGTTTGCTGAGTGGATGGCTGTGCTCACTGTCCAAACAGATCTCTGTTTGCCAACTGTGAACATATTGCTGCCTCTGTGAGGCACTCCATCATGCCTTGAATGGATCCTCTTGTGTTCAGAATTTTCTGACTCAAAGAGAGGGAGAGAGAAATACTTCTTTCAGACTTCAGCATTCACTGTAGCATCCATAGTCTCATCAGACCTTTAGAAACCAAGCATGCACCAGAGATGCTTCTTAAGGAGAATGAGAAAGGGTAGAGAATAAGGAAGAAAGTAAAGACAGCCCCATTGAAATGCCTTTATTCTGGCCACTTGCGGCCAAGTTTTCGTAAATAAACCAGGCTGCCTTAGTAAATAGAAAGGATTGTGAGAATATTCCTGATTTTTCCCGAGCAGAAGAAAATGCTCGGCATTGAGTTTCCAACTCGTGATTCGTTTCTGTTCACTTTGACCTATACGCACCTCCCAAAGCATATAATGCATTCATAATATGTTACTGAATGAGTAATAGAGTTTTATTCCACTGAATCATTTCTCAAAAAAGGGTAATTGATAGAAAGAAGTTTTTATTACTTTATAAACTCTCTTTTGATCTTAGAGTTCCAAACTTATTCTATATTAAATTAAAGGGTGCAACTGAGACAAGATTGTTGTTGTCAATTTGGTCACTTTCTACCCCAAAGTCTGCTGTTTGGCAGGGTCTGGTGTTAGCAGTGTGCCATGAGGACACAGCTCATTGGGGCAAGGTTAGGCATTCCTTGCAATTACCCGTTGTTTGTTTTAAGGTTCAGAAACCTTGGCTGAGTGGGGGCGGTGAGGGCCAACAGTGTTGACTAGCAGTGCAACCAAGTGGGCACATGGCATGGACAGGACCTGTCCATTGTGGCTTGCCTCATTACCAAGAGCCTGTGAAACACTGGGCACACTTTGCTTGGCAAAGTATGGGGAGAAACGCAGAGGGCTGTTGGAGTCGATGGCAAAGACAGATGCTTTTATGAACGGGAAGGAAGAGTCGCATGCAGTAACACACACCGTATTGCTTTCCCTTGGTCAGTGAGAAGTCAGCATTGATGTGCAGATAGGCCTGTGAGTTTTTTGGCCGAACCTAGCAAAAACCTTAAAATCAGAATCACCACCCCATCCCAAGCTATGCTACTGATAGTTTTTGTTGTCTGGATATTTTTATTCACGACTACGTGTGCCCATAGGAAAGTCTGGGTCCTTACCTTTCCTGGTTAAAACTGGAATGTAACAGGAACAGTAGTAGGGTCAGTTGGGGCGGGGGAGGACGTGGTGGCCGAGGCTGTGGCGTAATAGCAGTGACATCGGCTAACCTGGTTGTGGAGCCAAGCACGTGGGCGGCCTTCTTCTAAGTACTTTCCATCTAGCTCACTTCTTCCCAGCTATAGAACTGTGGCTTTCTTCATCATCTAGATGAGGAAACGAAGCACAGAGAGGGCTTTAGTAATCTGCCTAGGGTCACACAACTAATACTAGTGGAGCTTGGAATTAAATCTAGGAGAGTGTGGCCCCAGTATCTATGCTGCACTGTTTTACTGCCGAACTGTTTTACTCTGGGGACCAGTAAGGCAACCTGCCCTCTCCAGAAGCAGCCCGAGTGTCCATCAACTGATGAATGGATGAAGAAGAAGTGATTCTATCTAAATATATGTCTATGTCTATGGCTATGTCTATGTCTATGTCTGTATATCTACAATGGAATATAAGTCAGCCATAAAAAAGAATGAAATCTTGCCATTTGCAGCAACATGGATGGAGCTAGAGAGTATTATGCTAAGCAAAATAAGTCAGAGAAAGGCAAATACTGTATGATCTCGTTCATATGTGGAATTTAAGAAGTAAATGAGCAAAGGGGAGGAAAAAAAAAGACAAATCCAGAAAAGACTCTTAACTATAGAGAACAAATTGATGGTTACCAGTGGGGAGCTGGGTGGGGGATGGGTTAAATAGGTGATGGGGATTAAGGAGTATATTTGTCGATGAGTACCAGGTGATGTATGGAATTGTGGAATCACTGTATTGTACACCTGAAACTAATAAAACACTATGTTAAAAAAAAATGTGCATTCTCCTTGCAGTTTTCAATTTACCTTTCCTTTGCTTTCAGTGTGGCTTGGATAAATGTTTAAAGTTGCTCAAAATGCAAGTACTAGGAAGCTGAGATCACTTCAGAAAGATAATGTATTCTATAGGTAAAGGAATTTGTCCCTCTCCTGATTCTGTTTTTATCAGAGAGATGTTCCATATTTAACTTATTCCTTGGTAGTTATGATTGTAAATTGATTAATGATATTGTTCTGGTCTAGTAGATAAGGTTGGGTGATAATACATTTTGTTCAGTGCTTAATTGGCATCTTGATGGTCGACTCAAAACCAATGAATCATTTTGAGCTGTTTTAGTATAAAATCAGGCTATTTGCATACATTTGTGCGCTGTACATAAAAAAAAATGAAAAGCAGATATACAAATTATTCAACCATGTATTTCTTTATGATGTGATGAGAGAGAGTAATAGGAGCATAAGGTTTGGAAGCAATGTTTTTAGACTTTTACTGCTATAAGGTAATGTGACTATTGGCAGCATAATTAGTTTTGCTCAAGGGACAGTAGAGGTTATTGAAATTGACCAGTTTAGGATGATTTTTATAGGAGTTACATTTATTGCAGCTCACTAATGTTATTTTAGTAGTTACTGGTCATCTGAAATGTTGCACCAAGTAAAGAGGAGGAGGTCCTGTGACTCCTAAAGAGTCAAAGTAGTTTTGCATGAATAGTGATAGGCAAGTCTTGTCACTTATTTCTAGGAGCCCATCAAAAAGTACGTTTGTAAGTATATCCTAGAGACTGTGTTCCACAAAATCAGTTATAAAACATATCAATAGATCACACATATTGTGATGCTTTATGTAGTTGTAAGCCCTGTAGCTGATATAAAAAGTTTTACAAATGTGTTGAGCCCATGAAACCTCTACAGAATTTTTAGTATTGGATTTGCCGTAACACTGAAATTTGTTGAAGTTTCCTTTGTTTCGAGAGAGACATCGTGACAGAAAGTATAGCGCGGGTTTCTGCCTCATTATCGGAAGCTTGGTTTTGGCCGCCTTTGCCTTTGTCAGTTTTGTTTATTTTACTTACGTATCTTGTGTCTGTTTCACCCGTTTTGAACCTGTTTTTGTGGAGCTTTGGCCTTACACCCAGAGAATTCTCTACCCCAGCTTTCTGAACATTTATGATCACCACCACCTTAATATTCTCACAGTAGCCATCCATTTTTCAGCAGTCTTTTCTGTTTGGCTTAGGATTAGTCTAGAAAGTGCAACTAAAGATGTTAATTTATGTGAAATCAGAAAACGTCTTTGGTGTTAGTTTTTCCTGATATGCACTCAAAAGTAGAAGTAATTGAGGGGTGCTTGAGTGGCTCAGTTGGTTAAGTGTCCGACGTGGGCTCAGGTCATGATCTCACGATCCATGAGTTTGAGCCCCGCCCCGCGTCCAGCTCTCTGCTGACAGCTCAGAGCCTGGAGCCGCTTTGAAATCTGCATCTCTGTCTCTGCCACTTCCCCGTTCATTCTCTCTCTCTGTCTCTCTGTCTCTCTCTCAAAAATAAATAAACATTAAAAAAAAAAAAAGTAGAAGTAAGTGATAGCATTATTTGCACTCCCTCCCCAATCATCGAGAGCAAATGGACCACAAATATCAAATCAACAAGAGAAATGACAGGGGGAAAAAGTGACCAAAGCATCTGTGGATCAGATGTGACCACTTTTTGCTTTGTGTACATATGCTTCTAGGTTAGGTAGGTTTCTACTTGGTAGATTTTGATAGGCTAGACTTCTCCAGATGCCGCGAAGCACTTTGTGAGTAGTGAATTTAGTAAAATTAGGACATTAAAAGATAACTAAATAAAACTTGGGCATTAACAGTAATTCTTTTTCCAGAGTCTTAGAGAGAAGATTTGTCTTTTAACTTCCTGGTAATTCTCATTTTGTAAAGCCCAGGTTAGGACTGCACGTTGGCAGTTAAAATCGGAACTTTTATTTCCTTTCATTTGGCTGACACTAATAAGAATATTTAGATGAGAACCTGGGAGCAAGAAAACAGAGGATATGATAAAGCACAAATTGAAGGAACCTGGCATTTCTTCCAACTACCAGAGAACAATAGTAGTTCAAACGTTAATTTACTATGTGGTTAAAGCAATCATAGGTAGACGTATTTCCTGTCCACTGTCAGAAATGGCTTCTTGAAAACATGAATAATAATACGTGTATTTATCTTTTTTTTTTTTTAATTTTTTTTTCAACGTTTATTTATTTTTGGGACAGAGAGAGACAGAGCATGAACGGGGGAGGGGCAGAGAGAGAAGGAGACACAGAATCGGAAACAGGCTCCAGGCTCTGAGCAGTCAGCACAGTGCCCGACGCGGGGCTCGAACTCACGGACCGCGAGATCGTGACCTGGCTGAAGTCGGACGCTCAACCGACTGCGCCACCCAGGCGCCCCAATAATACGTGTATTTATCTTAAGCTCCTTCCCGTATAGCCTTCATCCAGAGGTTGTGGGTAGGGGGACAGGGTCAGGGTAGGTGGGAAGCAAATGGAGAAGATGGAGTATAATTTAATTTTTTAGAAGAAAGTATTAATCATTTATTGGTTATTATATCCCAAGAATTAATGAGACTAAGAGGGATGTAGAATGCTTTCAAATGTGGGATAAAACAATATTTTTCCTTAGGTTGAGACTGAGTTTTCGAAAACACATGTATTTGTAAGACATGGTATTTTAATACAAATCAGACGTATTGTAGAATTTATGGGATGTCCGAACTTTCCTAGCACTGTTTATACTCCATCTGCCCAGGGATGCCAAACTTTTTTTAAAGTAATTTTTGCCTTGCTAACCAATTGTGCTAAGACTTCTGAACCAACGGTTGTATGTGTTCAGAATATGAGGACCCTAGATTCATGGCTGATCTTAGAAATTACCTTCAATTTTAGATGTAGTGGGTAGTGAGACTGCCGGTCTCTTCAAGGGGATAATGACTCATCTTTGTGTAAATTTTAGATAATTAAGAAATTAATATAAAAATTCTTGGTATTTAAAGTAGGATGAAAGAATTGGTTATAAGAATATTGTATAAGAGATCAACTAAAGTGTGATGGATCCTCATTTGAAGTTAAAAGGAGAGAAGGGTCAGATACATGTGTTTAGGTGCTACTGTATCATTGCATTTTGAAAGTTTTGTGCAAGAAATGAATTTTTGTTTCTGAGACACCAGACTTAAAGCTGGGTTTTTTGAATGATGCATGTTGGGCTGTTCACAGCCAAATGTTGTGATTGTGTACGTGAAGCTCTTAACGTGCTCATTGGGCAACTTTGGACTGTTGGATAGCTCTCTAAGTTAAGTGTAAGAACTTGCTCATTTCTTTATTTATTCTCAAACTGTATACTATATTTCATTAATTTTTGAAAAGCACACTTCGGGACACCTGGGTGGGTCAGTCAGTTGAGCATCTGACTTTGGCTCAGGTCATGATCTCACGGTTCATGGGTTCGAGCCCCGCATTGGGCTCACTGCTTTCAGTGCAGAGCCTGCTTCCAATCCTCTGTCCTCCTCTCTCTCTGTCCCTCCCCCTCTCATGCTCTCTCTCTGACTCAAAAATTTATTTTTTTTATTTTAATGAAAAGCGCTCACTTCCTCCCATTTTAACATCTTTTAAATTGTCAAGCATCTTACAATTGATTGAATGTCAATGGAATACAGTTTAGGCAGTGGTTTTGTCTTTTTAGTAACATATAAAATCTTCTTGCATCTTTCCAATGATGTCCTAGATTTGGCAGAATAATATTTATAAAAGAATGACCCTGTAGTATACATAAAAAAGATGGATCATTTTTTTTCCCCTTCTTATTCTACTGGATCAAAGTAGGGATTCCAGATTTGGACTGCTAATAAACACAAATGACTTTTGTTTTAATTTTCAAAAGGGTAATCCCTTTGTGACCCTCATCAGTTTAAGAGTTTTGTAAGTTGCTATAAGCCCATAGCAATATGATTATACCACGAACAGTCTTCATGAAAAAACGCATACAGACTAGGGTAAGATGAAGAAACAAGTTCTCACAAAAGGAAAATTTTGTTGTTTAAAGTAAAAAAATCAAATAGAAGCAAGCATTTGTGAGTAAAACCTTTCCAGAATATTTCATGAATTATATTGGTACTTTCAAAAAGTTCATGAAATTTAATTAGGGAAGTATTTACAGACACCCCCCTCCCCACTACGTTATAAGCTGTTATATTTATTCTTAAGAGTGTACATTTTTGTGGTACTTTTAAAAACTTTCTAGCCATGTGTAAAAAATGAAAAGATTTCTTTATGTAAATACCCAAATGGGTGTGAATATTGAGGAGAATAAACTCAGTTTTAGGGGAAGAAAGCATTCTTTTTCCTGTCTCCAATAAGAGAAATGTCAGCTAAGAAGTTAGTTGCTTTTTAGATGGGTTATCCATATGTAGAATCATTGTCATTATTTTTATTTTTTATTTCCGAGAGGAGAGAGAGAGAGTACGCCCATGCGAGTGGGGAGAGGGGCAGAGAAAGAGGGAGAGACAGAATACCAAGCAGGCTCCATGCTCCTTGTGGAGCCTGACTTGGGGCTCCATCCCATAATCCTGGGATCATGACAGCTGTCAGACCCTAAACCACCTGAACCACCCAGGTGCCCCTTTTGTCATTATTTTTATATACATTCTTAGAGCTGAAATTTGCCACTGACACATGCAAAAATTGGGATTGAAGATTAGAAAGTATCTTGATTAAATCAGACTTGTCCTTTAGTGCCTGACTATTCTGTTACAGAAACTTTTGAATTACGGTTACAGATAATAAGACTGTTCATGTGAAGTGAACTTTGTTATGATTTCATATGATAATATACATACACACACCCAAAAACCTATCTAAAAGATTTCCTACAACATAAGAATTACTCACAGCATATAAATACGAAATCTATTTAAATAGTGACTGTAGTGCTGACTTGAATACCAAATGATATCAATAACCTAGTGCAATTTAGTGACAAAACAGTGACATCATGATCTCCTTCAGATTTGAACTTGTCAGTACCCTGTTTTCAACTCTGCCTAATGACAGTGGATTGAGTCCCCAAGTGCCCATGGGTTACCAGAGGGGTGGAAGATTTGACAGTTTATTCTCATTGGTCAGATGGTCATAGTGAGGGGGAGAGGTGGTTTGTTCCGGCCAATGAGTAGGCTAGTGCAATGATGGTAATCCACGTCTTGTACTTACAGGGTGATAGGCTGCAGTGTTTCCAAAATCTGATTTTAAAAAAGGGCCTTAGAAAAGTAGATTATTAGAATTACCCATGGGAATCCAGCTGGAAGTCTTTTATTTTTATTTATTTTATTTTTTTTTTTTTGAGAGAGAGAGAGAGAGAGAGAGAGCAAGCGAGCACATGAGCGGGGAGGGGAGAGGGAGAGAAGGAAAGAGAGCGAATCCCAAGTAGGCTCCACACTCAGTGAGGAGCCCAATACGAAGCTACATCTTCCGATCCTGGGATCTTGACCTGAGCCATCCATCTTGACCTGGCTTGTACTGGAAGCCATTTTATAGAAAGAAATCCCAAGTGGATTTGTAGAAGAGGAGGTCTGATAAGATTTAACTCTCCAAGTATCTGAAGGGATTGTTTTATGGGATTGAGGTTACATTTAGTCTGTTTGTTAGGAACAGAATTCAGATTTCTGTTTGTTAACAGGTTATTAAAATAACAAAAATTCAACCTGGTAAATTAACAAAAAAATTTTTAAGTTTATTTATTGAGAGGGAGAAGGGGAGGGGGGCTGGGAAACAGAGAGAGAGACAGAGAGAGGAGAATCCCAAGCAGACTCTGTACCGTCAGTGCAGAGCCTGATGCAGAGCTCGAGCTCACAAACTGTGAGATCATGACCTGAGCTGAAATCAAGAAAGGGTCTCTTAACCGACTGAGCCACCCAGGAACCCCTCAACTGAGTAAATTATAGAGATCTAATTGGCATTATTAATCGATTAATGAAATGAGCAGCATCCCATCTAGCAAGTAGATGGGAATTCCAAAGAGGTGTAGAAAGGGAAAGGTTTTCAAAGCTAAGACAAGGGAATCATGAACAGAAGAATGTATTGTTTCAGTTGAGCTCATCTTCATTTGAGGACAGAAGGGTTTCAGTAGGTGGATTACATTATCTTCCTTTGAGGGATGAAGAGGGCCCACATGACAGATTACCTTATTGGTGCCGGCCAGAAAATTCCTGATTGACTGGTTAAAGGTTACATTCCTGAGGGGCTGAAACTGCAGCTAGGTTAGGTATTAAGTCTTGGTTTACAGATTTGGGGCTTTAACCAAGTGACGCCATTTTGGGCCTGTGGTTTTCCTTTTAACAAAGGGAAAGCCATTTATCAATTAAGGTTGCTAAAAAATGGAATCTGCTACATTTTGAGTAAACAAACTCTACATTACTTGAAGTATTCTGTCCACTCGCTAGAGTTTCTTCAGCAGGTCACTCCTTAAAGGGGGAAGTAGACTGGATAACCTTTAAGATCCTTCCCCACCCCAGGGGAATTCTGATTCTTTGGTTTTGGCTGTCCACTAAAAACATTTCTAAAGAAGTTAATCAACTGCTCTACCTGTTTACCTCTTCTTAGGTAAGCTGAGTTTCATAGTAAAACTATCACTGGTGGCCAGTAATCATGTAATGAATGGATTGATACATAGACTGCTTCTTCAGAGCCTGTATATTATTAGTCGTATCATAGGAAATCCTGTGGTCATTTTGTTGTTGTCTTGCAGTATACTGATGGTTGCTTTATTATCATTAAACCTGGAGGACTAGTTCTTACCAAATTACAGTCATCTTTGTTGAAATATAATCAATTAAATACCCATTGATAGGATAAAATGTAACTCTGCTGTCTTGTTTTCCCTCTTCACTTTTAAATGTTGTGCTGAAATTAAAAGTCAGCTAAGCTTGCTTAAAGTAAGTACAGATGAGATGTGTTTTAAGGTGCTTGTATGTGCGTATTTTTTTCTTCCTTTTATTTATTTATTGTGCTCTTTTTTAAAAAATCGTTTTTCTGTCTTGTTGTGTTGTTTATTTACTTATTTTTGAGAGAAAGCATACAAGCATGGGAGGGACAGAGGAGAGAGAGGGAGACACAGAATCCAAAGCAGGCTCCAGGCTTCAAGTTATCAGCACAAAGCCTGACCCGGGGCTCGAACTCACAAACTTCGAGATCATGACCTAAGCAAAAGTTGAAGTCAGATGCTCAACCAACTAAGCCACTCAGGTGCCTCTTCATGTGCTTTTTCTAGGCCATTATTCCTGTGACTGGTCCATAGAGTACCTACATCAAAATCAATGCCATGTGTGGTTGGTGGGAGGTGGGGAGGAAGGGACAGGTAGCCAGCCTGTAAAGAAAAGCAGATTCCAGGGGCCTGGAAATTGACATTTCCAAAAGACCTCAGAGACTCATTCTTTCTTCTTTCTTTCTTTCTTTCTTTCTTTTTTTTCTTTCTTTTCTTCTTTCTTTTCTTTTCCTCTCTTCTCTTTCTGCTTTCTTTCTTTTCCTTTCTTCTTTCTCTTTTCTTTCTTCTTCTGTTCCTTCTTTCTTTCTTCTTTCCTTTCTTTCTTCTCTCTCTCCTCTCTCTCTCTCTCTCTCTCTCCCCCCCCCCTTTCCTTCTTTCTAGAGAATATGAGTGGGGAGGGCAGAGAGAGAGGGAGAGAGAGAATCCCAGGCAGGCTCTACACTGTCAGCACAGAGCCTGGTGGGAAGGCGTTGATCTCCATAGCTGTGACATCATGACCGGAGCCGAACCAAGAGTTGGATGGACGCTTAACTGATTGAGCCATCCGGCGCCCCAGGCCTCAGGGAACTCTAATGTAACTCACAATTTGAGGCTCCTAGCTAGAAGGATTTTAGGGATTGTCCAACCAACAGCTGTTTTGTAGAATCGCAAGCATAGACATAAATGACACCAGTGCCATGTAGCATATTACTGTTGAAGGAAACATAGAATTTATTAGTTTCCTTTTTTTTTTTTTTTCACTTTGTATTTGAAACCGTTGACATGAACAGTTAAGTGAATTGCCCAAGGCCTTGCAGATGGGAACCCGTGTCTCCACTGAGTACCACTTGGTTTGGGGGTGGGGAGTATATTGAAGAGAAGAGCTTTTAAAAAATTCCATTTGAAAGCTGAAATGAACCAGTGACCAGCCTCCCATGATGCTTTTTATATGTTGCCATTTTAAATATCATGTGTGTGCCGTCACCGCAGACCTTTTAATGTGTCAATTGAATTGGAAAACAATTCAGTTGTAGATTAATTGGGGCCATAATATTTTCTGAGTGTAGTTTTCTGCCTGGTCTGTAGTTGTCCCCCGACTAAGTTCACCAGGTTGCTTCTCTTCCTGCTTCCCCTACCCCTTCTTCCATGTTAGGTTATCTGTCTAGATCCTCCCCTCTTTTCAAATAGAGGGTCAACTTTCCATCCCAAACTCTTCCTTTTCATTACCTGCCTTCACTTAGTTCTAGCAACACATTGCCCAACAGACCTGACCTCATACCTGTGGCCGGGAAATTTTGAATCAAATATTTTGACATTGTTTTCGTCTTCTAAAAGTGAACCTGGTACTTCCTTGGTAAGTATGAGGCGAAGGAGTGTCTTGTTGAACTTCAGGACAGGTGCACAGATATACATGGGGATTATTTTATAGGTGAAATCAGGGGAAGGGAAGTCACACAACAACAGTAGTTTCTCAAAGGCAGTGATGGAGAAAAGACAAAAATTGACGCTCACAGTTCAATCTGAATAGGAATGTCTAGAAAGGAAGGGGTACAGTCCTAATATTTTACCTTGAAGGGATTTATGACTTGCTCATGTTTTGCATATCACGCATATCTGCATGTGTTATGGTCTTGTTTAACCACTGCTAGTACTAGATGTGAGATTCCCATTGGATGTAGTTTGTTCGTTTTTATTGAACATGTGATCAGTTTTCCTTCTCCCCTTCTTAACCGATCCTCGGCTGGTGTAGGCATAGTCTTGGTCATTCCTGATTAGCAAACGAGGGCTGGTAGGTGTCTGGATGAGATAACTTCAAAATAGATCCATCCTTTTGAGAAGCCTGCTGCTTTTTCAGCTTAGGAAAAAATAGCCGTGTATCAGTGGGGGCACCTTCCTGGTAACCTGTTCCCTAAACATAGACCCTTATTTTCCTTGTCTCGGGCCCCCCTTAGTGATGGGAGGGTTCATTCTTGAGAGTGAAATTGTAGCCTGTTCAGTAGATTGTTTCTGTGGAACCAGTGTGCCAGGACTAGAAAGATTTATGCCATAAAGCAGTCTGCTGCCCCTCAAACAGTAACTGTGTCAGCACATTTTTATAGCTGAGAAAATAGCTGGCCAGGGTGACCCAACCTTCCCACAGTTACTCACTCAGAGGTGTTTACTGACTGCCTTTGATCAGACTTCAAATGAGAGAGCCTAACCTATTTGTGGTGTTGTTTACTGTCAGTCCTCAGCCTGCCCTTTGTTTTTCACATACAAACAAAAGAGTGAAAGCAACAGGCTGTGTAAACATGGCTGGTGTATAGGAACTCTCATTTACTTTCCTGGCTTCCCTGGTGTGGTTTAGGTAAGGCAGAGACTAGAACTATAAATTGAACTTGTCATTTCAAACCCCTTATTAGAATCCAGCCACCAGACAATTTAGAGAAGTTTTATTAGCAATCAAAACACTTTGTAAAATTAAGTTAATTTCAGAAGATTGCTGTCTTGGCTGTGAGAGACAATTTCCAGTCTGACATTGGGAACTTGTGAGTGAGGGAGCAGGCCTCCTAGCTTGGAGAGAAAATGTGTCGGGCAGGTAAACTGTCATTGGTGTCTTGTGAACATTAAATTCCCTTTTTTAAATTCCATTTCCATAATAACTGTTGCTTTTTGAAAGTAGTTCTGTTCCATGATCTCAGATATTGCTCTCTGCATTGAGATTTCAGGTGCGTGAGTTAAAAAGAACTAAGCTAGTAAACCGCGTTGGATTGTTGTCAATAAAATGCCTTTAGAGTGTTGTCAAAGGCTTCCCTTTCCGGCAAGCTCTCTTGCAAGGGCAACGCTACCCTGAGAATAGTTCAAGGGGATCCTCTTTGGTTTGGTTTGTAAACCTCATTAGAGCAATGGATAATTGCACTCCCCTCATACATTGAGTAATGATACGTTGGTAAAGCTGATACATTCAGTATTATTTGTATGCAGCTCTCAGGTGGGTGATGTTTTTAATTTCTTTCATTTGTAACATGAATAATGTCCAGTGGCTTGTAAGGAATGAAATCACATATTGTTGTCTGGTTAATAATTGTGGTACTTTTTTCAGACTTGCCCCACTAGAGCGTGACCTTGGAATTGTGAAGCAGAGCACGATAGCATAGGAAGTGCACGCTTGCCCCTGAGTGCTTCACAAAGTTGTTATGCAAGAAACTATTTGCTGTCCTGTATTCTGCTCACTGTTCTGTCCCCCCCTGGGAGAGGAGGGCCTTGTGGCCAGCCATTTGGGGTGGGAGTGGGGGTCTGGAAAAGAAGAGTGGACATTTTATTCATCCCTCTTCCCCTTGTACCCTCCTGGAGAGCAGTGAAAAACTGGTGAGAGAATGAAGGCACCCCTTTAAATCGTCAGGGCCACAGTGAATAAATTCTGCCCATTCCTGCTGGCACGTCCTCAGTTGCTCTCCTAGCCATCTCCTTTTAATCAACGATCTTCTGATCCTTTCCCTATAAAATTATAGCCTTAATGCTTTTCTTTAAAAACAGCAGTTTGTGTCTTAGCTTGGGATGTATAGATGAAATTTAAAATACTCTGCTCTAAATAATTTTTACACTTAATGAGAACTGCTTGGAGGCTCCACTGGAATATGCTCAGCTTTTTGACTCACTGTTCTTGGTGACTCCCTCTTGAGTTTGTTACTAGTTGGAATACCAGCTGTTGGTGAAGTGGTCCTCTTACTGTGTGTGGGGAAGGGATGAGGGTTCTCACTAATGCTCTTGAGGGGCATGATAGAAAATATGCTGGGCTGGGTGGCCTGGGTGTCTCAGTCAGTTAAGCATCCAACTTTGGCTCCAGGTCATGATATCATAGTCTGTGGGTTGAGCCTCACGTCAGGCTCTATGCTTATAGCTCAGAGCCTGGGACTTCCTTCAGATTCTGTGTCTCCTCTCTCTGCCCCTCCCCCACTCACACTCTGGTGTACGCGTGTGCGCTCTCTCTCCTCTCTCTCTCTCTCTTTCTCTTTCTCTCTCCCCCTCCCCCTCCCTCCCTCTCTCAAAAATAAATAAACATTAAAAAAAAGAAAGAACATATACTGGGAAAGAGGCTTTGAAATAAAGTGCTTAATGCCCTTTGTGATACCTTTAACTTTGCTGCTAATATTTGCAGAGGCTTTCTTTTTAAAATACCAGAAACCCAGGGCACCTGGATGGCTCAGTTGGTTAAGCAGCCAGCTTCAGCTCAGGTCATGATCTCACAGTTTCGTGGGTTTGAGCTCTGCATCGGCCTCTGTGGTGACAGCTCAGAGCCTGGAGCCTGCTTTGGATTCTGTATCTCCCTCTCTCTCTCTCTGCCCCTCCCCAGCTCACACTGTGTCTTTGTCCTCTCTCAAAAATAAATAAAAAATGTTACAAAAATTTTTTAAAAATATCAGAAACCCTTTCTCAGTATTATTGAGTTGTATTTGTATCATTCCTGAGAGCTTTGAAGTTTATATTATAAAGTTCTGGTTTAAGTATAAATAAGCAAATCCATGGGTTATCTGCCATTAAAACCTGACATTACAAATCAAAACAAAGACAGACTGAATCTCCATGTTCATTTAGATAGTTGAATTAGCAGGGTAATATTGGATGTGTTTCCTCTGTAGACTGGTAACATATATTCCACATTTGGATAAGACAGTAAAGGTGAACTTGAAAGCGGGGCCAAGAGACCTTGGGAGGTCGAGCTTCAGCATCAGTTGTGAGCACACTGTTTTCTGTTTTTGTTTGTTTTGTTTTTTGTTATTTCCCAAAGAGCAACTTCTTGAACTATTTCTCATAGGCCTTCTATGTAATTCTTTAATCATTTCTATTGCTAGACCAGAGTTGCACCAAATAGTCCCGCTGCTTGAGCTGTCTGGGCTATATGCCTGACTCCATGCTGAGCTACAGAGTGTCTGTCACAGAAGCCTCAGGCCAAACGCAGGACACGAAGCTGGGCTCCCCCTCCCCCCACGCACTTCTGTGCACCTGCGCATTACTCATTCTGCATGCCATTCTCTCCGTAATTAAGAACAGAAATGCTTGTTCTCTTCAATGTCATTGTGTCCTTGGCATCCTGCACGGGCTCTGGCAACTAGACTGGGTTCAGCAAAGGTTTATTGAACTGAACAAAGCAACAATCAAGAGTTGTAAAATCAGGAGGGGAGGGCTGTGTTACCGGCCTCTCAAGGTACTAGTATCTTGGACAGTTTTAGTGTGCATTTCTGAAGCCCTGAATTTAAATCAAGTTCTTTTTAAAACTGTTAGATCATCATGCCTATTGTGAATGGATTCACCAACTGATTTGACTCTTGATTGCCCCAGTCACTGAGAGTTTTCAGTGCTTCCCTTCCCCACCCCATGGATAATTTTTATCTTCCAGTTCTAGAGCTCTTGGCCTCTAATAAAACAATTGCTGCTTATTTATAGTAGTTTATTGTTAACATACGTGTTGTAAAATCCTCTCTGTTACTTTTAATTCCTTATGGCATCTCGTATGATAAGGGTTTATGGAGTCAATAAAATATTAACTCTGATCACACAGTAATTATGTGGATTTTATTAGCATTTAGGCCCTTAAAACAACTTGATAAGGTAAATTGGGTAGATATATCTTAGTTTTATTGAAATTGTAGAAAATTGGGATTTGGGCAGTTTAGTCTCATGTGAGAATTAAACCCTTGTCTTCCAATTCCCGATGCCCTTATAACACTAAGTAGGAAAACAAGTTCCAAGAGAAACATTTGGAAAGGAAAGACTTGCATTTCAAATCGGCAAAGCAGGCCAGATAACTAACAAAGCACCTCCTTGTGTGTTGAAATGGTTAAGTGATAAGAGGTGGTGACCCATTATTTATGAATCCTATCAGTAATTCAGTTTTGGTTCTTGGTGGAGTGGTTGACTACAAGATTTCAGCAGGAATGTTTAGTCATTAGGCAATTTGTTGTTATGGTCACTTGCTACTTTTAAGGACAATGGCTGAGCCAGACTAGAAATTCTTGTAATGAAGCCAATGTCAGAGACAAGTGGGGGGTCGACTTGCAGAAAACAAGGGCTGATCCTTTGATTTAGAGCTGTCTCAGGACTTTTGAAAGTTAGGCACACCCAACTTTCTAAGGTTTCCTAGAAATTAGGGAAAGATAACAGGTAATTTGGGGAGAGGTAGAGAGCTAGGAATAGGATGGAGAAGTAGATAACTCTGGGAAAGCATGCATCCTTCCCTTTTTAAATTTTGGTTCTTATTTTTAAATCACAATTAATATATCTTGAATATATTACATTTTTTTAATGGAGGATACTATTTCCAAGGTACACAATGCAAATGTGTTTTTAGAAGAAAAAAATATCAAGAACAAAACAATTAACTTGCTCATTTGAGAAACTGTAATTCTTTCTTTGTCTCTGTGGTGAATGACTGCACACTATTAATCTCTTTATTCATACAGTATTTTTCTTCTAGCAGCACAATGGTAAAGTTGCTTTTCAAATACCGTTACTTGACCGGGCACCGTGCTAGGGTATCTTACATACATTACATCTTGCAGTCCTCAGGACAACCTTGAAATAGCCTTTGTCATCCCTTTTTTTAAGTCGAAATGTGCTAACCAGAGAGATTTTAAGAAACTGCCCAAGGTCATGCTAGACTGTGATAAGGTTCATTCAAACCCAGGCCTCCTTAGATTCACGACTTTTTCTTCTTCACGCTGTTCAGATTCTGCTGCTCCCAGCCTGTTTCCTCTCTGGCAGAATGCCTCTGGGAAGAAGTAGTTCCAGGTTAGAGAGACCGGCCTATCTGAGCCATGGAAATGTGCCATCTATACCTGGCTTCTGTATGAAAAATTACACCTAACGGAAAAAATGACTTAGCAGCGTTTTAAGGAACAACAAAATTTACTCCAGAAGGAAAGTAAAATTAGAAGCGACTAAATCTACTCTACCAAATCCAAAGGGCCCTTTAAATGCTTATTTCTGTAATTACTAATGTGTCCAGGGGTTGATAATCTTTTAAAATCTTGCTGAATTTAGACAGCGCCTGAAATGCCTCCTTGCATTTGTTTATATGTCTGTATCCCCATAATTAGACTATCAGTCCTTTGAGGATGGAGAATGTATCTTACTGGTCTTTGCATAGCACAGCATCTTGAAATAGCATCCTCCCAAATACAACTGTATGAGGAATGAAAATGTCCTCTAGGAGACTTCTACTCTGTTGCTTTTTGATAATTTGTTAGTAACTCCAGTTTTACTATCTTCCCCCCCCCCCGCCTTTTTTTTTTTTGGTTATATGCTCATCATCTTAAAAAAATGAAGTGAAATTCACATAACATAAAGTTAACGCTTTTAATTCATTGGCATTTAGTAAATTAGTAAATTCACTGTGCTGTGTAATCACTAGTTCTATTCTGAAACATTTTCATCTTCCCTAAAAGAAACTCTGCTCCCAGTAAGCAGTTTCTCTCTAGATCCCTCCCCACCCCTCCTCAGCCCTTAGAAACAACAAATTTGAGTTCTGTCTCTTTTGATTTCCTTATTCTGGATATTTCATATAAATGGAATTATATATAATATGTGATCTTTTGTGACTGGCTTTCACTTAACATAATGTTTTCAAGTTTCATCCACATTGTAGCATATTTGATTCCTTTTTATGGCGGAATAATATTTCTTTGTATTCTGTCATATTTTATTTATCCATTCATACTTGAATGGACCTTTGGCTCTTTCCATCTTTGGTTTTTGTCAGTAGTACTGCTGTGAATGTGTGTGTATATGTCTTTGAGTTCCTGTTTTGATTCTTCTGGTTATATACCAAGGAGTTATATTGATGGGTCATATGGTAATTTTATGTTGAAATTTTGAAGAAGCACCAAACTGTTTCCACAGGGACTCTACCATTTTACATTCTTACCAGCAGTGTACAAGAATTCCAATTTCTCCACATCCTCCCCAACACTTATTTTCCATTTTTCTGAGAATAGCCATTGGAGTGGGCGTAAAGTGGCACCTCATTGTGGTTTTAATTTGTGTTCCTTAATGACTAATGATGTTGAACATGTCATGCTTGTTGGCTGTTTGTATATCTTCTTTGGTGTAATGTCTATTCAAGCCTTTTGCCCATTTTTAAATTGGGCTGTTTACTTTTTTATTGCCTTGTAAGAATTCTTTATATTTTTGGGATGCAGGTCTCTTATCAGATATATGACTTGTAAATATTTTTCCTCATTCTGTAGTTTGTGAGTTCACTTTCTTACAAATGTCCTCTGCACCAAAGTTTTTAATTTTGATGAATTCCAGGTTTTTTGTCGTTGTTCTTGCTTGTGCTTTTGGTATCAGATCTCAGAATTCATTGTCCAATTCAACATCATGAAATGTAGCCTGTCTTCTTCAAGAGTTTCATGGTTTTAGTTCTTGTATGTAGGTCTCTGATCCATTTTTTTTTTATTTTTTTTTTTAACGTTTATTTATTTTGAGACAGAGAGAGACAGAGCATGAGCAAGGGAGGGTCAGAGAGAGAGGAGACACAGAATCTGAAACGGGCTCCAGGCTCTGAGCTGTCAGCACAGAGCCTGACGTGGGGCTCGAACTCACGGACCGCGAGATCATGACCTGAGCCGAAGTCGGCCACTTAACCGACTGAGCCACCCAGGCGCCCCACTCTCTGATCCATTTTGAATTAAGTTTTGTATATGATGTCAAGTAGAGGCCCAAATTTATTCTTGTGTCTGTTTGGGGCATTTGGCAATTCCATATGAATTTGAGGATTAGCTTTTCCATTTCTGCCCAAAAGGCCACTGGAATCTTGATGGAGACTACATTGCCTGTGTGATCACTTTGAGTAGCCATCTTAACGATATTAAGTTTCCATCCCATGTCTTCATTTAGGTGTTCTTTAGTTCCACTTAGGTCTTTAATTTATTTCAGTAATGTAGTTTAAGTGTCAAAGTTTTTCATCCCCCTTGGTTACATTTATTTCTTAGATATTCTTTTGGATGCTGTTGTAAATGGAATTGGTCTTTTTAAATTTCTTTTTCAGATTGTTCATTGCTGGTGTATAAAAACTCAATTGAGTTATGTGTTGCATTGTACCCTGCAAATTTACTGAATTCATTTATTAGCTCTAGTAATTTTTTATGGAATCTTTAGGATTTTCCTCATACAGGATTATGTCATCTGTGAGTAGATCTGGTTTTACTTCTTCCTTTCCAATTTGGATGCCTCTTCTTCCCCCCAACCCCCCCAATTGTCCTGTTGAATAGTGGTGATGAAAGTGGGCATTCTTGTCTTGTTCCTGATGTTGCGGGGGGTGGGGGGGTGGAATTTCAGTCTTTACCCATTAGGTATGATGTTAGCTGGGGGTGCTTATCATCTTTTAACCCACTAAATCATAGGTTATCAACGTGTGGCCCCTGGACAGCAGCATGTGTATCACCTGAAAACTTGGTAGAAATGCTAATACTTGGGACCTGCCCCAGACCTTCTGATTCTGAAACTGTGGGAAGCAGAGGTTAGAAACTAGATTTAAGAAACACTCCAGGTGATTCTGGTATACACTAGATTTTAAGTTTCTTTGAAGTTAGGATGTTTGTTTTGAGGACCTGTGCCTCATTTTTTTGTATTCCTTTTCATTCTCTTGTGCGATTAATCAGTGTGGAATAATTTTAAAAAATGAAAATAAGAAAAAGAAAGTTGGGGCGCCTGGGTGGTTCAGTTGGTTACGTGTCTGACTTCGGCTCAGGTCATGATCTCACGATTCTTGAGTTCTAGCTCCATGTCTGCAGATCCCGCTTCAGATCCTTTGTCTTCTTCTCTCTCTGCCCTTCCCTGGCTTGTGCTCTGTCTCTCTCAAAATAAATAAGCTTAAAAAAAAAAGGAAAAAAAGAAAATGTCAAAAGTTTCCCAAAGTGCCTGCACAATCTCTTATTTTGTCTACATGTTTTGAGCCACCATAAATAATTGGAAATTCATTATTAGACATTTACAAAATTCATCTGAAAACCTCACATTTCATATTCAGTCTTAGATCAATGACAAGCAGCACAGTGCACTTTGATGTAGACCATTTGTTCTGATAGTGACTTGCACTATAATTATCTGCTTACCTGCTAGCTAGGGACTTATCCTTTGGACTACTGCTGGCAAGAATTTCTCTTTTGGCTATTTAGAAAGACATGAGGGTCACTTTTATAGGGTTTATTGGATTTTATCACATCATTATTTTGCCTTTGCTTTTATTTTTCTCAGTTTCTTTTATCTTGCTATGTTGTGATTTCAGCCCCCTTACATCTTTTTTGAACAAGACAATATTTAACTATTAAGATAAGAATGTAATCTATTGCTACTAAGGACTATTGTTGAAAATAGCCATTTGGGCACACAGTATCAGTTTATAGACAAATACACTAAGTGTGTTTAGTCACTGCTTATTTACCTATTGGTGAATACTCCGCTTTTTAAAATACCATTTAAAATTGTCCAAAATTGTGGGATAGTTATTTATTTATAGCTGGCCTTTTTCTAAAGCTGGTTTAAATGATAATTTATACCCTGCGTTCCAATTTTCCACCACTCTTACGTGTCTGACCCTCCTTGGTATGCTCAGCTCAAGTCCATCTAGTTAACCTTGCCCCCAGAATGGGCGAAGGTTCTGAGTATAGCATCAGAGCATGGGTTATATACGTGTGTGAGCTCTGGGGGTCACTGGTAGCAGGAAGAAGCACAGAGTGAAGCAGAATGTCCTCACAGCCTTGGCAGGAGCTCAGAATCTCTCCATGGACATGTGTGGTCCTAAAAATACAACCCTGGGCTTTCCTTCAGTCTCTTTGATGTGGGAGTATAGTCCTCGCATCATTGGAGGAATTACTGTTGATTGACTACACTGCTCTCCAGCCTTTCTTGTTCAAGGTTTGCTATAAGCAAATGAAAAATCATTAACAAATGCTAGCAGACTTCTAAGATGGTAGACCATGCACTTGCATATTGCAGTTAAATTTTTTAATGACTGTAAACAATCATGGTTCTTATTAGTGTTTCACATCTTGTTCAGTGGGGGGAAAAAAAGGAATTCTTGACATTTGAAGTCATAGGCTAAAACCTGAAATTGATCAAATTACCCAAGGCATTTTTTTCATGGGGTTACTTGGCTCTTAGCAAACATTCTTCTTCCATTCTAAAAATTGTGCATGTGACATTTTTCATCTGTCTATGGAAGAGTTCATGCGGTCTCTAGCTGGGCTTGCTTCTTAATTACGTTCCCCCAAAAAGAAATCTGACCATAGTTTGGAAGTACTGTGTATATGTGTTTACTTTTGTTTTTAGATTATTTGACGTATACATATCTGTGCATATCTACCTATATGTAACGTAAGTGTTTAATTAAAGCTTCCAAATACATAAGAAATTCAAAATTTTTTTGAAAAGTTTTAATAGTTCAGTGCTTTCCCAATATAGTCAGAGAGGAGATTGGTTTGAGAAAAGTGTGTGGCTCCCTCCTCCTTCCCCCAATATATCAAGTGTTAGTTTGAACAAGAAAAGAATTTTCAGCATATTCTAAGAGCTGTATCATTTAAGTCTTGTGTGTTGATTAAAGGGTATTGATTAAAAAATCAAAAGGAACCTAGTAGTCCTAGAAGTTTAGTAAGAGCACTTTGTTTTCATTAGGGAAGGGTAGTAATAATATCAGGGGGGTTCTCAAACACAAACAGTTCAGCAGAGGCAGTAAACTCACTGATTAGGAGATCAGTATTTGGAGAAACTTTAACTTCTCATACCACCATTGTGAATGGATTTCATTTTGCTAGCTCTTACGCTCCTAAATGCCTGTGGGTATGGTGGTGTATTTCAGAAAGGAGAGGAACCTTGGGGTTCCAAGGCACAGCTGAGTTTTGGGAGCCATCACTATATATTTTGCAATGCCCTTTGAAAGGGTTTGAGGACAGTGACAAGAGGAAGGGGGAACAAGCATGTTAAAGTCATTTGGCTACTTTCGAAATCAAGGCGGGGAAGAAAACATTTTCTGGCTGTAAATCACTTAGTTGTCCTACACGCTTTAAAGCATTTTATACAAATGACTTTAACAGTTTTAGGGGTCATGTCTGGGGTTAAGAGACTGTTTGCCTGGTGTATATTTCAATGATTAAAAAGCAATATTTTATGGAGATGGTACCATTTCTGTTCACAGTCTGTACTGTGAAATATTTGATATTTATCTGATGAGCAAGGTTTGCCTCTTAAGTCAATAATACATCAAATGTATTCTTGTTGAGTTTGTGTTACAGGAACATGGACTATTTAAAAAAAAAAATTGTACTCAGTGTAATTGTAACAAACAAGACAAAGCAGAAAGTTACAAATCAACAGAAAAAAATTGTAACGATTTTGATGAGCCGTTATTGTGCCATGCAATGCTCTAAGCACTTTTTCCCCGTATTATTGAACTTAGTCTTTAAACCCAACCTAGTGAGGTAGGAATTGTTATTCTCGTTTGTAACTGTTGAGAAGTGAGACTCAGAAAGTCTAAATGAATTGTCTAAGGTCACACACCCAGTGTGAATAGTGAGCTAGGGACTGAAACCAGTCAGAGGCCATGCTTTTAACACCTGCTTATAAAGCTGAGTGCATTAACCCTTGGGTTTCACAGACAGTGCTCAGGCTACGGCTGAAATACTTGCCGATGTGTTTTTTAAAGTGAGTCAAATAAAAATTTAGTAAATGCCTAAATGTCTTGATGGCTGAAGCCAAAATGCTGAGGCTGAAGAGAACGATGGATTTGGAAGATGATTTGGAAAGTGCCTTCAGTGGCTGGTGGTTGGATTATTTAAGTCGCACTTAAAAATGGAATGGGGTCATGCAATTATCCACTCTCATGTTGTCGTTGTCTTTCGCCTTCATTGATTTGCCAGTGTGTTAGCATGTGCGTTACTGCTGTGGTTTTGTATGTGTTCAGAACTTATCACATAGTTTAGTTGCTTGGTATATTGTCCATGGAGCTGGAGTGAATGCTATAGTCATATGGAGCTTTACGTGAAGATTAGCATCTTTTCTGCCTTGCTCCTAGTTTTTACCCTGTACTTGCAGACCTGCTGATAGGCACCCAGTATCCTTGTCCCTCCACACACCCTGCACTGGCCTCCCCTGCAAAGTATTTATAACACTGGTTCATACTCGCAGGTGAAAGGTGCATTATGCTTCCAGTGTAAATGTAGCACTGGGTAGTGGGATCTGTCTTCTTTTGCCAAGAAAAGTGTTGTCTTTCTCTTGGTTTTTGTTACAGCCAAACAATTTTAATTGCCCACAGCACAACACACTTTAGGAGAAAGCAAATAAACAACACAAGGCACTTGGAGCCAGGAAGTCGCATCTCAGACTAGAAACACAGCTTCGGACGGACATTTGGGCGGTGGGTTGCTAAATAGGGCAGCCAGCTACCAAACTAAAAACCAGTGACCGTGAGCTTCTTGCACTTCTAGGGAAATCATTTAATCACAGGGTCATTGGAAGGGTGTTAGAAGTTGATTTTAACCTTATGATGATCAGTTTCTTTGTAATTAAATATTAACTCAAACTATGTCTTCGGTAACTAACTTCAGTAACTGCTACTCTTTGTTTTCTGTAGACATGTGGTTAACGTTTATTGAATTTAATATTTTGAAAATAACGTCTTGTTAACTGAATGCTTTACTTTGAAATAATCCAGGTAAATTTGACACGAGTGTTCCCGATAGTGCCTGCTTTTACAGTAGGATCTATTTTTTTTCCTTAAAAATAGTCCAAGTAATTAATTCTCTTCAGTTTTGATAATATTTTTAAAACACCAATATCATTTTGAATAACGTGTGTTTCTTCAACTCTTGATATCTTACTCTTGTCTCTTATAGGACCTGCTGAAGTTCCCATGATGTCACCTAATGGATCCATTCCCCCCATCCATGTGCCTCCAGGTTACATCTCACAGGTAACCATTGGATGGACTCCTCCGCTCATTATGGGCACTATCGTTGTTTCAAGAGAATATATGCTACAACTTAAAAACTTACCTCAAAGTTAATTTCGTTAGGGTAATGCTAGAGTTGCCATCATTTTTGTAGCACCACATAGTCCTTCCCAAGTCTTGCCTCTTAACTGGCCGGGGAGCCAGAGAGAGAGAGAAACACAGTAGGGCGCCTAGGCTGTCCTCAGCCAAGGTGCGTTGACACCTGATCATGCCGGAGAGATTTCCTTCTATCTGTACCACAATTTGCTGGAAAGAAAGAATTGGTAGATAGGTTTAATTAGTAAAAATACCAAAGGAGACATTGTTAAAGCAAATAGGGTCTGCCCCTGTATGATTGGAGTCTCATTTCTCTGCAATGTGTCCTCACCTGGGCTTGGTGAATTTTTGAGTATGATGAGAGGAGAACTTGGCTGCTGTTGTACTTAGATTTCTCTGAGATATAATTTTTCTTAGTAAAATAGCAGTAGCAATTTAAAAAGTGATAGCGGTTTCGGAGGTACGTGGGAAGGATTAGAGAAGAAGTCAGGATAAATGCTAAAGGAGAAACCAGACAAAGTTTACGACACTCAGGGTGCCTGGAACGTGGATGTCTGTACAAACTTTCATTTTGTCCTGTGCTCACTGCAGGATGAGCACGTCCCTTCTCTCCCGGTACAGCTTCCTTTCCAGATGCCGAATTGACTGTTTTTCTCTCTGCCCATTTTGTTCTTTCTTTGTGCGCTTATGAGAGCATTCTGTGCTCCTTAGGAAAAAAAAAATCCAGAAAAGACAGGAGAGAATAGAAAAGAAAATATTTATAATTTTACTACCCATGGAAGAGAATCATTGCATTAACATTTTTTGGATTATATTCTGGATTTTGTCCCTTTCTATTCTTCCTCTGTCTGCTTTTAAAGTGGTTTAAAATCTGTAATTTTCAGTTTTTAATGATTTTGTTAGGGTGAAAAAAATTGGCAGTTACATAGGAAAATTGCTAAAGTGCAGGCAGGAATCAAAGATTTATCCTTCTCTGATGTTAAAACTTAGCCATTTCTTCACTGTCTGAGCCATAGTGCAGCCACTATAATTTCATTTTTTCCATCCCTACTTTTTTTTTACATGAGCCAATTTGACATCTTTTTTTTTTTTTTTTTTTGAATAGTCAAAATGTCGGCCAGTTTCCCCACTGTTGCAAATAAATGACTTGTTTTACACAAGTCTTTGTAAATAAGAATCGGTAGAAGGAGAAAGGGTGCAGAGCAGGCCCCTCCAGCCAGGACACGCAATGATGGATCACGTTCACGTCACCAGTCAATTAACAGAAAAGAACAGGAATGTAGAATTCCATTATGTCTCCTCATTTATTTTGAGGAAGTGTTTCATTCCATTGAACCGTGTACAGTTCTCACAATTGTGACAACAGAAATAACACCTCCTTTCACACACTAAAGGTCCATTTAAGGAATAGCAGTTAAAAGTTGGGACATTCTAGGGCAGAGAAGCTCCAGTGTGCTTTTCCTTGCTATTGGTGTTCCTGTGATTGCACTCACTACAAAACGTTTATTTGAGTCCTAGGAAAAACAAAAATTTTAGCCCGTGGTATATTTCTGATTCCCTGAAAACTTCTATAGAGAATCCGGGTAGAGGGATTAATAGCAGAACTGTAAACTCGCTTTCATAAAACTGATGATAGAAACGTAGTGCGATACTTTCTCAAGTGAGAATTAGGGCAGAAAATGCTAGAGGGTATTGGAAGGATAGTAGAAATGGAATAATTTGGATGCTCAGTTGAGAAAAGAGAAAAAAGCAGTCTGTAAGGCATGTGTTCAATTTCATTTAGACTGGGCTCCTGAATCAGAAGAGAGTCCCAGCGTTAAGTATACTACTGATACCTGGCAGTGAAGTCTGTCTGAGTAAAACCAATTGCTTTTCTTTTTTTTAATTTTTTTTTTCTTTAACATTTATTATTGCAAGACAGAGAGACACAGAGTGTGAGCCGGGCGGGGGGAGGTGGGTAGAAAGAGGGGGAGACACACGGAATCCGAAGCAGGCTCCAGGCTCTGAGCTGTCAGCACAGAGCCAGATGCGGGGCTCAAACTCACGGACCGCGAGATCATGACCTGAGCCGAAGTCGGTCTCTTAACCGACTGAGCCACCCAGGCGCCCCTAAAACCAATTGTTCATATGGAAGAAAACTGACATTTCTACCAATGAAATTCTACATTGGTAGAATGTGTGTACAACATCTTTTTAAAGTGCACAGCACATACCCTTCAAGGAAATGGGGAAGGTGGAATCAAGAGTAAAATGTCTTAAGAGACTTGTCATCACCAAGAAATCTAAGGAGCAAAGTACATTTTGTCATGTAGTTGTGGAAAGAATCTCTCTCTCTCTCTCTCTCTCTCTCTCTCTCTCTCTCACACACACACACACACACACACACACACACACACACACACACAAATTCTCCTGGCTGGACATATTTGAGAAGTGCCCAATACTGGTCTGTCCCTATGTGCATCACCTCTGCACTGTATCCCCACAGTTCTTTTCCTCAAATACATATGGCTCCCTCGTTCAGATCTAGAGTTGGGTGTACATCACATAGAAGCAGAGTTCAGGTTCTCTAGTATAGAGGATGGATCTTGCATAGTTAGCTTTGCTCTCCTTTTGAGGGCCACCTTTTCCTGTTGGCCTACATTGCTACCACCTTAAACTTCTGTCCCTGGGATACATCACAGGTCTTCTCTCAACTACATACTTTTGTACCCATTATTTCTCTCTTAGAATACTCTAGAGACTTTCTTGGTCTGACAGTTCAGGCATCCTTCTCATTCAAATAGCCCTCCCCAGTGTGACCTTTCAAGAACCTCCAACACAGAAATGGCGGTTCTGTTTTTCAGCATCTTTGGTGCTTTGCCGCCCTCTCCATTATGAAATACAGTATAATTTTATAGCCATCCTCAAGAACTCTTAGTGCCTCGTTGGGATTATATTTGAGAATCTAGAATACTGCCTGGTACCCGATAGTAGGTACTTGATAAATGTTTTTAAATGTAAGTGACTGGCCAAGCTGAAGTAAAGTAAATGTAGCATAGATTTGCTTCAAAGATTTAGAGGTTCAAGTAGAGTAATAAAATACCTGAGAGTTGGAAAATTAGCAAGATCAAAGGGATGTATATCTACAAGAATTAAATTCTCTGTATGTGAACTTAAGAGGGAGAGGAATGCCAAGACAGTGCAGAAGAGGAAAGAATAGTCTCTTCAACACATGGTGCTGGGACTGGATATCCAAATGCAGAAGACTGAAGTTGGACCTCTACCTCATAGCATATACAAAAATTAATTCAAAGTGGGTTATAGACCTAAGTGTTAAGAGCTAAGACTGAATAACTCTAGGAGGAACATTTCATAACCTTGGGTTAGGCAATCAATTCTTAGATTTGACAGTAAAGGCACAAACAGCAAAAGGAACAAAAAAAAAAAAAAAAAAGAGATACATTGCATTTCATCCAAATTACAACTTTTTGTGTTCCAAAGGACACCATCCACAAAATGAAAAAGGAACTTAGAATGGGAGAAAATATATGCAAATCATATATTTCAGGAGGGACTTGTAAGATTCTGTATATATTCTAGATACAATTGAAGAATAAAAAAACAACCCAATTGAAAAATGGGCAAAGGATCAGAATAGACATTTCTACGAAGAAGTTGTATACATTGCCAATTAGCACGTGAAAAGATGCTGAATGTTATTGTTTTTTTATTTGTTTGTTTGTTTTTTTCTGGTGCAAAAAGGTGGTTTTATCAAAGCATGGGGCCAGGACCCGTGAGCAGAAAGAGCTGCCAAGGTGCTGAAAATTGTTAACCATCAGGGAAATGCAAATCAAAACCACAGTGAAATATACTCCACTCGTACTAGGATGGCTGTAGTTAAAAAGATAGATAATAGCAAGTGTTGGCAAGGATGGGAAACAATTGGAACCATTATATACTGCATGTGGTGATGTAAAATGGTACAGCCGCTTTGGAAAACAATTTGGCATTTCCTAAAACAGTTTAATATAGAGTTACCGTATGACTCAGCTATTCCACTCCTAGGCATATGCCCAGGAGGAATAAGACCCGTGTTAACGCAGAAACTCTGAGGTGAATGTTCATAGCAGGGTAATTCCTAATAGCCCCTAAAGGGAAACAACCCAGATGTCCATCGGCTTTATGAATGGGTAAACTTGATGGGGTATATGCATACAATGGAATATTATTCAGCCGAAAGAAGCCACTGATAAATGCCAAAATGTGGATGAACGTTGAAAATATTACACCGAGTGAAAGAAGCCAGACACAAAAGCCATATACAGTATCATTCCATTTATTTATAATGTCTGGAACAGGCAAACCCATGGACGCTGAAAATAGAGGGGCTTTTGCCGGGGGCGGGGAGGAGTGACTGCTCCTTTTTTGGGGGGGGGGGTAACGGAACCGTCCTGGAACTTAAACCGAGGCGGTGGTCGTTCGGTTAAAGTGTCTATATCAGACACTGTAAAAAGATGGATTTCATGGTATATAAATTATATCTCAACAAAGCTCTTACAAAAGAGAGGGGAGAGGGGTAAGGTAGTGACTGCTACTAATTATTCATCGGTAAACAATGGGGCAGCTGGGGAAGATGGGCCAGCCTGCATTGGTGTGGGTCGCAATGGTGCTAGTAACTACTGCGTATGGTAGGAACTAGCCTGCCAAATGCTTTCGTTACGTCTCTAGCTTTCGCCGTCTTAATTTGACACGGGAGGAAGCTGAGGCCCTGAGTAGAAGGAGGATTGCACCCTAAGCATTTCGGAGCTCACCGACCTATTTCCCTCTGTGTTGTGATTTCAGAGTCAGCATCATCCTGCCTTGGTGTATATATTTGCTTTACGTTACGTTGCTTTCTGCCAGCGTGAGTGCGGGCGTGTGGTGCGCCTACTCCGTGCATCTCCAGGGCTAAAACACCAGCTACTCACCTGTGAGGTAGTCCGTCATTGGAAGAAAATCGAAGGGGGCGGTGATTAAAGATGTTACGTCAGTAACTCTCATCTGAGTCGGTGGAGAAATTCTGGATTATAGCCTTCCTTACAGAATTTGATAGCTGGAAGTGCTTTAAGGATAAGTTGATGAAATTGGTAAAATACAAATTAAATGTCAGCAATGCACAGATCATCTTATCAAAAGACGAACATTTCGTGTTGAAGGCAGCTCTGGGTGCGGTCAACAGCACAATCTAGGCTGTTGTGGGTTGAGAAGGACTGAACCCACGGACCTAAAGATAGTGTGGACTTAGGGTGGGATAGGAGGGCAGTGGAATCTTGTCATCTCAACCCAATAATCTCTGATATTGCAGGCTTTCATGTCTTAGAGCGTGTGCGTGTTTTGTGCTTTACCTTTTGGTGAGAGGCTAGGGGACGTCTGAGGAAAAAGTAACCTGAGTTTTTCAACCTAAGAGAAAATAGAGGCTAAGTTTTGTTTCAACTGTAAGAAAGTAGACTTAGATAAGAGGGAATTTAGTCTTATCACACTCATCACCATTATTTCCTTTATATAAAAACAATTATGAATGTGATTAGGGCTGAAACTGGGGGTGTTAGGGTGAATACTACAGCTGGGAAGAATATGGACAGTAATTGAAGGGGCCTGCTTTCAAATTCCACCATATTTCGCCACGGCTACTTTCTGTGTAACTTCGACAAATTTTTTCGCCACATATGTGAATACCTAGCTGATAGGGTAGAGGTAAGAATTCAGAGAAATGTTAACGTGAGGTCTGTAGCCCACAGTGGGCATTCAGTAAGTGGTAGATGATATTGTGATGAAGACTGTTAGAACAATTTCAGTGAAAGTTTGGCAGACTTTGCCTTCCTAAATGCATACTGAGACTGCGCAGTATGAAGCAAATTTTTCCTTGCATTGTATACTGGCCGTGGCTGTGGTTTTTCTCAGATTTTTTAACTTCATCATTAACGTACGAATAATTTATATGTAAAAATTTCTTTCTTTTTTTTTAAAAAAATTTTAACATTTATTTATTTTTGAGAGAGAGAGAGAAAGCGAGCGAGCCAGAGTGTGAGTGGGGGAGGGGCAGAGAGAGAGGGAGACCCAAAATCCAAAGCAGGCTCTAGGCTCCAAGTAGTCTGCACAGAATCTGACGCGGGGCTCCAACTGATGAGCCGTGAGATCATGACCTGAACCAAAGTTGAGTGCTTAACCGACTGAGCCACCTAGGCCTCCCAATATGTAAAAATTTCTTAAGCAGATGCCTTGCGTTTTATTTTCCATGCTTCCATAGTAATTTATAAAACATTTTTCAACTGTTACGGGAAAGACTTCATGTAGACCAAAAGATTTAAGCATATGAAAAGAAAATGTGAAACATCCAAGTTAATGTTCTGTCATTTGGGAAACCACTCTTTTCCACATTAACTGATGTGACTTAAAAACTTCTAATAGTGGTCAAAATAAATGTTCTTGTTGTTATACCACAAGTACATGCCTTCCCTCATTTCATTGTTTTGGGGATTAGTTAATGGGTTCAATACCTGTTGAAATTGTATATATTCCATTTCCCTTGACCAGGGAGAGGCAAGAAATCTATTGAAAATACATGTAAATTTTGGTTGGTCATTCTCCAATGGGGATTGTTTTAAGAGTTGGCCACAAATCAGAGCCCCTGTGAAGAAATAATGGGGTCTGGTAGGTGGAAGACATGGAATGCTTTTTCTCATTTTGCTCAGCCAAGCTAGCTGAGAGCTATAAACATTAGCCTCAACTGCTGGCCTTTGGTAGTTAAAACCTGGGACTAAACCAATGCAGGGTTCCACCTTCAACATTGTGAAAATGATGAACAGAAAGAATAGAGGATTGCCCTGTGCCCTGATAGACTGAGAATTAGACCCATGTGGTGGCCAGTCATAAGAGAATTGGAAGCTCTTTCAAAACTTTAAATCCTTTAGGGGCGCCTGGGTGGCTCAGTGGGTTAAGCATCCGACTTTGGCTCAGGTCACGATCTCACGGTTTGTGAGTTCGAGCCCCGTGTCAGACTCTGTGCTGACAGCCTGGAGCCTGCTCTGGATTCTGTGTCTCCGTCTCTGCCCCTCCCCTGCTCTCTCTCTCTCTCTCTTTCTCAAAAATAAATAAATGTTAAAAAAAAAAAAAAAAGACTTTAAAATCGGAAGTTAGGAAAATGTTCCACTATGAACAGAGTGCGTGCATGGCGACTGGGAGCTTCTGTGGAAAAGAGCAGAGGACTTATATGTCCATTCTCTTTTAATTCCATTATCAACAGATTTACAGCCACTTTGTTTTTCATTTTATGGCTTATTTTGTCTGAGGAATCAATTACTGACAGGGTTGGCAGTGGTAAATTAATGTGCCAAAGATGTACCCTCCCTCAAAGCATTGTGCGAGTTTCCTCTTTCTGAGCCTTCTCTTTGTCTCCCTGTTCTGCCTTTTCTTTTGGATTTCTGTCCTTTGTTTCTGAGATCCTGACATTGTGGCATTGCAGAGCACAGGGTTAACAGGAGGAAACATGAGCATGAGCGGGCTCTGCGTCTAACCCCCTGTGTGATTTTAGGAATAGTTTTATTTATTTGGGCCTTCCACTTGCTTTCTTACTTGGTGATTGTTGGCCTTCCTCCCTTTTAGCATGTAAGCTTCACAAGTCCAGGGATCCCGCACAGCCTGTGCATCCCTGGGTCTCTAGTTCCTTGAAAGGTGGTCTAGCACATAAGAGGCATTTTTCAAACTTTGGCTGGCTGGCGTCATTTTTATTTTGTAGAGGGGGAGGGGCAAGGAAAATGTTTGAGGATCTCTGAGGTTCTTTTCTGATCTAAATTAGATGATTCACCTCTACTGTTCATATTATTCCTTAAAAAGGAGACCCAAGTGAGAATGTAGCTAAGTTTCCATAAGCAATCATTACCAAAATGGTGTGACCTACTCCTTTGGTATTTAGCATTCTATTGACTAAAATGCTGACTAGAATACTATGTGTTACTTCTATAGAAAAATGATAGTTGATTTTTCTTTCTCTTTTTAAGATAGTATTTGTATTTATTTTTTTTAAGTGTATTTAGTGTTAATGTTTATTTGAGAGAGTGCATGTTCTTGTGCAAATGCGTGGGGGAGGGGCAGAGAGGGAGAGACAGAATTCTCACCCAGGCACCAGGCCATCACCCTGACACAGGCTGGGCTCAATCTCAACGAAGTGTGAGATGACCTGAGCCAAAATCAAGAATCAGATGCTTAACCGACTGAGCCACCCAGGCGTCCCAAAAGATTTTATTTTTACATAATCTCCATACCCAACATAGGGCTCAAACTCACAACTCTGAGATTAAGAGTCACATACCTTACAGATTGAGCCAGGCAGATGCCCTGATTTTCATAACAATAATATTGAGACAGTGTCACATGTAGAAATGACTTCTGAATCATTAATAAGGATTAAATTATGCACATTATATTTAACTTCATTGCACAATTATTTTTTTTTTTTAAATTAGTAGCCCACATTTGTCATACGTAACAACTGTTTTTGGAAAAACACCTTTGCTCCATTTGTTGGGTACAGAAGCTTATTAAGGTTAGGTGGATTTTATATTCCTGCACACTCTGAAATCCATCTGGTTTATTAATTTAGATTTACATTAATAATATAGTTCTTTTGCTCTGTGATAAATATGATCCGAGTATCATCCCAGATTCTTAATCCTCGTGCTGTAGAACCCAATGGTGGATTGGTGATGCATTTGTAAACGTAATACACAAAATTCAAAGATACACTCTAGAATAATCCTCCTATGTGTCCATGGGCATGAGTGTGTCTGAGACACGGGAGTGGAGAGATGTGATTGGCTCTGTCTTCCGTGCAGATCCATGGAGATGGCCTGGGCTGAAAAAAAACAGTGACTACCTACAGATTCCTGTAGTGATACATTTATTAATATATTAAAATCATCTCGGTTTGGCACAGATAACACCATCAGATCTCTACTTACTGTTTGTCTTCTGACAAATATTCTGTTCCTTAAAATAGCATTTCCATTTAGTGTGAAATACTCATTTGGTCCATTTTACTTATTGAAATTCTGTGATAATTGTTCTCACTTCTCTAGTGTGCTTATGTGCCATACAGATATTGGGGAAGATTAGAGTTGATTTTTGATCTTCAGATGTGGTTTCTTTTTCATATTTAGGTTGGTGACATGCAACAAAATATGATAGAAAAGGCACAGCATTTCTATAGTACTTGGGTATGAACCTTGACCCCCCCATAGGTTAAGTTACTTAATTGCTCCTAGAGGTACTTCACCTCGAATTTAGGACTGTGATGTTGCCAGAACAGTTAAGTTCTGTGCTGAGGACTTTACAAGCTATTAAATGATATACAGATCACAGGAGTTGTTACTGTCACCTTTAATTGTTACACCAAACTGATCACTTTGCCATTTTGCCTTTAGCATCAGTGCCCAGGGCTTTATTTCTGCGTGGAGAAGAGGCGTCTTGGCCATGAGCAGTATCTTGAGATCTCAGCTCTTTCTAAGCAAGGACCTCTCTATCCCTGTGGGATCCTCAGGTGGGGCAGTGAGTGTGGTAAGATAGAGCTAGACTTGGTTCTGCAGCTCCTAAGATGTTTCTCACAGCTTGTTGGGCATCCTTTTTATAAAACCTGAAAGGTCTTAATTTACTACCAGTGTCCCCTCAACTACAGCAATTACAGGCTTTACTGAAGGTGATGGGTTAAAGAGATGCTACAGACGACATACCTGTTTCCATCATCCTCTCCAGCTCTCGGGTTTAGTTATAAATCACTGGGTAGTTAACCCAGATAGAGTTAGGTGTGTTTAGTAAAGAACTGAAAGTTGATTTTACTTATATGTATGTGCCTTAGTGGCGTTTTTGCGAGATTAAAGATTTACATATGTGTGACTAGCTTGGCCTGTTCCTGTGTGTATAAAGGTGTTGGCATACTGAAAACGGGCAGAAGGGCGGTTACTATTTATGCCAGTATCTTCTTATGCTGATCACCTCTGGAGCAGGCCTGTGCGCAAGATTCATGCCCAGAAAAGGACAAATGCCACATAATGCCTTCAGCTTGTGATCCCCTATATAGCAACCTCAGATTTGTATCTGGATCTAACCATTTCCGGCTTAGCCTATACCTAGCTGTTGCATGGAGTTGGCCATGTGGGTTAAAAATTAAGCGCTGGGGCGCCTGCGTGGTTCAGTCAGTTAAGTGTCTGACTCTTGATTTTGGCTCAGGTTGTGGTCTCGTGGCTCATGGAATCGAGCCCCACATGGGGCTCTGCACTGACAGCACAGAGCCTGCTTGAGATTCTCTCTGTCGCTCTCTCTCTGTCCCTGCCCTGCTCAAGTGTGCTCTAAATAAATAAATAAGCAAGCACCAATGGAAAACGTAAGATTTATAGATACAACTGAGTGTATAGGTAAAAATGGGGAGTTTTTGTTTATTCATGAATCACCCTTATTTCTTAAAACCTTTGGTTTGGTTACTGGTAAAGCAGATGAAATTGGTTGTTTACTTACCTTTGACAAGAACTGTTTGAGAAAAATAATTGGAACTTTTCTTGATTCAGGGGAGAATATTTATTATCAATCTATAACTATTCTGCAGAACAATCTTAAGACGTTATTGAAAGGGTTTTTAGAAACCTAGAAACATCACCAGTGATTCATTTTTCCTTTTGGCTACAAAACCAAGAGTGCTGTATGTCAAAAGGATCTGGTGCTAAACCTGGAGGGTTTATTGTCTAAAGTACAATGATGATGGAATGTGGGAAGGAGCAAATAACATTTCATCAGTGTTAGCCATTACAGATAGGAGAAGGGAAAATGAGAAGTAGGGTTTGGTGTTTTCAACCACAGCTGTAATCTTTAAATTTGAAAAGACAGGAAAAAGTAAGTCAGGAGATTTGGGCAATATGTTCGATTCTGCCACCGTTTTTAAGTCCAGTAACTTAACTTCATCTATAAAATAGAACAACACCTTGCTCCTATAACCCTGTGCTCAGTTACTCTTTGAATGTTCCTTTATTCCAGTTTTCACTTTCTTCTAATGGCACTTGGGTGATGAAGGGGGTAGTTTCCACCAGGGTACCAAGAAGGGGATGGGCTAGGGAAGGGATGGTCATTAGGTTTCAGGTCTCTTGTCTTCCATGAAGAACAGACCTGCTTTTCCTCTTTTATGTTGTTCACTATATTAGAAAATGCAGAGTGAGGGGTTAGTGCAAGAAGGAAACGTGAGAACAAAAGTAACACTTTTGTACTCCTGGTTGGTGATGAATAAAATTCCTCAGCTGCATTTGCAATGAAAGTAGAACTTACATTGGAAATGTGTAATTTTTTGTGCCTTTCTTTTGGTAAAAATCACATTTATTCAGAATAAGAGGTTCAGGAATGACAAGTGGGGAATTAACTGGGTTTAGATTAACTGAGATTTTAGAGTAGGATGTCAGATATTTACCTGAATTAAGGGGAAAATTTGATAGTGGATGTGTAAATAAGTCCTGCTAGACCTCAAGTCTAAGCAGAGAAATCCTTCTCTTTCCTTCTCTTTTCTCCTTCTCTTTTCTTCTTCTCTTTTCCCTTCGATTCCCTCCCCCTCCCCCACTCCTTCCCTTCATCCTCTCCCCTCCCCTCCCCTCTCTTCTCTTCTCAGCCAACATTTATTGAAAACCTCCTGTGTGCCTAGGCGTCCTTGGGGGACTTACAGTTGGGCGCAAGAGACAGATCTGTACACAACCTATGCTACAGGACAGAGGTGCTGGTGGACGGGTGGACCCCGGTCTGGTTGGGAGAAGCCTAGACTGTTTGCCTGCTCATTCCTCTTTCCATGCAAGTGTTGTGTACTATTTGGACTTTTCTTCTCCTTGTTCACTGCTTGCCTGCTTAGTTTTAGCTGAGACTTCTTTCCTTCCTGGAATGGCCTGGGAGCCCACTTCAGGTATGTCGGCGGCAGTTAGGAATTGGTTTGGAGCCTGAGTTTCACAAAATTGTTGGGTCCTAGTTTTCTGTGTGTGGTCAGCTTAGTGCTCTGGCCACTGCAGCAGACTGGCTGCCCGGCCTCACACCCGGCCTGCATGCGTGTGGGTTCATGTGTGTCCGCGGGCCGTCCGCGCTGCCTGCTTCCTGGATCATCCTTGGCCACCTGGAACAGCCTTTGAAATGTTTTCTTTTGTTTCCTACCACGTAAGCTCTTGAGTGTTGTTGCTTGCAACCCAGAAGTAGAAGGGAGAGGGTTGTAGAAACTGAGGCGTTAACAAAAATTTCCCGTGGAGCATTTTATTTCAGTAAGGGGGACTTACCTTCTTTCTCTGTTAGCTATGAGAAAAGACTCTCACGATGTAAGTGTTATCACGAGACGCATTTTAGCGCCTGCGACTCAAAATCGGTCCCTTTCTTCCCTCTTAGGTCTCTGACCTTAGGCCGGTTTGCTGACCCTTTCCTGAGCTTCCTCCTCCTCTTAATCTCCAACGTGGGAATAACTGGATATGCCTCCCAGGGTTGGTGGGAGGATTAATAGTAGTAATGGCTAGGTAGGAGTTTTCTGTTATGTACCCATTACTGTTCCAGGACCTTAACATGCGTTGCCTTATTTCAGATAGAGGGTATTAGAGCAGCAAGTAGTCAATACAGTATATGCTGGTTTGTCTTGAGTCTTTTCACATCTCTTAATAACCCAACTGTTCTATTTGCTGCGGTTCATTATCTACATCTTTGTTTCTCAGCATTCCTAACTTCTGTATAGTTCTCCACATAACGAAAACTTTGGAGTACAGATCCAAGTGAGAATCTGGTTCTGCAGCCGAACCGGTTCTACATTTTAATCATGCTGTGCCTTGTTTTCCTCGTGTGCGGCAGGGATGCTCATATCTAATTCTGCAGGAGTGAAGGAAGTGAGATGAAACAATCCATGTCAGGGAGCTGGCAGACCGAGGCACTGGGCTGTGGGTTTCTTTCTCTTCTCCCTCCGCAGGCTGCCCCCTGGCACACCCCGCTCTTGCCCTTGCCTCCACACTGTATCATTCTGTGTTAATGATTCCCTCGGTCATACTTTTAAAAACACTTGTGCAAATAGGACAAAGGTTCTCCCTGTTGTGAACACCTTGTTCTCTAGCCTCTCATCCTTGTGTCTAGGCCACAGGTTAGCAAGAATACTAGGCACGTAGAAGTTTCTCGGTGAATGTCTATCGAGCAGAATAAATGACGTGGTTGAGAATCCAACCAGCTCGTATTTGCCGTCAGGCTCTGATAGGTGGTGTGTTTATTTGCTGGGGCTGCCATAACAGACCACCCAGACTGGGTTGCTTAGACAACAGGAATTATTTCCTCACCGTTCTGGAGGCTTACAAGTTTGGTTTCTTCTCAGGTTTCCCTCCTTGGCTTGTAGGTGACCATCTTCTTTCGGTGTTCTCACATGGTTTTCTCTCTGCGTGTTTGCCCTAATTTGCTCCTCTTACAGCAGTACCAGTCATATTGGATTAGGGCCAGCCCATAGGACCTCATTTTACCTGAATTACCTCTTTAAAGTCCCTGTCTCCAGAGAGTCACATGCCAAGCTCCTGGGGAGTTAGGACTTCAGTGTACAAATCAGTGAAAGGGAGGGAGTGCACAATTCAGCCCATAGAGAAACTAGCACAATGATCTTTTCTAAGGGTCTGTGCTTCTCGGGAAAAGATATGTAAGTGACTACTCTGTTGAGTCACAGAGCTAGGAAAAAAAAATCTAGATGAAGAATACTAGATTTTTTAAAGAGTTGAGTGATGTTTGAAAATTTGTGACTTTGGAAAAAGCAGTAGTGCGTTCTGATTTCTGAATAGCACTTATGGGACTTAGTGTAATTTTTCTCTTTATATTATTCTTAGACGATAGACATGAATCCTACCAATTTTTTCTTCCACTTTTGAACATCCAGTGCTTCGCTCTTAGTATGTGTTAGGAAGCGATTGTTGAATTGAATACAGGGGATTTGTCTGTGTCCGGACAATGTCACAATTTCATTCACTATAAAAGCAAATGAATCTGTCCGTTTGATTGTCACTTGTGAAGGCGCATTTTATTGTCTCAGGGTTTTTGGACTGAACTCTTTCTAATATCTGAATTCTTCTCTAGTTATATTTCTTTATGAACCAAATTTTTAAACAAAGAATGGTATTACCACCATTTCCTCAGTTGTTTATTATTTTGTGCATTGTTATTGCTCCTTGGACTTTCTCACTCTCTGGGGGAACATAGGCAGAACTTCCTTATCCAGACTAAATTTGTTAATTAAATGCATTGCAGTTTGTGTTACAGAAGAACAATGAACAAAATATTCACCATATAGTTTTTACTTTGACTTGTGTTTCTGGTTATTTGAGAATTAATATTTCATTTCTTGAAAATATTTTTAATGGTGAGGTAGGCCTTGACTTTAGGTAAGGGATCAGGTTTCTGAAAGCGTCCCATTACTCATATACATGTAAATAGATGTCTTTCACAAATCCCACAGAATAATTTAAGATAATTAAAAATGGGGCTGTGAAACGATTTTCATACATGCAGGCAATTTGTGGTTTCGAAGGCTACTTGGTTTTCTAACTAGAAACGTATTTTTTTTTTGTTTTGTGAAGGGTAATTTATACATCAAATTTACTAATTTTTTGAATTAGTAGTGATACTTATTCTTACAAAATACGGTGGTAAAAAGACCATCTTTTAGTTGTCTTGTATTTTTGTTTTTCTTCCCCCTACTAGAATTCTTATCTTTGTTAGTGCTTCTTGTTCAACTCTTTAATGCTTTATTTTAACAAGTCAAAAATCATGATAAAATGAAAATAATTTCTTTTCACTATAACTGCTCCTGTTTACAAGCCCACTGTTCTTCATATTAAGTGAGGGCCCTGTTCCTGGTTTTACTACCTCGGTTGAGTCTGTGGGGCTGGTTGACCTTTGGGAGTATTACAATAATGAAAATAATGAATGTTGCAAGTTTCAAGAAAACAAATACTTTGCTTCTGTGAACCTTCCAGTGTCTAGCACAGGATTGAATAAAGGTTCTGTGAAAGAGGAACATCCGGAGTATGCCTTACTTTTGTCTTAATAGCCAGTGGCAGAGTGGGGGAGAAAGAAGATACTATAGAATAATGCATGTTTATATCAGATAGAAAGAAAAATCTGTACTTGTACAAAAATTGTACAAAGTGTACTACCAAATGTTATTTTAGATAATACAGAAGATGCTAACGTATGTTACAATTTCCAATGTCACAGTTTTAAGCATCATTTCACATCTACCTGTAAATCGACAGCCATGCCTTCATAAATAAGGTTAATGTAATTAGCTTGCTAGAACCCAGAAGAGGTTACATTTATTTAAAAAAATACATAAAAACCCATGTCTGAGGATGACTCAGAATCTTAATTTTAAGGAGTTAATATTGTTTTCTTAATGAACTGTTAACATGACCGTTAATTCTGAAACTATTACATTAATTAGTTCATTAATAAACATAAAGATTTTTGTTTTCTTAACATGAAGACTAATGGCCATTGATTCAAACGAGACCTATCTTATACACCCAAGTACAGACTAATGTTGATAAACTTGCCATTTAAAAAAAATTTTTTTTTAATGTTTGTTTATTTTTGAGAGAGAGAGAGAGAGAGACAGAGTACAAGTGGGAGAGGGGCAGAGAGGGGGTGGTGGGGATACACAGAATCAGAAGCAGGATCGAGGCTCTCAGCTGTCAGCACAGAGCCCGATGCAGGGCTCGAACCCACAAACCGTGAGATCATGACCTGAGCCGAAGTGGGATGCTTATCCAACTGAGCCACCCAGGTGCCCCTAAACTTGCCATTCTGTATCAAGCAGTGTTTTTAAAAAAACAAAGCTTTCACTGTAAATTTTTTTTATTAGAATGTTTTAGACATGATTTAAGTCATTTTATTTTGGCCTGTAATCAGCCTCCTGAGGTATAATGAGAAATCCATTCCAAAATACAAGTTTAATTTTCAGTGTATGTATGTATGTATGTATGTATGTATGTATTTAGCAAACATCCTACCAGTGTGTGCCTGATTGTCTTAAATACTTGATTAGAGCAGCTAGTCTCTTTGGCCCTGAAAGTCCCCTTCCTTGCATGGCCCTGACCCAAGGGCCTTTCTGTCCGCTGTCGCAATAGTACTAATTCTTTCAGGTCCCCGAAGCCCCCCTGATCCTGCCTTTCCCTGTGCTTTTCTCTGTACTCCTCAGCTTTCCCGCTTGATTATAGTATCTGTTGGGTTATTTCTTAGCTTGCATCTCAACAAAAGTGTTTCATTTTAAACACTTTAAAGCAGGTAGCATGGAGTTGGCCAAACGGGCAGTTAACATTGTCATTGAACAGCCTTAGCCGCCTGCCTTGGTGGAACTTGGAAGGCTTTGGAGAAAGTATGGACAGAGTGTTGATGGGCTCACTATGCTCACGGCAGGTCCCCGTCATAGTATCTGCCTCCACCACACCCATTACGTTGTCAGGATGTCTTGGGAGCACAGGTGTCCATCTTGATTTTGGTATTGTTCAAGTTTTTTACTGTTTGGAATCCCCCCATTTCATCAGTGTCCTTGGTGTCCCAGACTAAATGAAACTTTGGTACTCTTAGGGCGTCTGAAGTTAATGTTCTGCCCTTGTACAAATGGAATGGTCATGCTAAAGCCATAATGAGTCCAGTGCCATCAGGCCAATCTGGAAAGCTGTGCCCTGTGAAGCACATTTGTTACTCAGAAATCTCTTCTTTCTGGAAAACCACTGAGCCATTAGTTACATTCAAAGTCATTCCTCACATCAACTTAATCACAAATTAAATTCACTGTCTTCGGTGAAGTCTTCAGAAGTCTTCGTGTCTTCTTGGAAAGTGTTATGAGACAAACAGGATTTATGATCAAGCTGTTGATCTCTCTGAAGAGTTTTGTGTAATCAGAATCACGTGGTTGATGAAAAGTTTACTTTCATACATTTTCATTGTCAAATGTTACTATTTCTAAAACTCATTTAGCTGGTTGAATTAGAGAAGCAGAATTCAACATGCACTAATTTTTTTTTTTTCCCTCATGAGGAGAGAAAGTTAAATTAAGGGAAATAATTAAATATTGTATATATTCACAGGATGTTTGCTGATAATACACACGAAACTCTTTCTTTCTGCTGTTTTCTCTAGGTGATTGAAGACAATACTGGAGTCCGCCGGGTGGTGGTCACACCCCAGTCTCCTGAGTGTTACCCCCCAAGCTACCCCTCGGCCATGTCTCCAACCCATCACCTACCCCCCTACCTGACTCACCACCCCCATTTTATTCATAACTCACACACGGCTTACTACCCACCTGTTACTGGACCTGGAGATATGCCGCCTCAGTTTTTCCCTCAGCATCATATTCCCCCTACAATATACGGCGAGCAAGGTGAGTAGATTGCTGCTGGCATCGGGAACTGTTGAAACTGGTTACAACACAGAAGTAGCTTAGGAGAACCAGAGAGCCAGCCCTTTGTTTCTTCTGGAAGGAGCACAGTAGGAGAGGATCCACCTGCTGTAGAAAGCTCATGGGAAACTCCTAGCTCCCTTTGTCCCGAAGCGTGTCTTGAAAAGGTTACTTTGTGGGGGACAGCTCTTTCTATTTTCCAAAATTCAGCCCCCATCCTTCCACCCCACAAAAAGCAGGGAGTGGGGTAGCCACATCTTAGTTTAGTAAGAAATAAGTGATCTGTCATATGTTCCTGTGTTCCGTTTACATATTTTTAAGTGACAGTGCCCTTAGGTGGAACTGCATTATTTCTAGAAGTAGAAATGGTCTAGAAGTAGAAGAGAAGTTAAGTGTTTTGTGCCCAATTTCCAACGATAGAAGACTCTGAGGTCTCAGTAATCTTTCTGATTCCTGGATGCTCTAGGTTGCAATCTTGGTAGAACTCAGAATCTCCTCCGTGTGGTCCTCCTGCAGCCTGTTTTTACGTGAAGAGTAACCATTTGCGTGGCCACACTTTCACTGGTTGTTAGCCAGATATTCACCTTGAAATGGGGGAGTCTCACACATTATGTCTTTGTAGTTTTGGCATTGGTGTTGGTTTAGTCTAAAGCCTTTTTCTATCAAAGTGGATACTAAGAAACCAGGTAAGTGAGGGTAAAAATCAGACTTAAATGTCTAAGACTTTGCAAAGTGATTTTCTTCTAGGAATTGAAGCCTTTTATTCCTTCAAACATATTTTTACATTGGTTCAAATATGAGAATTGCTGTTATGCTATTGAGTTTTAGAGTAAGTTATCCCCTGACTTTCTCTCATCAATTATATATGTATATATCAATGAAAAAAATTTTATTAATAAAAAGCAGACTGTCCTCTAACTTAGGGATAGAATTGCATTTTGTTGTTGTTTTAGGTTTTTTTGTTTGTTTTAGTAGAAAGAAATTTAGTATAATTCGCAGGAATCAAGTGCTATCGTAAGTGGGGTGTGGAGAGGTGATAGCATCTGTAACTTTGTATCCTGCCCACGGACATCACACCCCAAAACATCAGACTAGTGAGGAGATGCCATGAAAACATTTGGATAAAATCCCCCCAAATTAAGTGAATTGTCATTTTAAAAAAACCCAAAAAGTATTCAGTGCTTTGACACAATGTACATTAAGTATTTGAGCATTGTCAGAGTTTTCTGATTTGCTCTGAGCTTAACGACCAGGAGCCTTGGTGACTGATCGCTTGGTGAAGAGTTGTGTGCCCTGCCTTGTGTCAGCAGTGTGTTACTAGGAAGCCACATAGTTACTGTTTTGTAAATGATGTCTTCTGGAATTTTAGATAATAGTTTGATTTAAATGGTCATTAGAATTTAGAAAAAAAATTGTGTCTAGGCTTCAGGAAAAAAAAGAGGGGGTGGCGCCTAGGTGGCTCAGTTGGTTGAGCGTCTGACTCCTGCTTAGGTCATGATCTCCTGGTTCATGAGTTTGAGTCACTTGTCAGGCTGGCTCTGTGTTGACAGCTGGGATCCTGGAGCCTGCTTCGGGTTCTGTCTCTCTGTCTCTCTCTCTTTGTGCCCCTCCCCCTCTCATGTTCGCGCTCTCTCTCTCTCTCTCTCTCTCTCAAAATGAAATTAACTTAAAAAAAATTGTGTCTTCACTTCATAGGGTATTTTGGTTTAATTTCATTATAATAACTTATAACGATAACATACAAATGCAAGTGCCTCATTGATTTCATATTAAAGAAAGCAAAAAACAAAATCCCTTTGCTTTATAGATATAAAGCCATATATATATTCCCTTACCTTCCTTTTCAATGTGCATATCTAAAAGCAACTTAAACATTTAATTTCCTAAACCATAGGAGTAAAGTCTTCAACGTGCTTTAAAAGATTGTTTTGTTAGTGTCCATGGTTAATATCTTAAATCTCAAGTGTGATGCATTGTGATAGTTAAAAAACATTTACCATCCTTTTTGTATAGTTGGGTATAATTTATTCGGGCATAGGGTTCTATTTGTTTTTTTTTTTTTTTCTTCACATTTTCTAGTGCAAATTAATTATCTTGCAAAGATTTGCTTTTTAAAGATCTTTCTTAAGCTATGGGAACAGAAAAAAAATGAAGAGCAAAGCCTTGCCATTGAACACTTGAAACATCGGTTGGGTGTTATGTAGGGTGACGGTACAGTCCTGGTATGCTTAGGATAGTCCTGGTTTCAGTCTCTTGTCTGGAGACATGATTAGGAATGCCAGGGGCGCCTGGGTGGCTCAGCCCCTTGGGTGTCTGACTCTTGGTTTCAGCTCAGGTCATGATCACACTGTTTGTGAGTTCAATCTCTGGGATTCTTTGTCCTTGTCTCTCTGTCCCTCCCCCTGTGCATGCATGCATACACTCTCTTTTTCTCTCAGAATAAATAAAAAAGAAAAAGAAATGCTACCTTTCCACTCTCAGAAGTATTCAGTTTGGATGCTAATTTATTTGGTCATTCTGTGGCTATGGGGCCCTTTTCTATTGTAAACATTTAAGGAACCAATCTCTGTGGTATATATTGTCATTTTTATTGATGGCCTAAATTTAATTTTTAATTGATTTAACATTTTTTACTTAAAATGTTTTCTCCTAAGATCATGAAATTATTTTGTAGACTCCCATTCTTTTTTTGAGCCACCTACAAAAATACACATAGTGAAGCCAGGTGACATTTTCGACTCAGTTTGTTTTGCCTCTTGATTACTCCAGAATAGAAGTTTGAGACCACAGCTTACTATGTGTGGCACCAGGCTGCAGAGATGGCCTGTATTTACCACTACGATTTCTCCTTAAACGTTTCCCCTGATTCTTTGAGCTCTGAGTATTTTTAGTGGAAATTTTTCATCTCATCGTGTTAGTAAGTTTTAGTCAAATGTTGGCTCTTTTATTTTTTATGTATTAAAAAAAATGGTTTTTTGAACATTTATTATTTTTTGAGAAAGAGACAGAGCATCAGCAGGGGAGGAGCAGAGAGAGAGAGGGAGACACAGAATCTGAAGCAGGCTCCAGGCTTCGAGCTGTCAGCACAGAGCCTGACTCGGGGGCTCAAACTCATAAAACGTGAGATCATGATCTGAGCTGAAAGTTGGACGCTTGACTGACTGAGCCACCCAGGTGCCCTAAATGTTGGCTCTTTTAGATGCCACAAATAACTCTTTAGATTCTGGTTGTTACACTCTTTCGAGTAGAAATGCTATTTTGTCTATAATGATGAGTATATTTTTAAGTGTCTTGATTCTAAGGACATGTTTATGGGGGTATTTTGGGTTTTTTTCTGACTTTTTTTTTGGTATGCTGCAACTAAAAACATTTTGACAGTGATTTTGACAAAACAGAATGAAATTTGTTAATAAATTCAGCTAGATTATGAACTCTTTATGAACAGCAGCTTTGTCTTCTTCAGCATTTTCCATAATTTCTGGAACATTCATTAACACACTGTACAGTTTTTAATGATCATTCCTTGATTCGTCAGAAATGAGTGGGAATATTTTATTTTTATTTTAGTTCATTTATTCTTTTAAGTTTATTTATGCATTTTTGAGAGAGAGAAAGAAAGAGAGAGAAAGAGGGGAGGGGGAGGTGGGGAGAGGGAGAGAATCCCAATCAGGCTGTGCACTGTCAATGCAGAGCAGGACACAGGGCTCAAACTCAAGAACTATGAGCTCATGACCTGAGCCGAAAGCAAGAGTCAGATGTGTCTGAGCCACCCAAGTGCCCCAAATTGGGAATATTTTAAGCATGTATTTTATTTGTACATATATAATTTTAAAGGTATTTACTATGGTAATATTTTAAACTTCATCATTCAGGACTCAGGTTATTTGACCTGTTAGAATTTATTATCGAAACTGTAGACTGAGCGTGCATTTGTCATAACCCTCCATTTCAGAAATTATACCACTCTATGGAATGTCAAGCTACATCACCCGGGAAGACCAGTACAGCAAGCCTCCACACAAAAAACTGAAAGACCGCCAGATTGACCGCCAGAACCGCCTCAACAGTCCTCCTTCTTCTATCTACAAAAGCAACTGCACAACTGTGTACAACGGCTACGGGAAGGGCCACAGCGCCGGGGGTGGTGGAGGCAGTGGAGGCGGCAGTGGTGGTGGGCCAGGAATCAAGAAGACAGAGCGGCGAGCAAGAAGCAGTCCAAAGTCGAACGATGCAGATTTGCAAGGTAACGTGCAAAGATGTTTGCCATAAAGCATAAAACCATGGACACCTGGACATCCTAAAAGAAACGTCTTTTACATAACAATGTCATTTCACGGTGGTTGGTCTTCCTACTAGGAATGACTGGTTAGACCTTCTGCGATCAGCAGAATGTTGGATCCTCTCTTTTATTACTACTTTACGGCAGAAATACGTGTTGGTCACAGGTGCCATGTGACGTTCTACGTACTCTCAGTAACAAGTATCTGAACTTGGTTCACTGCAAGGAGACAGGCGGGGAGGAGATCCATAGGAAAACAGTCTTTCTAAGAAGTTGAGGGCTGGTTTAAATCTGAACAGTATAATACTTTATAAAACCAGACGTCATTCCTTGGCTCTGTAGTGAAATTTATCATTGCGGAACAGTAATCTATTTCTTGGTTTCAGGCCTCAATTCTTGTTTAATGCCACCTTTGCATCCTGAATAAAGTACTCCTATCCCAAGAATGAGGTGGAAGAAATAAGGTTGCTACATAGGAGACATCTGCTCAAAAGGACATGTTTGTGTGTGTGTGTGTGTGTGTGTGTGTGTGTGTGTGGTTTTGTTTTGGTTTTTGTTTTCGTAGATTAGTCTTGTGGCTGTAGATCAGTTAATTTGGGGAGGAATGTATATGTGCTTTAAATGAAGTTTTTAGCCAAGATTTAGAAACAACCTATTTTGATGCCAAAGGAGTTAAAAACAGGCTCTGTATACAGTCACGTAGAGAAGGCTGACTTAACTGAAGCACAGTAAGGTGTCGTTTTGAAACAGCCAGGTGAGTTAACAAATATAAATATGTGAAGGCATGAGCAGCTATAAAAGACAAGATCAGAAGTGATTATAGCACTCATTAAATATACTCCTTCCTTTTACCAGACCTTATCTAGGTGTGTGTGAGAATGTGTTTGTGAATGAAAAAGACAGAAGTTGGGTATGTTTGATTGTGTACGGAAGACTGGACTCTTTTGGGGCCAACGACATGTAGGTTGGACCAGACGTTGGCATCAGCGTTTCCCCCCATTTTATTTATGAGTGAATTATAGCATTAAAAAGAGGAATAGTAAGGTATAGTAAAAAGTGAATAATAATTTCTCTGAGTAAAGTGTTATTCTTCTAATTTTATCTTTGATTCTTTTCTATATTTTCCAAGTTTCATGTAGTTATCATGTGTTATTCTTAGTCATTAAAGTGTAAGCAAGTATATAAAAGAAACCCAAAGTTTAAGAGGCCTTTAAATAGCTTTTTAGGTATAGTCCTATTTCTGCCATATAAAGTAATTTTTAGTCAACTGATACTACAATTTCTAAGTTTGAAATTAGATTACAATCAATGTTAGAATTTTTAACCAGGGGCATATAAGGGAATTCAAACAAAAAATTAGAAATAAGTTTTTCTAAGGAGAGTTTTAGTTTATAAAAAAGAGAAGAAGAATGTATAAGCAGTCTTCAGAGAGTGTAAGGAGGTTTGAACTTCCTTGATTACACGATTCATTCTCTAATAAGTTTTGCCCTGCCTTATACCAAAAGAGATTTAAGACAGGTGACATAGATATATATAATAGAGTCAGATAGAATAAATTTGAGTAAAGATCTAAGGGGCAAAGAGATAAAGGAAGGAAAATAAGATGCGTCAGGGTTGAAGTTAGGAAATAAAACTAATGTAATTATGGATCAACTATGGCAAAAATAAGTTATCTTCCTTCTATGTGCAGTTATTTTGTATCATTTGTCTAAAAGTGTAAGCTCCGCTATATTTTAACATACTCCTAGCTGGAAGAGAGGCTATGGATTTGCACTGAAATCTATATGGAAATGTTTGCTAATTATCCATATGTTTACAAGCATTTTGGCCTTCTGTGTAATGAATGAGAATATAATTGTTTTGAGCATCTTAAGCTCTTTGCTGTCATGTAGAAAACATTATTATTATTATAAGTTTTATTGTGATGCTAACAGTGAGATCACTTTCGCTGTGGACTTCTGGGAGGGTGTGTGTTGCGATGAAAAATTGGAAAAAAATTTTATCTCATTTTTAGTCTGAACTTGGTCTATTTCTCCTTTTCCTATCACATTGTTTACCTCCTCAAAACCACTCAAACTACAACTCTCCACATGGTTGAGTCATGAAATAAAGAATCAGATGGGGTATTATGTGTTCTACTTCATTTCAGTAAGGATCTGAGGGGTTTATGTATTGGATTTAAAAACTAAGTATTCGTTTTCCCAAATGAATTGGAAACTTATGTCCCGACAAAAACATACAAGTATTTATACCCGCTGTATTCATAATTGCCAAAACTTAGAAGCAACCAAGATGTCCTCCAGTAAGTAAATGAACTGTGGCACATGCAGACAATGGAAACCCAACACTAAACAGAAATGAGCTGTTAAAGTATGAAAAGACATAAAACCACCTTAAATGAAACATGCCAATCTGATGACCATATTCCAAGGAGGTAAAAGATCTGGATTCCAAAAACCAAGACATTGAGGAAAGGAATTGAAGAAGACACAAACAAATGGAAAGATATTCCCTGTTCATAGACTGGAAGGATTAATATTGTTAAAGTGTCCATAGTATCCAGAACAATCTACAAGTTCAATGCAGTCCCTATCAAAATACCAATAACATTTTTCAAAGAACTGGAACCAATGATCCTAACATCTATATGGAACCGCAGAAGACCTCAAATGGCCAGAACAATCTTGCAAAGGAGCAAAACTGAAGATATCACAATCCCCTATTTCAAGATATACTACAATGCTGTAGTAATCAAAAGAGGCTGGTACTGGCAGAAAAATAGATACATAGATCACTGCAACAGGATAGAGAATGCAGAAATAAACCCATGATTATATGGTCAATTAATCTACAACAAATAAGGCAAGAGTATACAGTGAGGAAAAGACAGTCTTTTTTACAAATGAGTTGGGAAATCTGGACAGGTATATGCAAAAGAATGAAGCTGGACCATTTTCTTACACCATACACAAAGATAAAGTCAAAATGGTTTAAAGACCTAAATGGGAGTTCTGAAACCATTAACACTCTTAAGAGACGACATAGACGATAATCTGTTGGACTTGGACCTTAGCAGCGTATTTATGGACACGTCTCCTGAGGCAAGAGAAACCGAAACAAAAATAAACTATTGGAACTACACCACAATAAAAAGGTTTTGCAAACAAAATAATGAAAAGTCAATTTATTGAGTAGGAGAAGATATTTGCAAATGATACATCTGATAAAAGGTTAATATACAAAAAATGTAAAGGATGTGTGCAACTCAACAAACAGAAAAACAATACAATGAAAAATAAGAGAGGATTGAAATGGACATTTTTCCAGAGAAGACATACAGATGGCCAATAGGCACTTGAAAAGATGATCACTATTACTAATCATCATAGAAATACAAATCAAAACCATCAATGTCACCTTGCAACAGTCAGAACGGCTAGTATCAAAAAGACATGAAATAGCAAGTGTTGATGAGGTTATGAAGAAAAAGAAGCCCTCATGCATGGTTTGTGGGAATGTAAATTGGTGCAACCACTGTGGAAACCAGTATGGAAGTTCCTCAAAAAATTAAAAATATAACTACCATATGACCCAGTGATTTCACTACAGGTTACATACCCAGAGAAAAACACTAATTCAAAAAGATATATGTACCCCTATATTTATTGCAGCATTGTTTACATGAACCAAGATATAGAAGCAACCCATGTGTCCAATGATACATATATATCATGGTTATACACACACACACACACACACGTGCTTAAATATTATTCAGCCATAAAAAATGAATGAGATCCTGTCATTTGCAACAACATGGAGAGATCTAAAGAGGGTATGATGCTGAGTGAAATAAGTCAGAGAAGGACAAATACCATATGATTTTACTTACATGTGGAATCTAAAAAGCAGGCAAAAAACAGACTGTTAAATAGAGAGAACAAAGTGGTGGTTGCCAGAGGGGAGGTGGCTGGGGGATGGGCAAAATTGGTGAAGAGAATCAGGAGATGCAAACTTCCAGTTTTACATACTTTAAAAGAAAAACATCTCCAAATGAATCAGGTATTGTTTTAAAATAAAATACTAAGAATAAGCAGGGGAGCCTGGGTGGCTTAGTTGGTTGAGTGCCTGTCTTTGGCTCAGGTCATTATCTCGCAGTCTGAGTTTGAGCCCCACATTGGGCTCTGTGCTGACAGCTCCGAGCCTGGAGCCTGCTTCAGGTTCTCTGTCTCCCTGTCTCTCTGCCCTTCCCCCACTCGTGTTCTGTCTCTTTCTCAAAGATAAACAAACATTAAAAAAAAATTTAAAGAATAAGCAGATGAAGCAGTGTGCAAACAAGAATAGAATTGAATAAAATATAGTAGACAGAATGAAATAAACTAACATTCTGGATCCAAAACCAAAAAATCAAACCCAAAACAGATCCCTAAACCTCATTTTCAGACCTACCAAAGCAGAATATCTTTGCCTGATCTGGATTCATTTTTGCTTGTTTGTTTGTTTTTTCGTCAGTCCTCCACTGGCAATGATGTCAGCCAAGATGAAGAACTGTCCTAATATTAAGGATGGTTACAGTAGGTGTGATTCGCGAAGTTGTACACGATAGGAGGTAGGAACTTTGTTTAATTCACCATTCTCACCTCCTGGAACTATGTCTGGCACATAGTGGTTACACAGCAAATATTTGTGGAACGAATGCTGTATTCTTAATTGGTTTTCTAGAACAGGCCTTCTGTTTGAGCACATGGAGCTGTTGCACCATTTCTTCTTCCTAGGAAGAATCGCTGTGCTCCTCAGGGATACAGCCGTGCAGCCAACCCCTCCTTTCATTTACTCTTACCTTTGGGAAAATAGTGTAGGCAGGGCAAGGTCCCAATGATACCCTCAGAGAAATGTAGGCTTCCTGTTTTTTGGTACTACCGTAGAATTCATGGTGTGTTGGCATAGAACGGTTGGGACTTTGTTATCAGACGTACTTGGCTTAGAATCGATCCAGCTTTGTTGCTTGCTAACTACTTGCTTTCCGTATTCCCAGAATCTCTGTTATCCTCATCTGTAAAATAGGTATTTTAATTTTCTTTATTAAATACTAAAAGTAGCCTAGTTCACTTCTTAACCCCTCAGTATAACGGTCACCCTTGTTACTTGGATATTTGTGACTGTCTCCCGCCCGTGATCTGAGGATCACCTTGCATCCAGGACATCCCCTCCTATCCAGTGGCCTTCCTCCTTCCCTTCAGGCCCTCTCCCTCAACTCCTTCCCCTGTAAGCCAGAAGTGTCTTCCTCCTGCTCAAGCCATCTTACACTTTCAAAAGCTCAACCCTATACTCCTAGACATGTGTATACTTTGCTAAATGATCACGACAATAAGTCTAGTTACTGTCTGTCACCACGCAAAGTCACAAAAAAGTTTTCTTCTGATGAGAACTTGTCAGATTCACTTTCTTAGCAGCTTTCACATTTGCAATATGGTGTTCTTGACTGTAGTCACCATGCTGTACATTGTCTCCCTGCAACTTACTTGCTTAATAGCTGGAAGTTTATGCGTCTTGATCCCCGTCACCTATTTCACTGATCACCTAACCCCCTTCTTCTTTGGCAGCCACCAGTTTATTCTCTGTATCTATGGATTTGGTTTTATTTGTTCATTAGTTTTGTTTTTGTTTTTGTTTTTTAGATTCCACATTTAAGTAAAATCATATACAGTAGGTGTCTTTCTTTGACATAATTTCAGTTAACATAGTACCTTCTAGGGACATTCATGTTGTTGCAAATGGCAAGATTTCATTCGTTTTTATGGTTGAGTAATATTCCTGTGTGTGTGTGTGTGTGTGTGTGTGTGTGTGTGTGTGTGTATGTGTGTGCACTTGCAACTTAGGTTGCATCCATACCCTAGCTACTGTAAATAATGCTGCATTGAACACAGGACTGCATTTATATCTTTTCAAATCAGTGTTTTTATTTTCTTTGGGTAAATACCCCAAAGTGGAATTGCTGAATCATACGACATGGAAAAATTTGTCCTCATATTCAGAACATTGCCCAATTGATGGGCTTTGAGCCTGTTCTGTAGCCAAGACCCAGTTAAAGTTGTCCTCTTGTCTTTCATCACAGAGACTAAGGAACTTACTGATGTGCGTCACTGAGTGGGAAGGAAGTTTCATTCCTTCCCTTTTATTCTCAATAAGAACCAAAGCATATGACATTAAGGAAGTTACCCAGTGGTTACAGGTTTGAAACTGAAATCCTCCAAGTTTTAATCAGGGTTAGAGTCCTACTGTCCTGTATCCTCAGAAGGGAGGAAAAGGTTATTTGTTGGTGTTGTTTTGGAAAAGATTGTTTGAATCCAGAGTGGAAAATAAAAACTTTGGGGAGGACCCACTGTCTAATAATATGAAAAAGACCTAAGCAATCCCTTTAGTTATGGGGAGTGTGTGTGTGAGTGTGTGTGTGTGTGTGTGTGTGTGTGTGCGCGCGCGCGTGCGTCTGTGTGTCTGTGTGTCTGTGTCTGGGGTGGTTCAGGGAAAGGGAAAGAGAGTACATCAAACATGCTAAGTCACAGTCTCTACTCTGTGTGTAGAAGTATGTCATGCATGCAGTTGATACTGCTGACCTTTACCTCATCCCTAAGTTTACTGCAGGAGTGAGATTTCTTTCTCACTCATTACTTGAACATTTTAAAACCATATGGAATTGTAAGATATAGTAATACAGTATATGTTTTGGGCCATATGATACACAACAAGTCATTTCACCCTGCCTCAGATTTCCTTTAGTAAAATGAACAAGTGAATTAAGGTCGGTGATTTTCAAAATTTATCCATGAGTAGATCTTCCTTTTTCAAACAGTCTTGTGTAGATCCCCAATTAAATACATATCCTTATTCCCATACCTCTATCATATGTGTTCATGCACGTGTGCACATGCACCCACACATATCCTGAAAGCAGATAGAGTTGGTGTTGCTACGGCTGGAGTGGGAGACCTGGGTACTTGTTAGCATCCACAAGGCTTTCCCCAGGGTTAATCCCTCACCTAGACCCTGGCTGCTTGGTCTCAGACCCGTGGCTTCACCACCATGGAGGAACTTGTGAGATACGTACCCTCATGGCCTGCCCCACACCTAACCAACTGTCCGTGGAGGCAGGACCCAGCAATCTGTGTTTCCGTAGACTCTCCAGGTGGTGATTAGGCACAGTAACATTTGAGAGCCACCAGCCCTTTGAGTGCCAAGCAATTTTTAAGTGAGATTTTAAAATGGGGGGGAATCTGGGAGGCATTAGTTAAAATACTTGATTTAAGTTGAAGCATATTCCTTTTGTAGTATACCTGTATACCTATAGACATATACCGGTGTTAGTAGAGTTCCATTTGTGTTGCTAACATACAGGTAGTAGCCGATGTGGAGACCTGTAGAACTTTCAGGGCTGTGTGGGAAAAAATCAGGACAAAATGGTAAGAATTCCAAATATAGAAGAAAATGAGGATACGGCATACTTTTGGCATTTGACCTTTGGCCTTTGAATTGTTGACGATCCAAAGCTTCAGTTATACTTTAGACGAAATTCCACCACATGGAGTCATAATTTTTTTTTGTTTTAACTCTAGAAGCTGGTGACAGAAGCATTATTCTTGTGCTTTTGTCCTTCAGACATCACAGATTGCCTTCTGACCCCAGCAGTGTTCCTCATTACTAGGTTTTTGTATTCTAATTCCTTCTCAGCTGGTCCTCCCTGACATTTTTTTCTCTTTTTATATTTTGCTATCACTGCTCAGAAACCAGGATCTGACCTCAATATCTATTTACCCAAACTTAGACTGAAAGCTTATTCATTCTGCAGATAAGAATTACAGTAGTAAATTCGGGATGGTGTTTTCCTCTACCTCTGAGATTGTGAGTTTGGGAGTCCTTGGGGTTTATCCTCTTGCTGGATAGCATGGGCTCCAGGAGGGGGTGCCTGCATCCACCTGTGCAGGGTGACAGTGGTCCTCTTTGTTTGGGAGGAGGAACCCAATGTTAATAAGGTCTGGAATGTTGGGAGTCAAAGCAGATTTTTTTTCTTCTGGAATCTCTTTTGGTCTTGGCTCCCTATAAAAGATAACGCGTGTGCTTTTCTGTTTAAGATATTTCGTGGGGCTTGCTCATTTCACAAGTGGCTGCTGTCTTCTTTCACTTGCAACCTTTTCTATCTCCTGAGCACATGTCCTCTCAGGCATGTTCAGACAAGGTGTTTTGGAAGACAGTTTGGTTGTGGAGGGGCAGTAGGGTTTTTCTTTTCTCCTTCATTCAGTATGCACTTTCCTCACTGCACTTGAAAATGGACAGTTTCTAGATGGATTTCCATCACTGCTTCATCTCTCAAGTCTGTAGCTGCAGATAAATCCTGTGTGTTTTCACTTGTCTGCAGCTGTGGACAAATCCTAAGCATGGCAAAAATACCAAGAAAACATAAAAAAAATTAAAAGTGAGCTCAGGTCAGTGGAATTCACCCATCTTTCTGCCAAGTACAGTCTGAAAGTGAAAATAGTCCAAACAAGCCCAAATAACTTTTTTTTTTTTTTTTGAAGGATGATATGTGGACCCCTGGCTCAAAATGCAAGAGACATTCTTTCTAGCAGGAAACTGGGCAGTTAACACCCTGTTTTCCATTTTAA